>NC_073389.1:23145932-23464354 GCF_028641065.1 Leucoraja erinaceus | reverse complement strand
TTGTGGTCATGGGGAGAACGTGCAAACGTTCTCATGTACATTGTGAACGGTCCGATTGGAATCATGTATTATCTTTCCGCTGACTGGGTTAAGGGCCTGTCCCACTTAGGCGACACTTTAGGCGACTGCCAGGGACTAGTTTTAATGGAATTCACCTACAACACCTGGTGACAACCTACGACAACAAAAATTGTCACTACTATCTCCGAAAAATTTTCAACATGTTGAAACGTTTGTGGCAATCACCTGTTGTCGCCCAAAAAATCTCCTAAATGGGACAGGCCCATTATTAAAATCTGGAGCATCCGGAGAAAATCCAGGTGGTCACAGGGAGAATGTGCAAATTCTGTATAGACAGCACCCGTCGTCAGGATCAAACCCGGGTCTCTGGTGCTGTAAGGCAGCAACTCCACAGCTACGCCACTGTGCCGCTCTGATTTATTCAAACAGTTTAACCAGTGACTCACCGCCAGAATATACCGCACTGATTGTACTGTGTGGTCAAATCCTCCCCATGCCTGCCAATCCTCATACTCTCCTTCCTCCAGCAGATACTGGTGCCCTCGGTAATGTTCTTTTTCATAACCGACCCATCTGAGTAGTAAATAAAAATTATTTAAAATATTGCTTTAGACAATGTGTCAGCAGAGAAGAACCATTTGGACACACAAGAGACCAATGTGCAGTAGATGCTGGAATCGGAGTCCTGTTGCAAGGTCCTGTTCTCTCCCATCACAGATGCTGCCTTACCTGCCCGAGTTCCTCCAGCAGTTTTCTCTTTGATCAGGGTTCCCGCATCCACAGTTTATTGTGTAAACATTTTAGTGAATATTTACAATCAATTATCTCTGTTACTCTGCTTTCCTTGTTGAGATAACTTTATACATTTGAAAAATAATTTGAGATTCACCCAAGATAGACACAACGTGCTGAAGAAACTCAGCTGGTCCAGCAACATCTCTGGAGGAAAAGGATAGGATAGGTGATGTTTGAAGTTGGGACCCTTCTTCAGACTGAAAATAAGAGGGGGAGGATAACATATAACGTAGCAAAGATGAGCGGGAAGCCAGAGGATTGGGAAACTTTTAAAGATCAACAACAGAAGGCAACTGCAAAGGCAATACGGGGAGAAAAGATGACGTACGAAGGTGAGCTAGTTAAGGATGTAAAGGAGGATAGTAAAAGCTTCTGTGCACGCCATATGTAAGAAGAAGAAGGTCTCAATGGTGTCAGGTTAGGAAAAGGGGAAGTACAACGAGACCTGGAAGGCCTTGTACATCAGTCATTGAAAGTAAGCTTGCAGGTACAGCAGACAGCGAAGAAAGCTAATGACATGATGGCCTTCAGAATAAGAAGAGTTGAGTATAAGAGCAAAAAGGTCCTTCTGCAGTTGTACATGGCCCTGGTGAGACCACACCTAGAGTATTGTATGCAGTTTTGGTCCCCTAATTTGAGAAAGGACATTCTTGCTATTGAGGGCAGAAGTTACTTAAAATTACAGAATTTAACATTCATTCTGCTGGGTTGCAAGCTATCCAAGCGAAATATGAGGTGCTGTTCCTCCAATTTGTGTGTGACCTCACTCTAGCAATGGAGGTGGTCTGGGACAGAAAGGTCAGTAGAAGAATGGGAAGGGAAGTTGAAATGGTTGGCAGCTGTAAGATCCTGCAGGCCTCCGTGGACTGAGTGTAAGTGTTCGGGTAAACCGTCACCCATTTCAGTTTCCACCAGTGTAGCTACATTATAAAGAAGCTACATTATATAGAAGCGACAAACAAAAAAAAGTTGTATATTAATCAAAATGGCATTGCAGTTTATTATGAAGCATTTTAAAAAGTATTGCTAATTTCAATGGTTTGTACATGTTGACATTTTGGGTAGCCTATGTACACCAAGGCTAACATTTTTAAAATTCTCTGCAAATCTTTTGGCAGATGTAACGTACAAAGCCACACATCTGAGCTAAATTATCACTGTTGAATTTTGAACACGTGGCCAGACTCCCAATTAATATGGGCAGTAAGTGTGACTGCGTTCAACAGTACCAGAGAGAGAAACCATCAGTGATGCCATTATTACATTAATATGAAATATAAAGCTAATTGGGCCAGTTCCTTGTGTCAAGTCCAATGTCTCTTCTAGATCATTGATTGGCTCCTGATGGTTTTTGGACGTACAAACTACTAAACAAATCAAAAAGGGGAGAACAAATATCACTGTACCTTCATTGGTACATGCGACAATAAACTGACCATGAAACCTTGAAAAATAAAGTCATCTAAAATGCATGGTAACATTTTGCAGATAATCATTATTTTAAGATAAAGCCGTGTCAGTTTTCATTAAAACTCTTTGTAATAACCTGGTAATACTCACACTCCACCAATTACACGCATTGAACCCGCTCCACCAGAATGATCCATATCTAGGTCCCAAAGGCTCTTTAAATCAGGAATGTCTTTACAAATTTCCTCGGAATGTCCATTGAACATTTCTTTTTCAAATATTACAACCTAAAGGAAGAAACGGCAATTACCACATTCAGCATCTTTTGTAAATAGAGGCAAGATCAACCCTGGCTTCATACCCAGCTTCACAAATAGAAAATATTCTCACCAACACACCACTTTCACTGACAGAATGAGGTGTTTTTTTGAAAATTAAAACTAAACAAGCCCACAAACACCAGAAATTGTTGAGGTCACCCAACAACTGTGAAGGGAGAAGCTAAATTAATATTTTAGATCAATGAGCCTTCATCAAAACTTCTCCAGATTTGTAAACAGAACACAGAACAGCACATGAACAGGCCCTTCAGCACACAATGTCTATGCCGAACATGGCACCAACTCTTATCTGCAGACACATAATCCTAATCTCACATTCCCTGCATATCCACATGCCTATCCAAAAGTCATTTAAACACTATTGTAGCTGCCTCCACCATCACCTAACACAGGGGTGGTGGTGAAGACAGCTACAATAGGTAGAAACCCATCAACTTTTTCTCTGTCCACAGACGCTGCCCGACCTGCTGAGTAGTTCCAGCATTTTGAGTTTTCAAATTGGATTTCCAGTATCCGCTGTTGTTTATTTTTTGCTTTAATCAGCACGTAACAGAGCCAACTCACAATAGGGGGCATATATTGGATCTGATTATTTCCAAGGGTCTCGACATTTCTGATGTTATGGTGACTGATGTTGCTCTTTCCGATCACCACTGTGTATTTTTTAAAACGACCATCTCTGCTAGCAGTATCAGAAAAGAACCAGAGGTGATCGAAAGGCGCTGTATCAATGAAAACACCGGCGCATTGTTTACTCAGGCCTGTACACCACCACCAACTCTGCCCTCGGCCTCTGTCGATGACCTTGTGGATGGTTTTAGCTCCAATGTTATGACTCTTATGGATGCTATTGCACCACTAAAGACCAAGGTTTTATTTGGAAGGAAAAAGTCACCATGGAGAAATGCCACAGCAGTGAGATCCCAAAGAACAAAGTGTAGACAGGCCGAACGTAGGTGGCGAAAAACCAAACTACAGGTCCACTACGACATCTACAAAGACAACCTCCGTATCTATAATCAGGAATTGAAAGGGGCAAGGCAGTCCTTTTTCTCAGAGGTTATCAACAAAAATAATAATTCCCGCACCCTGTTTGCTGTTGTCGATAGACTGACAAACCCCTCACCATCAGTCCCTCCTGAGCTCCTGTCCAGCAAGTCGTGCAATGACTTTGCAGATTTCTTCACAGATAAAATTCTGAAGATAAGACAAACAATGTCTAGCTCCACCTCAGGGAACATGGCTTTGTCACCTATGCCTCCAGATTCACTAATGAATCTACAACATTTTTAACTTTTAGATTGTGCATCTCTGACTGAAACTGTTCAACAGCTAAAGTCCACTACCTGCTGTCTTGATCTGCTGCCCACAAGCTTCTTTAAAAATATTTTTAACAGTGTTGCACCAGAAGTACTGAACATAGTAAACACTTCCCTTCAATCGGGGCATTTTCCCGAAGCCTTAAAAACAGCAGTGATCACGCCCCTATTGAAGAAGCCTAATTTGGATGCCTCAGCTATGAGCAGCTACAGGCCCATATCGAATTTAGCATTTTTGGCAAAGATTATTGAAAGGGTAGTTTACCAACAAATTTACTGCTTTATGACGCAAAACAATATTTATAATGTTTTCCAGTCGGGATTTCGGCCACATCACAGCACCGAGACTGCACTCACTAAGGTCCTAAACGACATACATCTAAACAGTGATGCATCAAAAGCTTCAGTTTTGGTACTTCTAGATCTCAGTGCTGCTTTTGATACATTGGACCACAACATATTGCTTGACAGACTGGAGAAGTGGGTGGGACTCTCTGGTTCTGTGCTGGACTGGTTCAAATCTTACTTGAAAGATCGGGATTATTTTGTTTCCCTTGGTAATTTTGAATCGGAACGTACAAAACTCACATGCGGGGTTCCTCAGGGCTCCATTCTTGGACCCATTTTGTTCAACATTTATATGCTCCCCCTAGCTCAGATCATAGAGCTTTTTAACATGTCCTACCACACTTATGCCGATGACACACAACTATATATCGCAGTGTCACCACATGACCATAGTCCCCTACACTTACTGAGCCAGTGTGTCAAACATATCAATGAGTGGATGAACCAGAACTTCCTCCAGCTCAATGCAAATAAGACAGAAATTATTGTCTTTGGTCCCAAAAAAACAAGGCTAGAGGTGAGTGCTCAACTCGACTCAATTGCACTGAAAACCACAGACAAAGCCAGAAACCTTGGTGTAGTTATGGACTCGGATTTGAATTTTAACAGCCATATAAAGACCATTACCAGATCTGCCTATTGCCATCTAAAAAAATATTGCAAGAATCAAGGGATTTCTGTCCAAAGAAGACACTGAAAAACTTGTTCATGCATATATTTTTAGTAGGTTAGATTATTGTAATGGCATCTTTACAGGTCTCAATAAAAAATCAATTAAACAACTGCAGCTTATCCAAAATGCCGCTGCCAGAGTCTTGACCAACACCAAGAAAATGGACCACATTACACCTGTCCTTAAATCGTTGCACTGGCTCCCTGTGTGTAAGAGGATAGATTTTAAAATTCTGTTACTGACCTACAAGGCACTGAATGGTCTAGGTCCAAAATACATCTCTGACCTACTTGTTGTATATGAGGTGCCTAGACTCCTCAGGTCTTCAGGGACAGGTTTGCTCTGTGTTCCCAGGGTCAGAACTAAAAAGGCTGAAGCAGCATTCGGTTTTTATGCTCCACACCTGTGGAACAAGCTCCCTGAACACCTGAGGTGTGCACAGACTGTAAGCGCATTTAAATCAGGCCTAAAAACACTGTTGTTTACTATAGCCTGTCCATAACCCGACATGCAGGTAATCTTAACCGTCTAATTTTAACCCTTTTATGTGCTTTTTAAAATCGTTTTATTGTTTCATTGACGTTGTTTTATTATTCATACATTTGTCGTATTGCTTATTTTTCAATTTTTAATTATTGACCATTTTATTTTTTCTTTCCTGTAAAGCACCTTGAATTGCTGTTTGCACGAATGGTGCTATACAAATAAATTTGCCTTGCCTTGCCCTACGATAAATAAATAACATATTTAAAATGGTAAAGAACCAAGTAGAGATTGGTCCACTGGCTTAGTGATATGAAAACATTTGCCTTCATTATAATCAGATAAAAAAAAACCTCTACTTATATCTGGGGCTTGTAATTCATGGCAGCAGATAAGGGAAATCATTCATCCAAATATGCCCATTATATTCCAGAAAACAATAAACTTATCATGAAGTACTGAATGAGACCAGTGGGTCAGGCAACATCTGTGGAGGAAATGAACAGGTGACATTGCAGGTAGGGACCACTCTTCAGTCTGAGGAAGGGTCCCGGCCCGGGACATCACCAGTCCAATCCCTCCACAGATGTTGCCTGACCCGCTGAGTTTCCCCAGCATCTGTTGTTTTGCTCAAGATTCCAACATTTTAATTTCCCTGTGCATCCAATAAACATATTGTCCCCACTGCTTATTTTAATAAGCGGGATTTTTTTTGGCATCTGCCATCCACAACCCTATCAATCTATCAGTTGTATTTTTGTAATATTAGTTCTGGTTCCAATTTGTGCTTTGCCAGCAGAGTTCATCTTGTTGTGGTGATCTGAATTTACCTGGACTCTAGATTCCCATGTGTTCTGAAGGACTTATTTGCTACAATGCAGTTCCACTGGCAAAATGAATAAACCTCAGGCACACTCAGTAACAGTGTGTGCCACCCAAATTGAAAACCACCGATCGGAGATAAATTGAAATGTTGGAGTAAATCAGCGGGACATGCAGCATCAATGGAGAAAAATCCTTCTTCAGACTGAAAGCAGGGGATGGGGGGGGGGGGGGGGGGGGGGGGGGGGGGGGAGAGAGCTGGAGGCAAAGAAAGACCAGAGCAATCAGGGCTACCCACAAATGACCTCAGGCAGGGCGGTAGTTGGTAGGGCCTTTGTTGGCAAAGGAACGCGTGATCTCAAGAGGAAAACAATGTGGAGAACTGTGGAACTGGTAAAGCAACTAGGGTGGAGAAAGGGGAGCAAGGAAAGGGGGGGGGGGAGAGGAGCGTGTATTCCATCATCAGTAGTGTTTCTTTCACCCAAAATACATACTTATGTGTGCAGAATAATAAAGTATGTCAGCATTCATTTTCACTTGTTTAAGAAGGAACTGCAGATACTGGAAAAGTCGAAGGTAGATAAAAATGCTGGAGAAACTCAGCGGGTGAGGCAGCATCTATGGAGCGAAGGAATAGGTGACGTTTCGGGTCGAGACCGTTCTTCAGACTGATATGTTTGTTCACTGCTTCCAAATCCAGCAATGACCGACAAAACACTGAAGTACTTATTTGATTTTGGAAAGGCGACAGATCTTTGGTTGCAATAGACTTCTGCATAATCATTAATAACCCAAGGCATCAAAATGTGTCCAAGAACCAGATTTTGATTTTTGATGCAGTTTGTTTCAGTAGAAGTAAATGTCAGCAGTTCACTGAAACAAACACGATGTACTATGTTGACACAAGGAACTGCAGATGCTGGAATCTTGAGGAAACCACAAAGTGCTGGAGTAACTCAGCAGGTCAGGCAGCATCTGAAGAGAGCATGGGTAAGTGACGTTTTTGGACCCGAAACATTGTCTATCCATTCCCTCTACTGATGCTGCCTGACCTGTTGAGTTACACCAATTACTGCTTTATTATATCTTGTATTGTGATACCCAACACGTTCGACTAATGTTGGCATCAATTAATTCATACATACCCTGGGAGACATAGGGCGTTCCACTTTTAGTCCGCCCTGAATAAAAATAAATAAAACAAGAGTCAAGGTTGTTAACAAGTTGAGAACAAAAGTACGCTGTGACATGTCCATGAATCATCCAGTATCTACATTTATTAGAGTTACACGGCATGGAAACAGGTCGCTCAGCCCAACATACCCACACTCCCATCGTCCAACATGCCCATCTATACTCATCCCACTTGCCTGCATTTGGCCCATATCCTTCCTATCCGTGTACCTGTCTAAATGGTTACATGACTCAATTACCTCCTCTGGCAGCTCGTTCCATACACCCACCTACCACCTTGTGTGTGAAAAAGATACCCCTCAGGTTCCTATTAAATATTTCCCCCCTCACCTTAAACCTATCTCCTCTGGTTCTCAATTCCCTACTCTGGACAAGAGACTCTGTACATTCACCCAATCTATTCCTCTCATGATTTTGTACACTTATTCCAGTTAAACTATCTCTCTGCAAGATAATGCCACTTGTACATCTGAGAGAGGTGCCGCTAAGTTCCAGCGTCATCTAACATCTTAACCCTTTGGGTGTTAGGGCCATTAGAAACGCACCCAGCGACGGGGAAAACTATCAAAGTTTGTCTAACCTCTCCTTATAGCTAATACCCTCCAATCCAGGCAGCATTCTGGTAAACCTCTTCTGTACCCTCTCCAACGCCTACATCCTTCTTGTAATGCAACCACGGAAATATACAAGACTCCAAGTGTGGTCTAACCAAAGTTTAGATGCCACATGCTTCCCAATCTTTATACTCAATACTCCAACAACTGAGGGCAAGCCTGTCGTACACCTCCTTAACCACCCTATCCATTTCCACTGCTCTTTCAAGGAGCTATGGGTGCGCCCAAAGTCCTTCGATGTACTTCAGGATTCTGCCATACTTTCCTTTTTACAGGGGGTGGCACGGTGACACAGCGGTAGAATTGCTGCCTTACAGCAGGACTAGGATGCTGTCTGTACGGAGTTTGTACATTCTCCCGATGATCACGTGGATTATATCCGGGTGCTCTGGATTCCATAGATGTATAGATTTATGGGTTAATTGGCTGCGGTAAAAAAAAAGTAAATTGTCCCTAGTATGTAGGATTGTGTTAGTGTGCGGGGATCATTGGTCGACGTTGACTCGGTGGACCGAAGGGTCTGTTTCCATGCTGTACCTTTAAACTAAACTAAAAACTTCAATTCACCTCCCAAAGTGCAGCAATTTACACTTGGTTGGATTAAACACCATCTGCCATTTCTCTGCCCACATTTCCAACTGGCCTAAATGCTGCTGAATCCTTTGGCAACCTTCTTCATTATCCACAACTCTGCCAATTTTTATTTAATCTGTAAACTTACTAATCAATCCATTTACATTTTTGACCAAATCATTTGTATATATCGCAAAGGACAGAGGTCCCTGTAGTGATCCTCACCGAGCAGCTCTGGCCACAGACCTTTGGTTAGAAAATCGTCCCTCCATCACAATGCCCTTTCTTCTACAATCGAGCTAATTTTAAATCAAACTTAACAACTCACTGTGGATCATATTTGATTTGATCCTCTGGACCAGTCTACCATGAGGGACCTTGCCAAATGGTTTACTAAAGTCAACGTCAATAATATCCACTGCCCGAGTCTCATCACATCTTTGTCGCCTTCTTTGGGGATAGGACAGGTTTAGGGGGATTTGGGCCAAATGCAGGCAGGTGGGACTAATATAGATGGGGCATGTTGGTTGGTGTGGGCAATTTGGACCAAAGGATTTGTTTCCACACTGTATGACCCTCTAAAAAAAGTTTGTAAGAAATTACCTGCAATGCACAAAGTCATGCAGACTATTCCTGATAATTCCATGCATTTCCAGTTTAAGAAAGCTAATTTGATAGGTGTTTTGCTTTTCTGGTATCAATTAACAATCATTACAGAGTACTGGTTTACAGATCTATTGTGCTGCTGCAAGTAAGAATTTCAATGTTCCGTTTCGGGACATGTGACAATAAAACACTCTTAACCTTGACCTTGAAAATGAATGATAAATTGACTTGTTCTTGTTAAAAATCGCTTGTGGGAAGAATGATAGATATAACTTCGAGAATCGAGGAGATTATCCCTAGTGTATAGGGTAGAACTAGTGTACAGGTGTTCGCTGATCAACGGGGACTCAGCAGGCGAAGGACCTGTTTCCACGCTGTACCTCTAAAACTGAAACTAAATCAGATGCATTTCGTAAGTTCATAAGTAGTAGGGGCAGATTTAGGCAATTCGGCTCATCAAGTCTACTCCACCATTCAATCTTGGCTGATCGATCCTTCCCTCTCAACCCCATTCTCATGCCTTCTCTCCATAACCCCTGACACCCGTATCAATAAAAAATCTATCAATCTCCACCATAAAAGTATCCATTGACTTGGCCTCCACAGCCTCTGATTCCTTCAGATTCTCTCATGGGAATTTTAGTATTGACTTTGTCTTCCAGGACAGGGTCATGTCTCAGTAAAATCTCTAATTCAAACAACTGTATGACCGGTCTAGATTGCTGGTATAGATACAGGTGCACAACCTTTTATCCGAAGATCCAAATAACGAAAACCTCCGAATAGCGACATTTTTTCAGTCCTTGAAAAAAGGTCCTTGAAAACGTTCACGGAGGGCGGCCTGCAGAGGTGACAGAGGAACCTCCGGTCGGTCCTCGAAGAAAGGGGAACTAAATCCCCATCCATAAAAGAGAAGGTGAGGGTATATTGCGCGGGAGGGTTAATAATTGACAATATGCTGCTGTCTGCCCGCTGAGTTAAAAAAGTTCCCACGGTAGACTCACGATTCACAGTGTATCGTGAGTCTTGCGTGGGAACTTTTTTAACTCAGCGGGCAGGGAGCTGCAGATTGTTGCTCCCTTCAGTTTCACCCCACCTACACCCCTCTGCTTCCCGGCCATGTGTGTGACCCCTTCCCTCCCCTCTCCAGCTCCCCGCCCATTGCACCGGCGTGGGGGCTTTGCACTGTCTTCACGTCGGCAATGCCAGTCACCGGAGACGTCAGGACCAACGGGACACCGACCCCCAGGCCCACTGCAAGCACGGAGATCCCAGAGACCCACAGCCAGCAGCAGCCCAGCCCCGTTCCAACTCCAGAGGAAAACTGCAAACTAGCGGGAGACATCGGGACCACCAGAAGCCGTTCCCCGATGGGCCACTACGGCGACAAGTGGCAGTTCGCCCACAGCGCAAGCTGTGCCCCCTCATCGGGACACCGACCCCCAGGCCCACTGCAAGCACGGAGATCCCAGATCAGCAACTCCAGTCCAGCCCCGCTCCAACTCCAGAGGGGCAGCTGCTGCTGGTGCGCAAGGTGCGTCTTGTTCTCGGGCTGTGGGCGAACTGCCACTTGTCGCCGTAGCGGCCCATCGGGGAGCGGATTCCTCTGGAGTTGGGGGTGGTGGGGAGGGGGAGGGGGGTATTGTGCTGTTTGATCGCCCCCTGCTATCCCAGGGACAGGGAGACAGGACGTTCACCGAGGGCGGCCCGCAGAGGTGACAGCGGAACCTCCGGTCGGTCCTCGACGAAAGGGGAACTAAATCCCCATTCATAAAAGAGAAGGTGAGGGTACATTGACCGGGAGAGTAGGAATCCCAAGACAAAGTTGAGTGAGCGTTCACCGAGGGTGGCCCGCAGAGGTGACAGCGGAACCTCGGATCGGTCCTGGAAGAAAGGGGAACTAAAAAGAGAAGTGGAGGGTATATTGCGCGGGAGGGTATATCGCCTACCTGGAAGAAACCAGACATTTTTCCAGGATGTCGTCTGCACACCAAAGCTCACGTTTGGCGTCTCTGCTGCACACGGATATAAGAGTGTGAAAATGTCGCCTTAGGCCGCCTTAGGGCATGAAGCCCCGCTAGGGTGACATGAGTGCGGGAGGTGATTCAATGCTGCGGTCACATTTACAAATTCAGGAATTCATTCAACACACTGCATTTCATACAGACATTTATTCTGCAAGAAAAAAACTACACTGAAGACTCAAACTCGCGACCGAGGAACTGCCGGGATCAAGGCGCAAACTCGCGACCTTGCGGATATGAGCCGGGCACTCTACCACTGAGCCAGCCATTAAAATCTACGCTAAAAAATTTCCATTCCGAAGACCGACAAATTCCAAATTACGAAAAGTGTCTGGTCCCAAGGCTGTCGGATAAAAAGGTTGTGCACCTGTACTGAGTTTAAACACCAAACATTGGACAAGGACAAAAACAACCATCAACGAACCCGAGCTGAAAACAGATTAAATACATAATCTTATATATAGCTCCAAAAACAGATCTTAACAAAATGTTTACTCACCATTTTTAGAGGCCGTAATGATTTAATATTGCTGGACTTTGCTTCAATTAACACTGGAACTGGGCTGTTATCAGCTTCAAGCAGGGTAAAGGGGCCACAGAAATTTGCCTTATTATAGGTGAGCCAGCTAGTAAAATGAAACATTTTGAATATGGTTAAATGGACAATAGGTGAAAAAGATTTTACATTTGCTATACATACACTCCTGACTTACACAATAGGTGATCTACGTAAACTCACGCTTACGTAAACAATTCTGTATGATAATTCAAGTTTATACATTATACACTCATTATACGTTCATCCACTGGAAACAAGCAGGCAATGGTGGAGGTGGTCGTGCTGCTTACCCAGAAGGCCGCGCAACAGAAAATGCCCCAATGGCAAGACAGAACTCAAGCGGACAATGCTTTCCCAGAAGGCCGCACGTTGCAGAAAGCGGCCCGGACGCCGAGACAGTTTATACTCTCAGTCTGAAAAAGGATCTCAACCCGAAACGTCACCCATTCTCTCTATCCACAGATGCTGCTTGTCCCGCTGAGTTACTCCAGCATTTAGTGTCTAACTGACGTGTAAACCAGCATCTGCAGTTCCTTCCTACACAATAATCTCTAGTTATTTCGGGCAGGAGATGGGGATGGTGATTCCGATTTACGTAAAATCTGACATGCGTAAGGATTCACGGAATGTATCCCTTCCGTAAATCGGGGAGTGCCTGATTCAATTATAAAAATCATGCATCAAAATTTATAACCCTTTATTATTTATATTTAGCAAACAAATGCAAATGGTAGAAGTTGTAAACGGCCATTTCATGCTTGAGTCAATGGTGACAGCTGTGAAACTTCTATAATGGTCAATGGCTAGAATACTAAATCCTAATCTGATTAAGAGTTTACATTTTTTTTGGTGCATTTCCTCTCTCACTGTTCCTCTTTGCCTCCAAACTGCTGTGGATTATCTCTCATCTGTTTTCCTCAGATTTGCACTGAGAACAATCAAAGCCTCATTGATAAGATAAAATAACCTAGTTGGTTGACTCCTTGTAGAAAGTTCCACCTTTAACAGCTAAGTATCTAGTATCATGTAAAGACTGAAGAAGGGTTGTGACCCAAAGTATCACCTATTACCTTTCTCCAGAGACGCTGTCTGACCCACTGAGTTGTTCCAGCACTTTGTGTCTATCTTCAATGTAAACCAGCATCTGCAGTTACTTCCTGCTCAAATGGGTTGTTTATGCCAGTTTTACATTTCAGAATTGGTTAATCACATGATCATAAGATCCTGTGATAGTAGAAATAGGCCATTCGGCTCGTCAAGTCTACTCTGCCATTTAATCATGGCTGATCTATATCTCCCTCTTAACCCCATTCTCTTGCCTTCTCCCCATAACCTCTGACATCTGTACTAATCAAGAATCTATCTATCTCTTGCCTTAAATATATCCACTGACTTTGCCTCCAAAGCCTTCTGTGGTAAAGAATTCCACGGATTCACCACCATCTGATTAAAGAAATTCCTCCTCATCTCCTTCCTAAAAGAACGTCCTTTAATTATAAGGCTATGACCTCTAGTCCTAGACTCTCCCTCTAGTGGAAATATCCTCTCCACATCCACTCTATCCAAGTTAATGAGACTGCTGATCAACTACATCAGTGCAAAAACTTGTCTAAGCTTTGGTTTCAATCGTCACGCAATGTGGCTGAAGAAAACTTCAGGCAAAAATGAACTTGTTAGGAGGACAGGAACTTTGGACTGCTATTTTCTCACGGTGCAGTGCTGTGGCTTAGTATGAACAGCATTTGACCCATGAAATATTGTATGGAATGAAACATATACTGTACATTAAAAAAATCATATTAGCTTCACTTACATTCCTGAATTGATAGCAATAGAAGATACAGTGGGTGTTATTCCACTTTCCTCCAGGCAGGCAACCTCATTGGTGAGGTACATTTTATTGGCATCTTGATGAGGTTCATGAACGATTTCAATCTCTGGAATGCAGTGATTCTGGAAAGACAAATATTCAACATCTACAGTTGCAACACAGTGGGCGGCACAGAGGTACGTTTGCTGCCTTATAACTGCAGAGACCCGGGTTCGATCCTGACTATGGATGCTGTCTGTATGGAGTCTGTACATTCCACCTGTGACTGTGTGGGTTTTCTCCAGGTGCTCCGGTTTCCTCCCACACTCTAAAGATGTTCAGATTTTTAGGGTAATTGGCTTCAGTAAGTTGTAAAATTGTCCCTAATATGTGGGATAGTGCTAGTGCACGGGGTGATTGCTGGTCAGCGCAGACTTGGTGGGCCAATGGGCCTGTTTTCGTGCTGTATCTCTAAAGTTTAAATTTATAATCTTTAAGATTATCCTTAACAGGATTTGCCCGCATTAACATTTAATTGTTCGCTCCGCGTAGGAAATGTTTACCTTAAAAATATTGTTTTCAATAAACATTGTCTTTGAAGGACTGCATAAAAAGTAAATGATTTTATTAATACTTCTAAACCTGGATTATTGTTCTTTTTGTCTACAATTTTTAAGATCTATTTCGAGATAATCAATTAGGTTCACAGGTTATGATTTTTTTTTAAATGTTGTTTTGTATTCCTTGCTAAATACATTCCTTTTCAGCAGCTACCAACACTTAATGAATGACTTCCCTAATTTTTAATTTAATCGAAATGTGTTTCTTTTTTGCTGTTTCTTTATTATTTTGTTCCATGGTTCTTCAGATTGGTCCTTTGAAGCATATGTAGGAAAAAAGTATGCTTTCATCTTCTAAGTGAGGGACAGACATGGAGGCACATATGATTTAAGAGGCTTTTAGACAGGCACATGGATATGCAGAGAATGGATGGATATGGATCACATGCAGGCAGATGAGATTAGTTTAATAACATCCTGTTTTCCACGGACACTGGGGGCCTAAGTGCCTGTTCCTATGCTGTTTGTTCTGTGAGAGACTGCTTACCCCGTGTACTCGTTCCTTTCATTGAAAGGGATACTTACCTTTACAACCCTTTTAATGGAGCCAATTACAATTTTGGATGGTGTGGAATCCAAGCAAACGTTATTATTATCCCAGAGTTTATTAAGTTCCTTTTGTCCCTCTTCTAAAACAATCAATTGGCCTTGAAATTCAGGCTTTTCATATATTATCCAACTGGAAAGAAAAGATAAATAACATTAGATGTAGTGCAGGAAATACATGCTGATAAAAAGGTTGATCTGTTAAGTGAGGCTATGTTAGTTCAACACCCTTTGGTTGAAATAGTTGGGTGCGTATTACCATTTTCCCCATTGACATTACTTATGAAAAGTGTACAATGATGCTGTTGCCCTGTCTGTGATAGAAGCTCATCTCAGTTTATTCTCATTTTCAACCAATGTGATGAAAATATGAATTCAAGCTGTTAGCCTGAAATTAAGAGGTGGTGGTAAGGGCCTGTCCCACTGTACGAGGTAATTCAAGAGTTCTCCTGAGTTTTCCCCTGCGGGTCCGTAAGAGTTCGTGGATGTCTCGTAGCGGCTCGTACGAGTAACAGTTGGTACTCGGGGAAATCCGGTAAACATTTGATGTTTTTTCAACACTGAAAAATGTCCATGAGTCAAAAAATACTCGTGATGAAAAAAATGGTTACTTTTTACTCGTACGAGCCGCTACGAGACATCCACGAACTCCTACGGACCCGCTACAGACATTCTCCAAGTTCGAATCAGGGTAAAACTCGGGAGAACTCTTGAATTACCTCGTACAGTGGGACAGGCCCTTAACATTGTTGTGATGCACTCCTGCAGAAACTCTGTTGCAAAAATACCTAAAATCTCACTCAGGTAATCAGTGGACAACAATGAGTGCAAAAAAAAGATTAGTGGGAAGGTGATCAATTATATCTTGTATTAATGATTGCGCAATCTTAGAATTTTGCAATAAAAGAGTGAGGGTGTGCAAATCAATGCACAATATCGTACTAAATTCATTCATTAAAGGGAAGTCATCCTCAGATTCATATAACCATCTTGCAATTGGAACTTTACAAGACTTTGAATGAATAAAGAAAGAAATGGAATGCAGTAATGTTAAAGACAATGGTACTCTATAAAAGTTAAAGGATGTAAAGAGTGAATGGTGCAAACAGAGTCATTCTTGAGTTTGGGAATAGCGAGAATATTCTGAATACCTTGGATGGACAAAGAGTGGCAAAAAGACTGATGGTTGAAATTAATTAGACTAATTAGATCAATGTGTGTTCATGAATTGAGTAGTACCTTGGTTGCTAAGCAAAATTATGGCTCTCTTACCATCCTCGGATAACATTGAAAGAGATTCCTTCAGCAAAATCCCAGCTTGTAGTGTCAGATAGATCAGTGGAGACTTCACGTTTGTTTCCATGAAAGGTTAATTGGTCATAAATAACCATCTAAAGCACATCAGGGAAAAAAAAAGTTTTTGATTAGTAAGAAACACATTTGAATGATCTAATCTTTCAATAGTTTTAGAAGGAACAACTTACCTTCCCTGGCCTTGGGTTGGTTTTCCAGGTTTTGTCCTTCACAGAAAACTGCAATAGTAATCAATAAATGATAGGAATTTAACAAGCGAGTCATTTAGACATAATATGGTATAGCTACACAACAATTATTGATTATCATCACTTTCCGTGTAAAAAGTTGCCCCCCAGGATCCTATTAAATCTTCACCCCTTGCCTTAAACCACTCTCCTCGGATTCTTGATTCCCCTAATCAATTCAGTTCAATTTAGTTTAATGTCACATGTACCGAGGTACAGTGCAAAGCTTTTGTTGCGTGCTATCCAGTCCGTGGAAATAGAATACATGATGTATGTGGGGTAGTGGATATCGTTTACATGGATTTCAGTAAAGCTTTTGACATGGTCCTGCATGGTAGGCTGGTCCAGAAGATTAATTGTGGAGACCACAGCACTGCACGAGTCAAGTAGAATTCAATGTAGCGACTTGATGTCCTCGATTCCCCCAACATACATCCCCATAAAAATAACACCCTAAATAGCAACTTTACAAAATAATGCCCCCTTGAGTTGTCTTTGCAAGAATCTCGGTAGTAATATTCAGTGGGACTGACAAAGGAGAGGAAAGAATTTATGATCTTTTTCTTTTTGCTGTGGTTTGTTCATTTTATTGAAAAGCCCCAAAATGGAAAAGGAGAGCGATTACTTCAAGAGTGTATCCCACCCCCAATTTAAAGTGTCTTACCTTTGAAACTGATGGATATTTTAACACGTTTAAATCTTCAGGAGGCTTCTGCTGTGAATGCGTTCTTGTTTCAGCAGCTAATTCTGACGATGCTGGTTTAACCTCTGCTGCAGATTCTTTAGATGCCTGGAAATATCTATAGAAAATACTACCTGCTGCTGCTGCTGCTGCAGGTGTCATTGGTTTTGAGGAGGTTTTGGAATCAACTACACAAGTCCCTGCTGGCAACTGTGGGGGCAATATTTGATCCTCGCTTCCAGCTTGAGAACGTTTGGTTGCCTGTTCTGAATGCCCACTGCAGACATCTCCAATAGAATGAGCACTTGCCTCTCCAACAGACGCGGAGACCTCGTCTCCAACAGATTGAGGACTTGCATGTTCAACAGAACCACCACTCGCATCTCCTACAGAACTGGAAACAAAAACCAGTTCTTCTGGTTGTCCAGGAGCACCAGTGCTCACCTCTCCTGTATTACCATTGGTCACTTCTCCAGCAGAACCAGTGGTCGTGTCTCCAGCAGAACCAGTGGTCGGTCTCCAGCAGAACCAGTGGTCGTGTCTCCAGCAGAACCAGTGGTCGTGTCTCCAGCAGAACCAGTGGTCACTTCTCCAGCAGAACCAGTGGTCACTTCTCCAGCAGAACCAGTGGTCGTGTCTCCAGCAGAACCAGTGGTCACTTCTCCAGCAGAACCAGTGGTCACTTTTCCAGCAGAACCAGTGGTCACATCTCCAGCAGAACCAGTGGTCACATCTCCAGCAGAACCAGTGGTCACATCTCCAGCAGAACCAGTGGTCACATCTCCAGCAGAACCAGTGGTCACATCTCCAGCAGAACCAGTGGTCACATCTCCAGCAGAACCAGTGGTCACTTCTCCAGCAGAACCAGTGGTCACTTCTCCAGCAGAACCAGTGGTCACTTCTCCAGCAGAACCAGTGGTCGTGTCTCCAGCAGAACCAGTGGTCACTTCTCCAGCAGAACCAGTGGTCGGTCTCCAGCAGAACCAGTGGTCACTTCTCCAGCAGAACCAGTGGTCACTTCTCCAGCACAATCAGGACTCACATCAACCTGACAAGGACCCATCTCTCTTACAGAATCTGGACTCGCATCTTCAACAGAAAGAGTTGGATTGTCATCATCTTCCTCAACTTCTTGTGGCATATATTTTCCTTGCATCATTACTGCAGATTCAAGAACTGATGGAACAGATTCATTAAAAAAATGCTGTGCTTCTGAAGTCGGAGAAGGGGTATTACTAGAGATACTCATTGTTGCCTCAGCTTCTAAATCCGGGTTCCTCATATATTGGCGGTAAAGATAAAGGATAGAAGTTCCTTCTTCTGCAGCTGTGGCTCAATGATGTATCGAGGATTAATGCTTCCTGTTCTATTTCATTCTCATAGTCAAAATATTCATCACTATATTCCATGTTATCACCACCATCATATGTATTTGTTATATGTTCATGTTCAAGATCAAACGTCTTTTGCATTTCAGGAATTATCTGGGTTTCTTCCCCTTCTATATATGGGGAATCAGCAAACGGATTGGATTGGCTTTCCTCAAAATCATCAAATATATTTTCTTGAAAATAATTTGAATGGGTTGATATTGCAGACTCGGTTCCTGACCAGGCAATGCTCTGAGCTGTATCAATAATATTACATTCCTCTGAAACATTTCCTACCGATTCTTGGCCCACAGAATTGATGTAGTGATTGGCCATTTTGGAAGATGTTTCTGCCCATGAATCCTCTTCAGCAACTGCAATGCTTCTCGACTCAGTTCTCTGTTCTGTTCCTTCTGCAGGCTGTTGTGTTTGCAACTGACCATCATGCATATTGTCCTTCCCTGCATTAGGCACCAACTCTGTGATGCCAGGGAGATTAACTGCAGATGTAGGATTTAAGAGAACTGTACTTGGCTCCTGACTTGTTTGGTCTTGATTAGGGTCTGTAGCTGTACAATTTGTCTCCACAGACAATAAAGGCGCTGATATGAAACTTTCCTCCTGTGACTCTGGTGTCGTTGAGCCACCTTCATCATTAGCATCGAGAACTGTGTGGATGGATTCAGAAATATCTCCCCGTGTTATCAGAGATGAGGCTTGATTCTCTCCTTCATCGATGAACATGGTGCAGATTTGTACCTCTGAAGATATCTTCTTTTCCCCTTGCATGCCGCTAACTTGCCCTCTCTTCTCTAATTCCAGAGGTGTGTATTCAGCTTCATTATTTACAATCAGGTTATTTGTGTCCCGTTTCAAATCAACATCTTCAGTAGCAGCCTTTGATCTAGAAATCAAATCTGAACCTGTTTCTTTCGTGGTGTCCTCCTTTGCGATAATAGTATTACCGTACTGGGTACGTGGTGTGACCAAGTCAGGGGAGGACATGTGATCCACGGCTGACTGTGCATCAGATACAATGGCCAAGTCACCCTGAAAAGCTGCCCCGGAATTGGACAATGGCAGTCGGGTTTCACCAAGTCTCTGAGTATTTGCTTCTATCTCCTTGTCAGTCAGTGTCACTTTTTGTATCCTTCTGTGTTCCATTTCATTCGCTGGATGTAATAGTTCTGGTAATATGTAGTTGGAGCTGGCCTTGATTGCAGAAACTGTCCGTGTTCCATCTTCTGACTTGCCCTGGCAGGCTAACCGGCCCTGCTGAGTTATCCTTAGCTGAACAGAAAGTGATTTACGTTTGCTTTTGTTCTGGGGATGCTCTGCATTTGCCTCAAAATCAGCCATCGTACTTCTGGAAGGGGTCGATATTGCAGAATCACTTCTAAAAACAGCACTACTTTGCGCTGGATCAACAATAGGAGGTTGCTCTGACACTACTGCTGCCAATCCATGGTCCAAAGGATCAGTGTCTGGAACGTCCGATTGTGTTGTTGTTGAAGATGTTTCTGACCGGGTATCTTGTGCACTAACCTCATTGTTTTCTAGCTCAGTTTTTAGTTCTGTTTCTTTTACAGGCTGTTGTGGTTGTACCAGACTATCATTCACGAGGCCCTCACCTGCTTTAAGCTCGGATTCTGAGATGCCAAGGGCATCTGTACGTGGCTTCTGGTTTGCTACATCATGATGAGGAGCTGTACTTCCCAAACTAGTGTTGGATGGTAAAAAAGGTGCTGATTTGAAGCCTTCCCCATCTGATCCATCTGTCATTGATCTATCTTTCTCATGATCAACATGGACAGCAGGAATGTATTCAGAAACAGTTCCCTGTGTTATCAGAGACGAGTCTTCACTCTCTCCTTCACAGATGAACATGGTGGTATTTTCAGACTGCTGTTTTACCTCTGGCTGCACCTCTTTCTCTTGCACTTCACCAAACTGCACCGCCTTCACCAATTTCTCAGGCAATGCTTTGGTTGTGTCGCTTGTTGTGTCTTTTTCTAAATCTGCATTTTCAGCAGCATCCTTTAAGCGGGCAATAGTTGCGGGATCTGAATCCGTTTCTACTGTGGCAGCTTCTTCACTGAAGACAGTATGACTCTGCTGGGCATGTGGTGTTACCGCTTCAGGGGAATATATATGATCCATAACTGATTTTGCTTCTGATCGCGTGACAGAGACTGGCAAAGGCAGCTGGGCTTCTCCAAGTATAGGAGAGATTGCTTCTGTCCCCTTGCGGGTCGGTTCCTGTTCTGGAATCATTTCTTGCCCGATTTTGTTCAATGGTTCAATTAAATCTAGTAATGGATAGATGGGCGTGGTCTTTACCCCAGAAGCTGTCCTTGTTCCATCTTTCTTGAGTGTTATGTTTTGGTGTATGGGCTTTCCCTGGTCACCAATGAGTGTGGACATCCCGAACCCTAACTTGACAGAATCTGATTGAAAATTATTTTCTTCTTTAGAGTTTGATCCTTTGATTTCAAAATCAGCAACTACGTTGCTCTGGGTATCATCTGATTGTGTTGATGCAGAATCTGATCTCAGCAAGACAGTAATCCCTTCCGGTTCAATAATACTACTTTTCTCTGCCAGTTTTCCTTTTAATTCCCGGTCCATAGAATCGCTAAGGTGATTTTCCATTTTTGTTACTTTTGGAGATGTTTCTGGCCAGGAATCCTCTGCACCAACCACAGGTGTTGTCAACTCCCCCCTCAGTTCTGTTCCTTCCCTCGGCTGCTGTGTTTGTGCTTGTTCAGTGTCCACTTTGCCCTCACCTGCTTTGAAGACTGACTCAGTAATCACAGGTGCGTGACTTGCGGCAAGTTTCAAAAGACCTGTACTTGCCCCCTGGCCAGTTATTTTTTCAATAGCGTGTCTAGGTACAAGATTACTGTCCGATGACAATTTAGGTAACAACCCTGTGCTATCCTCAGTTAAATCGATCACCACTGAGTCATCTTTCTCAGCAGCATTCTGGACCAAGGGAACATATTCAGAAACTTTGTCCTGTGTTACTATAGACATGGTTTTATCTTCTTCTGCAGCACTGTGTATCACGTTATTTATAGATTCCTCTAACCTTTCCTGCATCATCCCACCAACGTGTACTTCCTCCTCTACTTCCTTAGCCATCTCTTCAAAAGTGTGACGCCTATCCAATTTATCTTTATTTTCTTTCACTTCAACATCATCAATAGTATCCTTTACGTCCACAATTGTATTTGGATTTGTAAGACTATCCTCTGTAGTGACATTCTCGTTGATATCTGTTGTACTTTGCTTGGTACATGGTGTTCCTGGCATTGCTGAATATATCAACTTCTCTGCCGCTTCTGCCTTTTCTTTCAAAGTGTCACTGCTATTTGTTTCTACTGGCCGAGTATCTACTGTGCACACATCTCTTGTTAATTCTGCCTCTGATTGAATGGAGATTTCTTTGTCCTTAGCACTTATCTTTAAGACAGACTCTTTACTTTCTGCTTCGACTGAAGATGGCAACCTGGATTTGTCGTTATCAATATTTTTAATCTCTTTTGGTGTTTCTTCATCTTGCGTTTTGAAATCATTCAATGCGTATTCCCGTGACGTGTCTTGAAATACTCCAGTAGCAGAATTAGTTGCTGAAGCAAATGGCTTTGTTGAGTGTATGATTTCCTTGGCCTCTCTGTTCTCCAGATGTGCTTCACTGATCCTGTCAGACTGTGCATTTTCCCCCGTGTTTGACAAGCGAGCACTTTGTTGAAAACATCTGTACCACACATTGTTTTCTGATGGGCTAAAGGTGGTGCTTGGTTCCTTGGCTTTCTCATTGTTACCGTCCTGTGTTTGACTAAAATCAAATGCTTTACTTTGGTCCTGCATTTCCCCAGCAAATTGATTTTCTTTGTCCGCTGAGTCGGCAATAATCTCACTATTTGCAAGTGAGTGTTTATTTTCCCGAGCCAATAACGCATCTGCTGTTTCTTGATAGTACCTGTAGAAGACACTCTCGTTTGGTATGGAAAGCCTGGGTCCTCTAGAAACCTCGGGTTCAGGCGAAGAGTCCTGGTTGCTCAGGAGGGATTCTGAGGGGTGCTCATGTTCTTTCTCAGAAGGGGTTTTCAGCAGGAGGTCTGGGTTTTGAATGTAGAACGATTTCTCCGTCTGTACATTGGTCCCTTCTGCTGTCGTCTGAGGTTCCACCGTTGAAATAGCTTCAGTACCGTTAATTCCAGCTGAATTTATCACACCCGAAGCTCTTTCTGAAACAATTGCACCTGTTGTCTTTGATGATTTGTTGTCTGTATTAGCACTGGTATCTCTCTCTACAATTTTTGTTTCATGCATTAATTCAGCAGTGGATGAATTCCTACTCATTAGCTTTTCCAAAACTTCAGGACATTGTTCATCATCGGCATGTTTAATAATGGCTTCTTGTTTCCTTTGCATGGTTTGGATGTTTGGAGGACCTGATGGTTTCTCGATCTCATTTTCTTTTTCGGTTATAAGTTTCCCAGTAGATATCCCTGTTGCATTGTCCTTTATTTGAGATTGTATTTGTATGCCATTGGCAGGAATGCCCACTTTGCTGCTCTGCATTTCAAAGGTATCTGACACCATTGTGTGTTTATATGTCCGAGTCCTGCAGACATCTTCCAACTGTTGGTCATAGTTATCACCAGCGCCACTGGGTAACATTTGTGGCATATCTACCCCGCTGCTCACATGGACTGTTTCCACTGGCTCTGTTACACAGACAATTTTTGTCTGAGCAGAAGTAATGTTCTTTGTTGTTTCCTGTGTCAGTCCTTTCTCCACAAGTTCAGTCTTTTCAGCCCGCTTTCCTGCATCATCCAACTTTAAAACTGTTGCAGGACCTGCTGGAGTGCAATATTCTTCCGAGTCAGCTGGGATGCTCTTGCCAGTTGCGTTTGACTGCGGTGCATCCGACTTGAATGCTCGCTCCTTGGTGGTGTTTAGTGTGTCTGTTCTCAATGTGCTACCTCCACTTCCCACCTTTGCCGTTTCTTGTTTTTGTTGGCCAGTCACCGCTACATCTCTGCTCACGACACTGAGAGAGGTTTGTTGTGCGGGTTTATCATTTTCTGTAGTTGTGCCTATCACTAACCCAGCTTCATTTGAAGAGAATCTCCCTGGGTGGGCTCCGTCCTTCTCACCAGCATGATTTGTAAAGGGTATCACATCCACCAGAGGCATTAGGTGCCCAGTCACGGTTGTGCTATCTTGGTTAGTCTCTTCTTGCACTCGATTTGTAATTTGCTCATCATCCAATACACCTGCATTCTTTTCATCTACTTCAGAGATTGGGGCGTTGATTGGTATAAATACTCTCATCTTTGACCTCCTCCTTTTCATCCTCCTTGCTCCGTGATAAGTTGAATAAGTGGTGACTGGTGGGAGCAATGCTCCGAGTCCAATCTCAGAATTAGCCGATTCAAGGGCTCCATTTTCTAACACCTGCTGATTATTTTCTCTGTGTTCGATTTTTCCGTCAGAGTTTTTCTTGTTTGAACCCTCCTCTCTTTCCATCAAATTGCTTCCACTGAGTTTTCTGGCAATCAAAAGAAAATTGAACAAAATTAGGGCTGTGGAGGTGGCAATTTATGATAGCGGGATAAAAATGTGAAGTACACCATAGTAGATCTGAAAAACAAATCAAAGAAATATAATGATTCCTGGATTAGCATTTGAAAATTGGTTGAAAGATACAGCATGCAAACAGGCCCGTCAGCCCATGCCGACCATCACACTGGTTGTTATCCCACTTCTGCATTTCCCCCCTACACACTAGGGACAATTTACTGACGCCAATTAACCTAGAAACCCATATGCCTTTGGGATGTGGAGGAAACAGGAGCACCTGGAGGAAACCAGGGAGAACGTGCAAACTCCACACAGACCGCATTTGAGGTCAGGACCAAACCAGAGTCCTCTGGTGTTGTGAGACAGCAGCTCTACCAGCTGTGCTACCCTGCAATAAGCCCTATAATGTGTAAGTTGTAGAAAAAAATCCAAAATTATTTTGTTAATGCTCTTCCGGCTATAAAGAGTGTTTACAATGACAAAGTACACCTAATGTACCCATCTCTACATGGTTTAATCCTTGATGCTAATAAATGGTGCTGTGTAAGTGACAGCCATATTTGGAATGCTGTACTAAATCAATCATAGAAAACAAAAACATTTACTGATTCCTTGAAAGTGGCGACACAGGTAGATAGGTTATTGGCACATTGGCCTTCATCAGTCAGAGTATTGTATAGAGGTTGGGAGGACATGTTATATAACACATTGATGAGGTGTTTGAAGGATAGTGTTAGTGTGCGGGGATCGCTGGTCGGCACAGACTTGATGGATCGAAGAGCCAATTTCCGCGGCGTATCTCTAAACTAAACTATGGAGGCAAAACTGCAATATTTATAATAGACTCTCATTCAAAAAAGTCATAAATCACACACAAACAAACAAAATGTATTCTGTTATTCTGCAAAGGGCATTTTATAATAGATTGATGGAATTCCATGTTCTATGGTTCAAAAGCATTTATCTGTTACCAATATCAATGAATATTCCGTGGAAGCAAAGATCGGCACTGGTCATTCAGATTTTTATTACTTCTGTATGCATTTTATACACGACGTGCTTTCAAATCATTTACGCTTGCTAGATCATGCTTGTGATAATTTCTGCATCAATTAGTGACCATTAGAAATTGTCATCTTAGTCCATACACTTAATATATCTGATGCTTGTTTGACATGAGGAATTATCTGCTTTAACTTACAGAAATTATTTGGTGACAGTGTGACCTTCAGCCCAACTTGCCCACCCTGACCAACATGTCCCATCTACACTAGTCCCACCTGCCTGTGTTTGGCCCTTATCCCTCTAAACCTGTCCTGTCCATGTCCCTGTCTAAATGTTTCTTAAATGTTGCGATAGTCAGATAATTATTCCTTGAACAATTCAATGACTAAAGTTGAAGTCTAATTTAAACAAAGAGTAAAATGTAGACAGACCAAGGGAGGCAGAGTGGCACAGCTGCACGAGCTGCCACCTCACAGCACCAGAGACCCAGGTTCGATCCTGACCTCGGGAACTGTTTGTGTGGAGCTTGTACATTCTCCCTGTGACTGCATGGGTTTCCTCCGGGTACACCGGTTTCTTCCTACATCCCCAAGACTTGTGAGTGTGTAGGTTAATTAGCCCACTGTAAAGTAACCCAAGTGTGTAGGAAGTGGATGCGAAAATGGGATAACATGGCAGTAGCGTGAACGACAGTTGACGTGGACATGGGCGGAAATCAATAGACAATAGGTACCGGTGTAAGCCATTCGGCCCTTCGAGCCAGCACTGCCATTCAATATGATTATGGCTGATCTTTTTTAAAACAAGGGAGGGACACATACACAATGAGGCCTAACATCTAGGTCAGGGGTCGGCAACCTACGGCCCAAGGGCCGGATCCGGCCCGTAACCCGAAATCATCCGGCTCGCAGGCGTACTCTCTGGGTGAAAATGTTTTTTCTCACCTCAGTCTTAAATGGCCTCCCCTTTATTCTAAGACTGTGAAATGAAAAATGATGAAATGATTCAATTTATTGTCATTGTCAGTGTACAGTACAGAGACAACGAAATGCATTTTTAGCATCTCCCTTGAAAGGGAGACACAGGGCGTCGCGGTGTGCCCGCGCCTGCCGCCGTAACATTCCATTACAGGCAAAGGTGGGTGAAGTGTCTTGCCCAAGGACACAACGACAGTATGCACTCCAAGCGGGATTTGAACCGGCTACCTTCCGGTCGCCAGCCGAACTCTTAGCCCATTGTGCTATCTGTCGTCTTTATTCTAAGACTGTGGCCCCTGTTTCTGGACTCGCCCAACATTGGGAACATTTTTCCTGCATCTAGCTTGTCCAGTCCTTTTATAATTTTATATGCTTCAATAAGAACCCCCTCATCCTTCTAAACTCCAGTGAATACAAGCCTAATCTTTTCAATCTTTCCTCATATGTCAGTCCCACCATCCCAGGGACTGGGGACAATTTACAATTTACCAAAGCACTTAACCTACAAACCTGCACGTCTTTAGAGTGTGGGGCAGGCAAGCTGACCTGGGACTGGCTGTAGTGCCCAGGTCACAAAACATGGGGGGGATTGTCCCCCACCTCTCAAAACATGTGGAGGACAGCCTCCCCCCCCCCCGCCCCCCAGGATTTCCGCCCATGCACGTGGACTCGGTTGGCCGAAGTGCCTGTTTTCACGCTGTACCTTTCAATCAAATCAATCAAATATTTTAAGTCCCAAATGTAGCAAACATCAGTTTTTCTGGAAATGGAACATTCGTGAAGCTAATTGAGGACATGAAATAATAGATTTAACAAGTAATGAGCCAGATTTAGTAAAATAAAATGCAACTGCAGGGAAACACCCAACAGCAGTAATTAGGTTCGATAGGGAAGAGGGTGAGTCACCAACTGAGGTTTCAGCAGTTGTCTTGTGTGTGCAGAAATTGCACAAACAGGAAATGTAAATTAGCAAAACCACAGGTGAACAGCACTGCCCTGGACATAGAAAACACCAGCTCTATCCCTTTTCTATCTTGTTATTGTACCTGCCTTAATTACTTCCTCTGCCAGCTCGTTCCATATAACCCTCCAAGTGAAAAAGTTGCCCATCAAGTTCCTATTGAATCCTTAGAAACACGAAACTGCAGATATGCACACGAACTGCTGGAGTGACTCTCCGCGGGTCAGGCAGCATCTCTGGAGAAAAAGGATGGGTGAAGTTTTGGATCAGACCCGATGCTGATGCTGGTTTACTGAAGAAGCACCTCGGTGAGTGAAGAAGGGTCCCAACCCAAGACGTCACTTATCCATGTTTTCCAGGGATGATGCCTGATCCGCTGAGTTACTCCAGCACTTTGTGTCTTTCCTATTGAATCTTTCCCCTTTCCTCTTAAACGTATGCCATCTAATTCTTTATCCCTCTACCCAGGGAAAGAAAAAAAGACACTGTGCATTCACTCTATCTATTCCCCTCATGATTTTATGCACTTCTCTCAGATAGCCCTCGGCTTCCTGCACTCCAGGGTATAAGTCCGAGGCTGCCCAGCCTCTCTCTAGAGCTCAATGATCATAGCTAATCAACACTGGTCTCAACGTCTCTTCCCTGCCAGTTCCCATAGCCCTTGATTTCCTTTTCTTTCAAAAAATTATCTTCTTCAACCTTAAATATTTATAATGACTGCCAGAATAGTTTCCTCTCTTAAAATATTTTGTGTTGTTTTCTATCATGGGCTGCACAATGGCACAGCGGTAGAGTTGCTGCCTTACAGCGCTGGAGATCCGGGTTCGATCCTGACTACAGGATTTGTAGTCTGTATGGAATTTATACATTCTCTCTATGACCGCGTGGGTTTTCTCAGGGTGCTCCGGTTTCCTGCCACACTCCAAAGACATACAGGTTTGTAGGCTAATTGGCTTGGTAAAGTTGTAAGTTGTCTCTTGTGTGTGTAGGATAGTGTTAGTGGGAATCATTGGTCAACGTGGACTCGGTGGGCCAAAGGGCCTGTTTCCGCGCCGTATCTCTAAACTAAAAAGGTACAATACCAAAGCGCTGCCTTTGTTGATGCTAGTTGGGCATACCAAAACCATAACTCTCTCACCCAAAGTAAATGGAAGTCATTCTAAATATGTCCATGGAATGCCACAGAACATGTTTCAACACATTCTGACCTTCTCAAAACACCAATGCACGAGACTGCCAGTGCAAACGAGATAATACATTCTACTTTAAGAATAATCCCAAACCCATCTGTGTATGATGCTACAAAACTGAACAAATGCAAAAATGTGTTAAGTAGATTAATCACAATGGGCAAAATAGTTGCTGTGAGTAACTGGTTAGATTTATGCTTGTGCATTAATGTTTTACCGGGTGTTTTCTAACAAGTTATTATCGGCCAAGTGTAAAATTGGGACTCCTCAGGGCAGCTGCAAACTTTGTAAACAGGGTAAGCATCGAGGACTGCAAAACCTTATATAGAAACAAGGAACTGCTGATGCTGGTTTACCAACTAAAGACACAAATAACTGGAGCAATTCAACAGGTCAGACAGCAGCCCTGGAGAACATGAATAGGTGATGTTTCTTGTTGGGACCCTTCTTCAAACAGACCGATTCAAGTCCCCAACACTTGTTTTTAATATGTGTACCATTTTCCATATTTGGAAGGGTTTTAACATGGACGGCACTGGGGCACAGCAGTGGAGACCCAGTGACCCAGGTTCGATCCTGACTACGGGTGCTGTCTGTTCAGAGTTTGTATGTGGATTTTCTCCCATATTCCAAAGACATGCAGGTTTATAGGTTAATACACTTCTGTAAATTGTCCCTAGTGTGTAGGATAGAACTAGTGTGCAGGTGATCATTGGTTGGCGCGGACTTGATCGGCAGAAGGGGCTGTTTCCATGCTGTATTTCATAACTAAACATGAAGGGCTTTTGCACGTTGAAAATCTGCAGAATGTGCTCTTTGTGATATATCAGCAGTGCTTTCTGCTTAATGAAGCTAGCGATCCCACATTAATCTATCTAAAGCCATGTGTTATGGGGATGCAGCATTCAGCAAAAATGCCAGAAATCATCTTCTTATTTATAAAGATCATTAATTACATGGACGTTTGTAATTCGACTTCTTATGTGTTGATGACTAAAGTAAGATTTGAGTTACTAACATCATGGAATTCTCACACACCATGTCAATCAGCAAAATAGCAATTTTTAAAAATTAACTTTTTAAAATATTATAGTTTGCTAAATTAAAACTGGAATATGCGATCAAGAACTATGCCTTAATTTCATGATGCGATCTTTAAAAAAATATTTTCACTCCCTTATGTTTTTAAATATTCATGAGGTAAATTACAAAAACACATAGGTAAAAATATTTTCGCTCCGGAGAGTTGCTGGGCAGTAATGGCTCAGTTCACTGCAAAAAAAATGTTCAATCGTCATGCAATCAAAGGCAAGAATTTTCAGGGTATTTTAGAACAGCCAGCACAAGTTTGTAAATACCTTAAATTCATGTCTGTTCCAATGACTCAATAGACAATAGGTCCAGGAGTAGGCCATTCAGCCCTTAAAGCCAGCACCGCCATTCACTGTCATCATGGCTGATCATCCACAATCAGTACCCCGTTCCTGCCTTCTCACCATATCCCATGACTGCCATTTTTAAGAACTTTATCTAACTCTTACTTGAAAGCATCCAGAGAATTGTCATCCACTGCCTTCTGAGGCAGAGAATTCCACAGATTCACATCTCTCTGGGTATAAAAGTTTTTCCTCATCTCCGTTCTAAATGGCCTACCCCTTTTTCTGAAACTGTGGCCCCTGGTTCTGGACTCCTCCAACATCGGGAACATGTTTCCTGCCTCTTGCCTGTCCAATCCCTTAATAATCTTATATGTTTTAATAAGATCCCCTCTCAACCTTCTAAGTTCCAGACTATACAAGCTCAGGCACTCCATTCTATCAAATACGACAGTGCCGCCATCCCCGGAATTAACCTCGTGAAACCTACGCTGCACTCCTCTCAATAGCAAGAATGTCCTTCCTCAAATTTGGAGACAAAAATTGCACACAATTGTGGTCTCACTAGGGCCCTGGACAACTGCAGAAGGACCTCGGAGGTTACACAAAAAAGCTGGAGAAGGACCTCTTTGCTCCTATACTCTTGTTATGAAGGTCAACATGCTATTAGCTTTCTTCACTGCCTGATGTACCTGCATGCTTACTTTCAGTGAGTGATGAACAGGGACCCCAGATCTCTTTGTACTTCCCCTTTTCCCAACTTGACACAATTCAGATAATAATCTGCCTTCCTGTTTTTGCCCCCAAAGTGGATAACCTCACATTTATCCACATTAAGCTGCATCTGCCATGCATCCGCCCACTCACCGAACCTGTCCAAGTCACCCTGCATCCTCATAGCATCTTCTTCACAGTTCACATTGCCACCCAGCTTTGTGTCATCTGCTCTGGACCACTTGGACAACAAAAACTCATATGTCAGGCTGTTATTTATTGACTACAGCTCGGTATTTAATACCATCATCCCCTCCAAGCTGGTTACCAAGCTCTCAGATCTGGGTCTCTGCGCATCCCTCTGCAATTGGATCCTTGACTTCCTCATTCACAGACCACAGTCTGTCCGTATTGGTGGAAATGTGTCATCCTCGATAACATTCAGCATGGGAGCACCTCAAGGCTGCGTGCTCAGCCGCCTGCTGTTCTCACTCTATATTCATGACTGCGTAGCCGGACATAGTGCAAACTCCATCATCAAGTTCGCCGATGACACCAGTGTTGTGGGACGTATCACTGATGGGGACGAGTTAGAGTATAGAAGTGTGATCAACCGATTGACCAAATGGTGCCAGCACAATAACCTGGCCCTCAACACCAGCAAAACCAAGGAACTGATTGTGGACTTCGGAAGGGGTAGGATGGGGACCCACAGTCCCGTTTATATCAACGGGTCGATGGTGGAAAGGGTCAAGAACTTCAAATTCCTGGGCGTGCGTATTTCCGAAGATCTCTCCTGGTCCCAGAACACTGATGCAATCATAAAGAAAGCACATCAGCGCCTCTACTTCCTGAGAAGATTACGGAGAGTCGGTATGTCAAGGAGGACTCTCTCGAACTTCAACAGATGCACAGTAGAGAGCATGCTGACCGGTTGCATCGTGGCTTGGTACGACAACCTGAGCGTCCAGGAGCGGAAAAGGCTGCAAAAAGTTGTAAACACTGCCCAGTCCATCATCGGCTCTGACCTCACTACCATCAAGGGGATCTATCGCAGTTGCTGCCTCAAAAAGGCTACCAGCATCATCAAGCCACGATGCAACCAGTCAGCATACTCTATCCTGTGCACCTGTAGAAGTTCGAGAAAGTCCTCCTTGACATACCGACTCTTCGTAATCTTCTCAGGAAGTATAGGTGCTTATGTGCTTTCTTTATGATTGCATCAGTGTTCTGGGACCAGGAGAGATCTCCAGAAATATGCACGCCATCCTGGACACACACTCATCTCTCCGCTGCCCTCAGGTAGAAGGTACAGGAGCCTGAAATCTGCAACATCCAGGTTCAGGAACAGCTACTTTCCCACAGCCATCAGACTATTAAACACAACTTCAAACAAACTCTGAACTATAACAGCCTATTGCACTTTATCTGTTTATTTATGTGTATATTTATGTGTGTATATTTGTTTGAAGTTGTGTTTAATATGATGGCTGTGGGGAATATATATATATATTCTATGGTTTGTGGACACACTGATCTGATCTGTACTTATGTCTACAATATTCTGTTGTACTGCAGCAAGCACGAATTTCATTGTCCTATCTGGGACACATGATAATAGACTCTCAAGACTTGACTTGACCATTCTGAAAGGGACCTGTTAATCCCTACTCTTTGTTTCCTGTCTGCCAACCAATTTTCTATCCATGTCAGTACCCTACCCCCAATACGATGTGCTCTAATTTTGCCCACTAATCTCCTATGTGGGACTCCCATTGAATTTGATGCTGAATCCACTGAAGAACAGCGCTATGTAATAGCCATGACAGCAACACAGAGTTTTCAGATTAAATGGCACTTGCATATAATCATTTTTGTTCCCAGTCTCATGGACTAATGGTATTTAAATCGTAGCTTTCAGTTTTTAGCTGAGACTAAGTTGATATTAGATGCGTAATTGGAAATTGAAGTGTTGCTAGCTTACAAAGTGATATGTGCCATCTGATGCAGGACTTGCACCTCATCCCCTTTATGTTGTGCTTTAAATTGAATGAACTGCAATAACATGTCAGGGGACTCTCACCCTGCTGATTTTGAACTGCAAAATTAGGAGTTATATGAAGTGAGGAGTACCTATAGGGCTGATGAACCCACATTAAATCCCAATAATCCATCTAAAGCCATGTATTAGGCATGAGTGGGGGAATACAGCATTCAGCAAAAATGTCTGCAGAACACTTACGATATTTGAGAACAAAGATCATTTCAGGATGACTTACCGGTAGGTTGTGGAATCCGTGGTAGGAGGTGTGGCATTAAGTTTTTCCTCCATTCCTCCATTTTCCATGTATTGTCCTGGCAAGGATGAATTTATTTTGCTTGCTTTGGGAGGAACACTGTTCAATTTATCCAAGTCACTTCGCTGTGAACGTACAAATCTGTTCTCCGTGGAAGAGCTCGGAGGGCGACTTGTCTCCAGTGTGTTTCTATCAGTTCCTTTGCCATCATTGTCAATAACCTGTGTAACTTGTTCACGAAAAGGCTTCTTTTTTGGATAATCTTTCCGATTAGACTTGCGGGCTCCGTATTGATTTGTCGTGCTCAATCCTCGGCTGCTCCCGTTTTTACTTTCGGGGGGGGCTAATGGCTGTAATTTTGGTGTCCTGTTGAAAAAACTTCCCAGTTTCCGCAGAATTCCATCTTCTGGCTGTGTCATAATATTAGATGCATTATCTGAGGTTAATGCAACATTTTCATCAGTTCTTGGTTTTTCTGAAGAGGACGGATGTTCTTGATCCACAGAAGTCTGGAAAACCTAGGGAGGAAAGGAATATTGTATTGTATTGTATTGTATTGTAGATCTTTATAGTCATTTCCTGAGTATTCGCATACCCAGAGGAAACAAAAAAACGTTGCTCAACCAGTGTCCATTCAGTGTACATGAAAAAATAAATAGAAATAAAAATAAAAAATACATGTATCATGAACAAATTTAACACTCTACTAAACATTAAACAGCCGTTCCGACCGGCAGCGGCACAACAATGGCTCTGCTGCAGTGTGGGGGTTTGTGCGCGATATTTGGCAGGGGGCAAAGTCCATTTAACAGTCTTATAGCCTGTGGGAAGAAGCTGAGGAGCATCCTGCTGGTTTTGCAGCTAATGCTCCTGTACCTCTTCCCAGATGGGAGGATGGAGAAAATGTCATGCGATGGGTGGTAAGGGTCTTTGATGATGGAGATGGCTCTGTTGATACATCTCTTCCTGTATATGTCCAGCAGGACAATACCACAACTTCATGTTTGAAGATTTAATCTGTCGCTGATTTAAACAGCAATTTCATTAAAACAGTACAATTATCTTTAAGAAATCAAGATGTGTTTTACCTTTGCAAAGTCAGTTAGCAACTTAGTTGCAGAGTCAGAAAAAGCCATTCTATCTGCTGGGCTTTCTGTAGTTTCCTTCTGCACAGGTCTAGAAAGAAAACATAATACGGCAAGCATAAATGCATATGTAATAGACCAAAAAAAAGTGGTAAGAAGAAAAGTTTACTGAAAAAGTTGCAAGGCTATGTTTTACCTGGGTTTCAAAAACACTGAAATACAAGCAACAATTGTGACATTAAGATACGATAGTGGCATTTAAGAGACTTTGAACAGGAACCTGCATATGCAGGGAGTGGAGGGGCATGGATTATGTGCAGACAGATGCAGGTTTATACCAAAGATAGACACAAAGTGCTGGAGTAACTCAGCAGGTCAGGCAGCATACCTCCTCAAAGGCTGCCTACCCCCCACATTGGATCCCTATCAATTTGTTTACCGCAAGAACAGGAGTACGGAGGATGCCACCTCAACGGCACTTTACTCTGCCCTCTCCCACCTTGACAACAGAGACACTTGTGTGAGAATGCTGTTCATCGATTACAGCTCAGCATTCAACACCATTATATCCTCAAAACTGATCACCAAACTCAGCGACCTGGGCATCGACCCCTCCCTCTGCAACTGGATACTGGACTTTCTAACTAACAGACCCCAGTCTGTTAGGTTAGACAAGCACACCTCTTCAACCCTCACCCTGAACACCGGCGTTCCTCAGGGCTGTGTGCTGAGCCCCCTCCTCTACTCCCTCTTCACCTACGACTGCACACCTGTACATGGTACTAACACCATCATCAAGTATGCAGATGATACAACGGTGATTGGCATCATCAGCGACAATGATGAGTCGGCCTACAGGGAGGAGGCCCAGCTCCTAGCAGCATGGTGCACTGACAACAACCTGGCCCTTAACTCCAAGAAGACCAAGGAGATCATTGTGGACTACAGAAGGTCTAGGGGCAGCACGCACACCCCCATCCATATTAACGGGACGGAGGTGGAACGCGTTTCCAGCTTCAGGTTTCTGGGGGTCAACATCTTCGATGACCTCTCTTGGACCCACAATACCTCAACTCTGGTCAAGAAGGCTCACCAGCGTCTCTTCTTCCTGAGGAGACTGAAGAAGGTCCATCTGTCTCCTCAGATCCTGGTGAACTTCTACCGCTGCACCATCGAGAGCATCCTTACCAACTGTATCACAGTTTGGTATGGCAACTGCTCTGTCTCCGACCGGAAAGCACTGCAGAGGGTGGTGAAAATTGCCCAACGCATCACCGGTTCCTCGCTCCCCTCCATTGAGTCTGTCCAGAGCAAGCGTTGTCTGCGAAGGGCGCGCAGCATCGTCAAGGACTGCTCTCACCCCAGCCACAGTCTGTTTACCCTCCTTCCATCTGGGAAGCGCTACAGGTCTCTCCGTTGCCAGACCAGCAGGTTCAGGAACAGCTTTTTCCCTGCGGCTGCTACACAACTTAACTCTTGGTGATTGCCAGTCATCCCCTCCCCCCTCCCCCCAGAAAAATTGCACTAATGTATGTATGTATGTATGTATGTATATATGTATATATATATATATATATATATATATATATATATATATATATATTCTGCTGTTCCATTATTCTATGTTCGCTATTCTGGGTGAGATGCTAACTGCATTTCGTTGTCTCTGTACTGTACACTGCACAATGACAATAAAGATTGAATCTGAGCATCTCTGGAGAAAAATAATGAGTGATGATTCGGGTCTGGATCCTTCTTGGTATCCGGTTTGGCATAGGCATTGTGGACCGAAGGGCCTGTTCTTGTGCTGTATTGTTCTACGTTCTATGAAATTTCCATGTAGCGTATGACTGCACCGGTTTATTGAAGGGGATTCAGTCCACAGTTCCATTCACTCTCAGTTTTCTGTTTTCTCGTGAGTTGAGGACTTTCATAAAATGCCTTTTCTGTATGATCCTTGTTGGGCAAAGTATTCACAAGTCCTACAAATTATCCTTCAGTCTCTGGGCTTTTCCCTCCTACTTTACAGCACCCCAGAAGGCTAACCCAACTACCAAATATTCTCTGACAGATCAGTCTCCAACTTAATTTGGGTACAGAGGGAAGGGGGTGGGGGAGAGGGATGGGTGGGAGAGGGAGAGGGGTGAGGAGAGGGAAACATAAACATAGAAATTAAGTGCAGGAGTAGGCCATTCGGCCCTACGAGCCTGCACCACCATTCAATATGATCATGGCTGATCATCCAACTCAGTATCCTGTACCTGCCTTCTCTCCATACCCCCTGATCCCTTTAGCCACAAGGGCCAGATCTAACTCCCTCTTAAATATAGCCAATGAACTGGCCTCAACTACCTTCTGTGCCAGTGAATTCCAGAGATTCACCACTCTCTGTGTGAAAAATGTTTTCCTCATCTCGGTCCTAAAAGATTTACCCCTTATCCTTAAACTGTGACCCCTTGTTCTAGACTTCCCCAACATCTGGAACAATCTTCCTGCATCTAGCCTGTCCAACCCCTTAAGAATTTTGTAAGCTTCTATAAGATACCCCCTCAATCTTCTAAAATCTAGTGAGTACAAGCCGAGTCTATCCAGTCTTTATTCATATGACATCCCAGGAATCGGTCTGGTGAACCTTCTCTGCACTCCCTCTATGGCAAGAATGTCTTTGAGCATTGGGCATTGTGACATCACACGATGGAACGTTCACCAGGGGCTAGGGCTGATTCTATGGGTGAGAAGCCAGTATTTTTTGAAATATTGGGGGGGTGGGGGGCTGCGGCATCACACTCACATTAACCACCCCCCAAACACACAGGTGGGAGGAGGGGGGGGTGAGAAGAGGAGAGGGAGGGGAGAGGAGGAGGAGGAAATGGGACAGATTTGGGAGAGAAAGGAGAGTGGGGTAGGGGGTGAGAGAGGGGGATGGGGAGAGAGATGGGGAGAGGGGGGGGTGGGGGGGGGGGGAGGGGGGAGGGAGGGGAAGGGGGAGGGAGGGGGAGAGGGGTGGGGGGAGCGATGGGAAGAAGGAGAGAGGGATAGGGGAAGGGGGCGGGGGGAGAGGGGGGAAGGGAAGGAGTGGGGGAGAGAGGGATAGGGGGAGGGGGAGGGGGGGTGAGGGGTCGGGGGGGAGGGAGGGGGGAGGGGAGAGGGAGAACGAGGGAGAGGAGGGAGGGGTGGAGAGAAGGGGGAGAGAGGGAGGGGGAGGGAGGGTAGGGGGAGTGGTGGAAGAGGGAGAGAGGGGTAGGGGAAGGGGGTGGGGTAGAGAGGGAAGGGGGGAGGGGGAGAGAGGGGGATGGGGGAGAGAGGGAGCGGGGGGTGAGAAGATGGAAACATAGAATTTAAGTGCAGGAGTAGGCCATTCGGCCCTTTGAGCCTGCACCACCATTCAATATGATCATGGCTGATCATCCAACTCAGTATCCTGTACCTGCCTTCTCTCCATACCCCTGATCCCTTTAGCCACAAGGGCCACATCTAACTCACTCTTAAGTTCCGATTGGACATATGTGAACAATGGGCATTGTGACATCACACAATGGAACGTTCACCATTGGCTGGGGCTCCTGCAAAGGCATATGTAAATGAATCCATTCCAATTGGACATATGTGAGCATCGGGCATTGTGACATCACACGATGGAACCAGGGGCTGGGGCTGCTTCTATGGGTGAGAAGCCAGTTTATTTTTGAAATATTGGGTGAGTGGGGGGAGGGGGGGGGGAGGAGGATTTGATTAAAAACGTGTACTTAAACATGACAAAATGTAATGAGGAGCGGATACTTAGAAAGAAAAGTGAAATCTCTACCGAAATGGAAAAGATGTTGGCGATTCTGTGTCTGGTTTCAGAGTTGCAGTGAATCAAAGGAAGAAATGCAGCCGGCAGCCGTACATGTAAATGGATCCATTCCGATTGGACATCTGCGAGCATCGGACATTGTGATTGGACATCTGCGAGCATTGGGCATTGTGACATCACACGATGGAAACTAATCAAAAGGCAGAAAGGCAGCCGGACGGACCGCAGGCGACAGGCACAGACTTTTATATATTAGAAATAGATAGATAGATATCTATTGTCTATAGGTTTAACAAAATGTTTTTTGTTTTTTTTTAAATTGAGACTGCATAAAGTGAGGCACCAGATGGAAATAATTATCAATTATTTATTAGTGAAAGGATTGGTTTTGTGGCAGGAAGGAACAAGTCTTTTTGAATGGAGCCCTGGCAAAATTAAATGTTTTTAATTTAAAAATTACATGGTCTGACCTCCACACATGATCAAATTAGCCACTATACAGGAGTGCATATAGATTGGCAGCTAGGCCATTAATTATGTATATGTATGGGTAACATTAAAAATAAAATATATATATTGTTCCACTTTAAAAAGATTCACATTTGAAGTTGCTCTAAGAATCAGGGAAAGTGAAGATTCAACGAATACAGGCCTCAGTCTTATTTCTACCTATGAAAATCACATAACAATGCACAGAAGGGCTGTATACTCTGTGGAAAGAAAGCACACTAATGCCTTTACTTCCTTAGAAGGTTTGGCATGTCCCCAACAATTCTCACCCTTCTACACATGCGCCGTAAAAAGCATTTTATCGGGATTCATCACAACACAGAAAATAGGTGCAGGAGGAGGCCATTCGGCCCTTCGAGCCAGCACCACCATTCATTGTGATCATGGCTGATCGTCTCCAATATCCCCATATCCCTTGATTCCACTAGGCCCTGGAGCTCTATCTAACTCTATTTTAAATCCATCCAGTGACTTGGCCTCCACTGCCCTCTGTGGCAGGGAATTCCATAAATTCACAACTCTTTGGGTGAAAATGTTTTTTCTCACCTCAGTCTTAAATGGCTTCCCCTTTATTCTAAGACTGTGGCCCCTGGTTCTGTACTCGCCCAACATTGGGTATTTTTTTCCTGCATCTAGCTTGTCCAGACTTTTAATAATTTTATATTTTTCTATAAGATAGCCCCTCATCCTTCTAAACTCCAGTGAATACAAGCTTAGTCTTTTCAATCTTTCCGCATATGACAGTCCCGCCATCCCAGGGATCAATCTCATGAACCTACGCTGCACTGCCTCAATGGTTTGGGAACAGCTCCATCCAAGACTGCAAGAAATTGCTGAGAATTGTGGATGCAGCCCAGACCATCACGCAAACCAACCTCCCTTCCATTAACTCCATTTATACCTCGCTCTGCCTTGGCAAGGCCACCAGCATAACCAAGAACGAGTCACACCTCAGCCCCTCCCTCTTCTCTCCTCACCGATCAGGCAAGAGGTATAGAAGTTTGAAAATGCACACCTCCAGATTCAGGGACACTTTCTTCACAGTTGTTGTCAGGCAAGTGAACCATCCTACCAAAAACTAGAGTGCAGTCCTGAACTACTATCTACAATGTCTCATTGGAGATCCTAGACTATCTTTGATCAGACTTTGCTGGACTTAACTTGCATTAAAGTTATTAACGTTATTCCCTTTATCATGTATTTGTACACTGTGCATGGCTCGATTGTAATCATGCATTTCCTTTAGTATGCAAAAGATTTTCACTGTACCTGGGTACATGTGACTATACACTAAACTATGGAGAAATTAGACATCTTACTGGTCCATTGTGTAAAAAAAGTACAATTGTACAAATGTACAAACAGAGAAAATCTCAGTCAAAGAAGATAAGTGTTGAATATTTTCTCCACCTTACATTTCAATTTATCTTGGTTTGCTTCATAAATGAAAATTTAAGAGTTGTTTTGTGTTTATTATTTGGTTACAAATAGTTAACAGAGGAAATCTGCCTCAATGTCAAAATCCTAAACAATGAAACAGGGAGTGCCCATGGAATGACACATCTATAGTTTGAGTTCCATCATGATTCAGTGATTGGATTTTCCGCTGATAGACACCAGTGATCACAAGAATGCAGCCTTGCTAGATTTGCACAGATGATTTCAAAGTTCGCTCTTCCCTAGATGAAAATAAACAATCAAATGAAGTTAACTAACATAGGGGATAGAATCTCTGTGAATGTTTTCCCTACTAGTTTTGACCCAAAAAATGATCAGAAAATATACCTAAATGGTTAAAAACATCAACTAGGATGGCATTCACCATAGAGTTGTTTTTATGTAAACCAACACACCTAAAACTGCCTTAAAGGATTGTTATTACTCATAAAGATGCCTACCTCTCACAGATATTACTTTTTTGAAGTTTTGAATCAAATTTGGGATTTAAACCCCAAGTGGATCTGTAATGTTAATACAACACCCTATGTAACGCTAAACTGAGGCTGAGCTTGCTATTTTGAGTGGGTGCAAAGATCTAATGGCACTGTTTTGACATTGATCAGGGGAGCTTGGCCGAAGTTTAGTAATATTTACCTCGAGCAAGTATCAAAGTGCTGGAATAGCTCAGCAGGTGAGGCAACATCCCTGGAGAACAAGGATAGGTGACGTTTCGGGTTGGGATCCTTCTTTGTCACCTATCCCGGTTCTCCTGAAATGTTGCCTGACCCGCTGATTTATTTATTTTATAAACCAGCTTCTACAGTTCCTTGTGCTTACAGCAGTGAAATAGATTGTGTGGACGTTACATTTCACTCTGTGCACAAATCGTCTGTCATATTTCCCACATTACAGTAATGTCTGATCCTTGAAAGTATTTCATTGTTTGTAAAGTGCTTTGGGTTAACTTGTGATCACGAGAACACTGAATAAATGTTAGCTTTTAAAGTATTAAGTCACGGTTTACTCAGCAGAGGGCTACTTCGTGTGTAAAGTCACAGCACAAACTACTTTAATTTCACATTTGTACAATAGCATCAGGGTTCAGAGTCTTCTGTTATGGTTACTCTTTCACAATTTTGACCCAATATGTTCCCATGAATTTAGTTTTGTTTTTAGTTTTAGAAATACAGTGCGGAAACAGTCCCTTTGGCCCACCTGGTCCACGTCGACCATCCTACACACTAGGGACAACTTACAATCTTTTTACCAAAGCCAATTAACCCGCACGTCTTTGGAATGTAGGAGGAAGTCGGAGCTCCCAGAGAAAGCCCACGCGGTCACAGGGAGAACGTGCAAACAACACCTGTAGTCACGATCAAACTCGGGTCTCTGGTGCTGTAAGGCAGCAACTCTACCGCTGTACCATTGTGTCGCTCCAAACGATTTGTGCTGGATGCAACAGTTGTACAGTGGAAATATTTTTGTTTTTCTTTCATGGGTCAAGCTTCCGTGTCTATGTGGGTTGGGGCAACACACAGCGCCAGAGACCCGGGTTTAATCCCGACCTCGGGTGCAGTCTGTGTGGAATTTGCACATTCTCCCTCTGGCTGTGTGGGTTTCCCCGGGTGCTCTGGTTTCCTCCCACATCCCAAAGACATGGTTAATCAACCTCCATAAATTGCCCCTCGTGTGTAGGGAGTGGATGAGAAAGAATATAGAACTAATGTGAATAGGTGATCAGTGTTCAGTGCGGACTCGGTGGGTTGAAGGGCCTGTTTCCATGCTGTATCTTGAGAGCAAAGAAACGGTTCAAAAATGATCAAAATCCCAAATCAAGGACCTCCTGCAACCATGCAGAAAATGACAGCCTTCACCATAAATGCTAACAACCTGATAAGTGAAGTTTGATTAATTATCTCCCAGTCTGCATTCCAATGATTCAAACAACCATACAGAAGTTTCTTTTCCTTGAATTTGCCACATTTCTACACAACATCCACCAATTTCAACAAAATTCCACTACCAGACCCATCCTTCCCTTACTGCATTCCAAAGAGATCATTCCCCATGTGAAATCCTGGCCTACTCTTCCAGAGCCATCAACTATTCCCCTTCTCATATTACATTTGCATGTAACTGCAGGCGATGCGATACTTTTACCCGTGTAGAAAGGAACTGCAGATGCTGGTTTATACCGAAGATGGACACAAAGTGCTGAAGTAACTCAACAGGTCAGGCAGCATCTCTGGAGAAAAAGGATGGGTAACATTTCGGGTCGGGATGAGAAGAAGAGTCCTGATCTGAAACGTCACCCATCTTTTTTCTCCAGAGATGCTTCCTGACCCACTTAGTTACTCCAGCACTTTGTGTTTATCTTCAATCATTTTACTTGCTCTCTTCACACCAACTAGGGACCCAAAAGTCCTTCCAGGTGAAGCAAGAATTAATTTGCACATTTGGTGCTCATGATGTTCTCTCCTCTACAGTGGAGAAACAAAATGAAGATTGGGTGGACACATTGTGGTGCAGAGGCCTGCAGAGGTGAACTTAAAGTTGACTACCACTTTAATTCTCCATCCATGCCCAATGTGACCTGTCTATTTGTGACCTGCTGCATTTTTTAATGTGGCCCAGCATATGCTTGAGGAACAGGTGGTGGCATGATGGTGCAGTGGCAGAGTTGCTGCCTTACCGCGCCAGAGACCCGGGCTCAATCCTGCCTATAGGTGTTGTCTATGGTGCTGTTATGGAGTTTGTCCGTTCTCCTTGTGACCACATGGGTTTTCTCCAGGTGCTCTGGTTTGCTCCCACACTCCAAAGACGTACAGAATTGTCCCTAGTGTGTAGGACAGAACTAGTGTACAGGTGATCACTGGTCGGCACAGACTCGGTGTGCTGAACGGCCTGTTTCCACACTGTATCTCTAAAGTCGCCACGCTCTGGTGCCATCTTAGCACATATATTAACTATTACTTTAACTTTTATTTTTCATTGTTTAAGCATTGGTGCTGTTTGTTTGTGATCTCCTCTTCAGTAATTCAATACATCTTATGGCCATTTTCAAACATTTAAGCATTTAATTGTCACTGTGTTTGATTAATACACAGAGGGTTGATGCCAGAGCGTGATGATTCTTTGCATGCTCTTCCCAGAGAAGGATCTAATACCATCAGATACAATTGCTCTACTCTTCTAAATCTATTTTCAACGTGTAAACACCATTTCTAAATGTTGTCATTTTATTTTCTCTCTATTGTCCTTGAGTTTGAATTGATTGTATCTATGTATGGTATATCTAATTGGTTTGGATAGCATGCAAAACAAAGCTTTTCACTGTACCTTGGATTAAACTAAAACTCTCATCGTTTGTTTGGATGTCTGTCTGTGAGAGAGTGAGTGAATGAGTGAGATCCTGAAATTACGACAAAACGGTACAAGATAGCACTACAATTTTTGCACCACCTTACTCACAATTGTCCTGTGGTGGGTTTTCAGTAAGATTCGTTCAGATTTGTTTGCGTTGCCAGTATCTTCTAGACAAAAGTGGAAAATGTGTCAGGTGTGTCCATTTACAAAAAGCAGTGTAATTCTTAACTGCCTTATAATTACCCCCAATCAGCCAAAGTGTAATTGACAGAATAATTTGCTCACTAATGCTCAGTTTGGTTTTGGTCCCAACAACTTGGCTGCATCTGCCTATGAGTGCTGTCTGTACAGAGTTTGTACATTCTCCCCATGATCTGTGTAGGGTTTTCTCTGGTTTTCCCCCCCACACTCCAAAGACGTGCAGGTTTGTCAGGTATTTGGCTTGGTATAATTGTAAATTGTCCCGTGTGTGTGTGTGTGTGTGTGTGTGTGTGTGTGTGTGTGTGTGTGTGTGTGTGTGTGTGTGTGTGTGTGTGTGTGTGTGTGTGTGTGTGTGTGTGTGTGTGTGTGTGTGTGTGTGTGTGGCAAGTATGGTGTTAGTGGGGATTGCTGGTCGGCACCGACTCGGTCGACCAAACGGCCCGTTACCGTACTGCATATAAAAACTAAAAAAACTAAAATTAAATCGGAGATACTTGTATAACATTGCACAACTAGCACTGACAATCAAACTGCTACCACATAGTACCAATGACCTTGATCTCCAGTGCTGTCTGTGTGGAGTTTGCATGCTCTTCATATAACCACACCGGCTTCCAACTGGTGCACCATTTCCCTCAAAAACAAGCAGGTTGGTAGGTTAACTGGGCATTATAAATTACCTATGGTATGTGCGGTGAAGGGTAACATGCGGGAGAGGAATGTGACGAACATAAAATACAATTCGTGTAAATGGGTGCTTGATGGTTGCCAGGCCAAAGAGCCCGTTTCCTTGTTGTACGACTCCTCAGCGAATGAAAGAGACTCTACCTGCATGCTGTAGGACCTGTACAACATTCAGGCCCGGGTTGATGAGTGACAGGTTACATTGTGCCATTAAAGTGAGCATTGCCAATATTCATTCTAAGTCTAACCAAGTCTAACCACCTACATTTAGACATCTAGATGACATTTAGAACCAAGGAACTTCAGATGCTGGTTTACCAAGGAAAGACACAAAATGCTGGAGTAACTCAGCAGGCCAGGCAGCATCTCTGGAGAACGTGGATAGGTGATGTTTTGGTTGGGACGCTCCTTCAGATTAGAGAAGACACATAAATACTGTAGCTACACCGCTTCACTGAATACTTGTGCTCGGTCTGGCAAGGTCTGCTGGATCGCACAGTTGTTAATCATTTTAAATCCACTTCCCATTACCTTTTTGTCGTGGGTCTCCTCCATTGTCAGAGGGAGGTCAAATGCAAACCGGAACAGCACCTCATATTCCACCTATTCGTTGCCAGGCTTTGTCCTTCCCTTCCAGTTCTCCCCCCTACCCCCATCACAAATCAGTCTGAAGGGTCCCGACCCAAAATGTCACCCATCTACATTCTCCAGAGGTGCTGCCTGACTCATAGAGCTACTCCAGACTGTCTTTTTTTTTTGCCTCCCCTGACAGCTCATTCCATATCTCCACCACCCACTGAGTGAAAATAGTTGCTCCTGACTCCCATTAAATCTTTCCCCTCTCACCATAAAACCATGTCCTCTGGTTGTTGATTCCCCTACTCTGGGTAAAAGTGCATTCACCCTATCTATTCCCCTCGTGACCCGCTGAGTTACTCCAGCATTTTGTGTCCATCTTCAGTGTAAACCAACATCTGCAGTTCCTTTCTACACAGTACTCGTGGTTTTATACACCTCTATAAGATCGCCCGTCAGCCTCAAGCGCTACGGGGAATAAAGTCCTAGTATCTCAAGTTCGCTCTATAGCTTAGTCACTTATGTCCTGGTAACATCTTATCTGTCTTAATGCCTCAATACAAATGACGCACTTATTCTGTACATCAACACAGACCTGCCTATCAGTCGGAAGGAGGTTCCCCACCCGAATCGCTACCTATCCTATTTCTCCAGAGATGCTGCCTGACCCGCTGAGTTACTCCAGCACTCTGAGTCCATCTCTGCCTATCCCTCTCTCGCTTGCCCGTGTTCCCTGCCTCTCTCCCTCCAATCCTTTATTCACAGACGGGTTCCTCTGATTGCACCCCGTAACTTTTGAAGCAGCTCTTTTACTTCAGGAGTCCCGAACATAACCAATCTAGTAAAAAAAAAGTCAACGTATTTCCAAGTGTTAATCAATGCTACATTGCAACAGGTCTATTCTGGGACTTACCCGCCAGTCTGGGATGCGTTTTCCTCTGGGTTTTCTTCCTCGGGTGATTTATTCGAAGAGAATAGGCTGGATATGTTTTTTGTGATGTCTTCTTAAAATACTTGGGATTTTAAACGCACTCATCTTTCTCCCGAGAGCCGGAGGGAGCGGCGCATCTCAGTCAGCAGCGAAGTCTCCTCTGAAAGCGAGTGAAGTTGGACTGGTCAGACTTGAACAGCAGGGCTGACAGAAACAGTGAAAAGGTGGAGTCTCTCGGCTTGACAGGTGCTCTGGATACGTAGCGCCGACTACTTGAAAAGGAATGTCGCAAATGTGACCGTTTCTCCACTGTGTTGCAAATTCAACATCTTAACACGTCCACGTGATTTCACCTTAAATCCCCCATTTCTCAGTGAAGCCGTGAAAACCGACCTTGTTTCTTTGGTAATATAAATATATATTTAAATAATTCATTATTAACCAGTTGTTATTATTGAGGCAACATAACATATGTCTGAAAACACATATTTAACGTACCCCAGGTATCTTCACTCAACTGAAAACGAATCTATTAGTTAGAGATACAGCTGAGAAACAGGCTCTTCGGTCCACTGAGCCCACGCCGTTCACACGAGTTATCCTACTACACACGAGGGGCAATTCACAGCGGCCAGTTTAACCTACAAACCCGCACATCTTTGAGTTGTGGGAGGAAACCCACGCAGTCACAATGAGAACGTACAAACTCTACACAGACAGCATCCGAGGTCAGGATCGAACCCGGGTCTCTGACGCTGCAAGAAAGCAGCTGCACCAATGTGTTGCCCTTTCTGGGATTAATTGGAGACATCTACAATCATAAGGCACCTTTTAGGGATGAACTCATGAACAATAGCTCTTTTAAAACCGGAATTACAACAGGAAATTTGTACACGAGGCGAAAGGAATTTACAAAACTGGCTCCATGACCCACTTTTGTGCTATTGGTTGCAAGTTAAATCTGGAGAATTTATTGTGTTACCTGGAAGTTTGGAGTTCTTTCTGATAGAGCATTGACTGCATTTGTTCGAGTCAACAGTGGCGTGAATCCTTGTGCAAACTCCGCACACATAGCATCCGTCGTCAAGATTGAACCGGGTCCCTGGCGCTGCAGGCAGCAACTATCACTGCGCCACCCTTTCTTTGACATAGCGATGAAGCTGAAATATGTTCAAGACCGAGATGACAGATTTCTGGTTTGCGGGCGAATTGAGAATTATGGGGAAGAGGCTGAAAAATAGAGTGGAGGCCAAGGTCAGGTCAGCAATGTTCTTATTGAACAGTGGAGCAGCTTCTAGAAGCTCATTGACCAGCACTTGCTCCCACTTCTTTAGTTCTTCTTAACGTAGATGAGTCAAACCCAAAAGAGGCACCACAGGAAGTGCGGCCATGTTGTAGGAGAGCTTAGGAAAAGTTAAGTGTTGGATTAGGTGACAGGAAGAGGTGATTAGGAGTTGCGGATACATGAAGATAGCAACTTTCCCAAGGCATCCTTATTGTCACTCTAAGCAGCCATCGCATTAATGAAGTCATACAGCATGGGGACAGCCCCTTCGGCCCAACTTGCCCATACCGACCACGATGGACCATCAACACTATTCCCACCTGCCTGCTTTTGGCCCATATCCCTCCAAACTTTTCCTATCCACGAACCTGTTCAAATGTCTTTTAAATGGTGTTCTAGGACCTGTCTCAACTACCTCCTCTGGCAACTCATTCCATATACCCACCACGCTCTGTGTGAAACAGTGCCCCTCGGGTTCTTACCAAATCTTCCTCCTCTCACCTTAAACCCATGTCCTCTGGTTCTAGAATTCCATACTATAGGTTAAAAAACGGTGCATCTACCCTATCTATTCCCCTCGTGATCTTATATACCCGTTATATCACCCCTCATCCTCCTGCACTCCAAAGACTAAAGTCTCAGCCTGCCCAATCTCTCCCTGTAGCTCAGGCCCTTGGGTCTCAGCCTGCCCAATCTCTCCCAGGCCCTTGTAGCTCCCCTACCTGCCGGGGCAACTCATATGGAGATCTCCCGGCAGTAATCAATGCATAAAGCTGATTGAACAGTAAGGCCACCTGCAAAACACCTTGTTAGGGAGCCACACCATGCCTCCGGGCTTGCCAGCAGTCAAAGCTGAGAAATATTATAATGTAAACATATTAAAACACAATTAAACTCATTTAAATTAAGTTAGTAGATGATCCATCTTCCTAGTAGCTGTCTCCTCTATTGAAAGGAGGTACTGGACCTGTGCCAGATCTGACCTAGCCACAACTCTCAGTGGGCATTTTTCCTCTTCTTGTTTTCCTCTTCCTCTTGCATGTTTTGAACACCAGGGGGAAACAAAGATGAAGAGTTGCTTCACCATAAGGCAACTGTGTGATGCTGTGGAGAAGAAATATTGGAAATGTTTGGAAGGATCATTCAAGTGCATGTCCTTCAGAGCTAGAGATGGGAGTGGGGGTAAGGATTTTTTTTCTGCCTGATGACTGATTCGATAAGAATACTTACAAACACGGTGAGCAATGAGTTGCTAAATCTTATAAAAATTGGTCTTACCTTGATGTCTTTTGATCTGCCAATGGCCTGTCAACCACTAGACTGGATATGCAGCATTTTGACTTGAACTAGCTTAGATACGCACACTTAGGATTGATCATTATTCTGTCACTCGGTGACTTATGCATCACAAGAAAGGAGCCAAAGGTAGAATCATCAAAACTTACTTTAGTTCCTAAGGGGCTTAGAAACACAAGGGTGCAGATGCTGGAATCTTGACCCCTGACCCGCCAAGTTCCTTCAGCAGTTTGTCTTGTTTTTTAGAAAGGGGCTTGGAAGGGTAGGTGTCAGGATGGTAATTCTGCAGGCTGAGATAACTGGATCCAGGGGTAGGTCTCAGAATTAAGGGTCTGGCATTCAGAACGGAGATGAAACAAAATCTTCATCCAACGACAAATCTGTGGACTTCCGTAACCAAAGAGGGCTGTTTGATTAGTACGGGTGTCAAGGGTAATGGGGAGAAGATAGGGGAATTGGGTTGAGAGGGAAAGATAGATCAGCCATGATTGAATGAGCCATGAGTGGACCTGATCGGCTGAGTGGCCTAATTCTGCTCCTATAACATGTTGAAGCTCAATAACTGAGCATATACAATGCATACATCAATTCATTTTGGGGATATCAACAGGAATCAATGGATGAAGGGATAGTGCAGGAAGAGAGATTTATCTGGCATGATTGTATTGAATGCTCTTGATTTGGTTTGCTCTTCATTGCAAGCATTCTTTGTACCTTTTATGCTGTCCACCTATTGATAGCTTGGAAGGTGGTCACCAAACATTAAGACAACATGCCTGACCATCTTAATTGTGCTTCCTTAGATGATCTTCACACTTTGAATCTAACTGTGTTGGAGCATTTCTGCAATTGGAATTTAGTCCTTCCATCTTATCCTTCTTCATCTTCTGTGACAGGTCAGAAAGAAATGGTTACATTTCTCCTGGTGAAGATGGGTTTTCACATATTTATCGAGAAACCCCATTTTACCTCATTATCCACTCAATCCATTTATTTTTCTAAATTAGTTTAGTTTGTCCAAAAAAATACAAACAGGATAGTTACAAATCAGCAGTTGCAATATAAAGAAGATTAAACCTTGCCCAATGAAACAGGCAAACATCGCTATACTGGCACCAGTTCAGTTATGATTTAGCCTGTCTTGCTTGTAGAGGCCCAATTATGCCCAATATCAGTTTTAATGTGCCATGAATCTAAAGCCCCTACTTCTGCACAATCAGTTGTCGCAGTGGTAAAGTTTCTCCCTTACAGCGCCTGAGACCAGAATTTGATCCTGACTACGGGCGCTGTCTGTATGGAGTTTGTATGTTCACCCTGTGACCACGTGGGTTTCCTCCAGGTGCTCTCGTTTCCCCCAACATTCCAAAGACATGCAGGATTTTAGGTTAATTGGCCTCTGTAAAATGCCCCAGTGAGTAGGATGCAAAACTGAGATAACAGGGAACTAGTGTATGGGTAATCGTTGGTCGGCATGGTCTCAGTGGGCCGAATGGCCTGTTTACATGCTGTATCTCTAAAACTAAAGATTGATCAGCACTCTGAGTGCTGTCCTCAATATCATGCCATACCAGTGGCAGAAATTAACCCTTGAAATCTCAAGTTTTTCAAGTGTCGCTGGTACCAATATGGACTAAACTCCCGCCTTCCATCCTTCCTACTCAGTTGATTACACAGCTGGTTCGATACTTTTAACACAATACCAAGAAAGTAACAACCCATAGGTAGACACAAAATACCGGAGTAACTCAGCAGGACAGGCAGCTTCTCTGGAGAAAAGGAATGGGTGACATTTCAAGTCGAGACCCTTCTTCAGATTGACCAAAGTAACAAACCATCCTGGAAAAACATCCACGGTTTCAAAATATCCTGTCTGTCTCCCTAACTATTGAATCACTGACCACAGCAGCTTTCTAATCCTTCACTTGCCCCCTTTACAGCTGCCATAGACTTTGCACTCACTACTCTTCAAAAGATGATTAAAAAATAAATTAAATACCACCATGTGACTTGCTTCAGTTTATTTTTAGTTTGCAAGTTGGGCTCAGATCAACAAAAGGCTTGGGCCTTTAGTAGATCCGATTTCCTCTTTTCATAAAGCTAAGCCTAAAATATATTCAGTAATAACCTAATCAAATACAACTTAAAATCCCTTAAAGCTTCGGGTGATTGTAAAAGAGAATCACACAAAAGTGCATTTAATTTGAGTGACCTAACAAAATGGATGCAGGAGACTGCTGTCATATTAATACATATCTCCATCATCCTCTATAGAGCTATACATTTGGAGAAAATGATCACATTTTAAATATTCAATATACATATTTTACAACACACTTGGATCTACAAAGGGGATGACAGGTGTGGATGGACTTTAAAATTTTCCGTACTTCGATATTTTGACAAGTTAACTTCATAAAGAGCTTTAAATTGATTGCCTTCTCAGAGAGGCAGAGACACAGCACAGAACCAGATTCTTAGCCCACTGAGTCTGTGCTGACCATCTCAAAGAGCTGTTTAGACAGGTCCTACATTAATCACATTGTTTTGCCCAGCCTTTTCAATAGGGATTGCACCTGTGCAGATCAGTGGTAAACAACCTTCAGACCAACCTGAAAGTGGGAAGTGAAGTGATTGCGTAGCAAGAAGCAGCTTGTGACTGCGCGAGGCCACTCCACCTTTGTGACTTGGTTACAGCAGACTGCAAGCACTCCTTGTCCATCTGGCAATTCTGATCTTTCCAGACACAATCAAAATAAATTCTCAGGGGTCTTTTGCTGGCGAGTACTTGAACAAAAAGCACTCCTTCCAGATCTCTAGCTTAATTCCTTAATATGGTTCTTCGCAAAATCTACATTAAACTTGTAAAAATATTACACATTATTACTTTGACTATGTACATTATTTTTCTTCCTTCAGCATACATTTCAAAGATAGAATAAAATTGAGTCCACAACATGATAAGACATATCTCAGCATAAGTTCAATTCTCAAGCTGTGCCAAGTCACATTCTGCTATGTCGTACTGGAGGCATTCATGTGCCATTAATTCTTCACGTCTTCATTGCTTTGATTTGATCTGGTGAATTAATAACAGAAAAATCAATAATCTTGATGCATAAAGATAACAGCACTTCATTTTCCTATTATGATCAGCAGACATCCATCATAATCAATTGTGTAGCATCTATGAAATGGTGATAAGAAAAAAAAAAAATTGAATGTTATTCAGAGCACACCTGACCAGAATATTGCTGGGACTAAAGGGCCTGTCCCACTTGAGCGTCATTTCCTCGACATGCCAAAAATTGGTTGGTGCGTGGTGAGGAAGGGTGGGGTATGCAATGACGCGCGGCGCCCCAGAATTTTGTGAGGCTCAAAATCCTCGCACGCCACCTGCATGACATCCCTTGCGCACGCTGACGTACTGATGGCGTACGTGTAGCGCGTGGTGACGCATGATTACGCAGTGACGCACGAATGTTGCCTATGCTAATTTATTATGCGTCACCGTGCGTCAACATCCGTAACCATGCGCCGCCCATATGCCGTCAGCGCATCATTTGCACGTCATTTGAGCGCCGCACCACGTGACCACTCGGGTATAAAGCGCTCGTAGTTTTGAAACATTTTCACCATAGTATCTTTGATTTTCACTGGGAAAATCCTTGCCACGGAGATCGGACTAGGTACCAACGACATCGCAAATGGCTCCCGAAGGGGGCAGGGCCCTCAGGGGCACTTGGTGCACGACTGTTGTACTGCTAAATGATTTTCGCGCGACTGTTGCGCGTTAGTCACTACCGGCCTGTCGCATAAATGATGCGCAAAATGGCGCCCATGTAGGACAGGCCCTTTAGGCTAAGGTCATCAGTGAAACAAATCTATCAGATATTAAATCTGGCTCACTGAAGTTTATTATACTTTTAAAAATATGCTTAATTAATTGGGTAGAAAATATGCTTTAATAGAAGCTGTAAAAATTAGTAAATGATAATTCAAAACATAACTATAGACTAGGAGGCGTTTTCAAACATTAATGGGTAGTGTTGGACGCAAGCAAATAAGTGTTTTCCACATCCAGAGTGAATTCTGATGAAAGGATTTTGAACTGAAATGTTGATCCTGTTTCACTTTCTATAGCTACTACCTGGACAACCTAGTATTTCCAGCATTTTCTTTTTTGTCATATTTCAGATTTCTAATATTTGCATTCTTTTTCTATTTCAAGCTTTGATGTTTATCTGGTTACAATAATAAACATGACCTGGAAATGCTCGCAGTACTGAGTGGGCATCCTAGAGTCCAAGTCATACTGTACCGAAACAGGACATTCGACCCAAATGGTCCATGCTGGCCAATATAACCCACCGAAGTTCACATTTCCCTCTAAACCAAAGGTTCCAACCTGGGGTAAATTTACCCCCCGAGGGTTAATTTCGCCTAGCCAGGGGGTAAATTTGTTGATTCTGGATTTGTTAAAAACAGTATTTTTAAATTTCCCCTTGTCGGTTGCTTTATTATGGTATAAGTGTAAACTCAAATTATTGAACAAAACACAATTAAATTTACATTAGTAACATTAGTAACAAAATTTACATTAGAAAAGTTGCCGGGGGTAAACGGGATGAAAAAGGTTGGCAACCCCTGCTCTAAACCTTTCCTATTTGTGTACCTGTCCAAGTGTCTTTTAAAAGCTGTTACAGTACCTACCTCCTCTGGTAGCCTACCGCCCTCTGAGTGATACTATTTAGCTTTAGGTTAATTATTGTCATGTGTACTAAGATACAATGAAAAGCCTTGTTTTGCATTTGATCAAATATAACTTGTATAAATGCAACCAAGTCAAACTCAAATACAATAGACACATTAAGGGGGAAGATACAGGGTGCAGAATATAGCTTTCAGCTTTAGTAGTAGCAGTCTCAACTACCTCCACTGGCAGCTTGGTCCATATACCCAGAACCATCCAAGTGAAAAGGTTGCCCCTTAGGTTCATATTAAATCTTGCTCCTCTCATCTTAAATCTATGTCTCTGGTGTTTGATTCTCCTACCCTAGGTAAAAGACTGTACTCCCCTCATACACCTCTGTAAGATCACCCACCTGCGCTCCAAGGAATAAAGTCCTAGCCTGCCCAATCTCTTTCCTAATAAAGAAGATAGACCCAAAGTGGTGGAGTAACTCAGCGGGTCAGGACCCTTCTTCAGACCTCTCATCTTAAACCTATGTCTGAAGAAGGTCTGAAGAAGGGTCCCAACCCTAAACGTCATCTATCATTTTTATTCAGAGATGTTGCCTGACCTGCTGAGTTACTCCAGCTTAATGACATCGTTGCTATAGCAGGGTGACAAAAACTGAACACAATACTTCACATGAAGCATTCAGTTAGAAGGCTTGATACCAAAATTAGCACCATGTCACAAGAAAGGGCAGAGTTCCTTTCCCCCCCCTATGATCTCCTATAATCAATGCTCCTTTTCCCAGGGGCTGAAGTTTTACAGCAATAGGCACTGCAGGCAGCCATATCACATGGTCAGAAAACTATCATTTAAATTCATAAGATATTTTATCCAGTGAACCATATTTGAGTTATTGTAATCAAATTCTCAAATAATACATTTAAAGAATTTCTATGCACAATTTCATTTATTCTAATTATAGTGTCTAATATTTGTTTTGATTTTACAGGTTAAATAATGCAAAAATATGTTTCATCAAAGCAGAGTTCGTATAACTTGTAGATATCCAGAAATACTTTTCCTTGTTTCTTAAAAGATACAAGAAAGAATTCTGTTTTTCTTTGTTTTAAGCATTTTTATTATACTTTAAAAGTGGCTTCAGGCATTTCCCTCACTGCTTCCCTGCCTTGAGAAGATCACTTGATTTAGAAGTCAGGTTCTTTAAAGGCACTGTATCTTCCAAGATGGCTTTCAATTTCACTGTAGATTATACAATAGATGTATATTTCACTAAACATCTTAGGAATAGTCAGGGATAAATTTGTAGTTATATATTCTAAGAGCCATTTAAAAATATAGGATGGTACAAATGACATCTGACACTTAAAATAAGAATCTTAAATGAACATTAATTTTCATGTTATTTCATCTTTCAAACAAAATGCACTAATTGCTTGCCCTATTAATAAAAAGTTCTGAATCAAATCTTCAAATTTGAAACTATGTAAGATTTAAACATATGATTAAACCACAGAATTATTAAGGCAGAGAATGAAACCATTTGAATTACTTAATCATGCCAGTTCTCCACAGTGCAATTCATTTTCCATTCCCATCTTCACCAGAGCTTTTCAATTATCTTCCCACCAGTATCTATCTATTTCTCTTTTGAAAACCTGTATTGGCAGTTTCCATTACTGATGCAGGCAAAGGTTCTCACAACATTAACATCTCTGCATATATATTGTTTTTGCAGCTCTTGTTTGCCCATTATTTTGAATCTATGTCTTGGTCCTTGCAAACATCACTAATAAGAACAGCTTCCCCTTATTTACCCAATCTAAACCCATTTTATTTTTCCATCAATTCTACATTTTATCTTTTTTGCTCCATAAACCAAAGAACAAGCCAAGTTTCTCTATTCTAAACCTAGAGCTAAAATTCTTAACATCAATAAATTTAAAATACATCAAGAAACATCAAAATAAGTTTTATACTTTTTTTTGTAGAAATTTATCCCAATTACCCTTAATCCAATTTATTACATTTTTTATTTTAACATGCATTTTCAAAAAAACAAAATGGAGAAAAAATGTCCAGCTATTATTGCTGATACAGGAGGGTTATGGTCTGAGTGCAGGTAGATGAGACTAGGGGAAAATAAGTGTTCGGCACGGACTTGAAGGGCCGAGATGGTCTGTTTTCCGTGCTGTAATTGTTATATGGTTATAACATTAACATAGGTTTCCTCTAGGTGCTCTGGTTCCTCACACAGCCCCAAAAATGTGTGGGTTTGTAGGGTAATGGGCCTCTGTAAATTGCTCCAGGTGAGTAGGGAGTGGATGCAACAGTGAGATAATATAGAAATAGAGTGAACAGGTTATTATCGGTGGGCTGAAGGGCCCGTTTCTATGCTGTATCTCTAAACTACAAAGTAATCAGAGTGCAGCTTCACCACAAGAAGCTTGATACTATCCCAAATCTCGATTAGGCCCTTGCTAACTATTAGCACTAAGCATTCATTTCACATTGAATAATACAAAATAGCTGCAGTGTGTAAAATCTGCACAAAATGTCAGGAGGACACTCCAACAGGATCTCCTAAACCCACAAACCAGTATTAACAACAAGTTAAGCAGTCAACATATCTTCACTTGTACATCATCCTCAAAGTCCATGAGTTTGACCGCAAAATATAGCGTTGATTCTTCATTATTACTGGTCAGAATCCTGGAAAACCCTACCCAATTATAGTTTTGGAACATCTTCATCCATGATATTAAAGGTTGACAAGCATCACCTCCTTCTTAAAGGGAATTAGGATTGGTCAATAATTGTTGGTTTTGTTCAAGTCCTATAAAAGTATAAAAATACTATATTTGCTCTGAAGGTCAGCATTACTTTTCTGACTGGATGGAAATGCTTTCAGTCGCTTTGGTTTATATTATTGTTCCCTTATCTTGCATTATTGATGCATGTCTTTTCAGTGGGACCACAAATGGAATTACTGACACGAGTTATGCGGAATAGCAAAAATCCGAATACAGTGCTTCCAGCATGATCTGGTCTGGGTGCAGAACACAAAAAGAAAATGCAGACAAAGTTCTGAAATAAATGCATGTAGTTTACAATCCAAGAAGTTTAAAAAGCACTCTATGTGGAAAAATGTTAAAAGTAAAATTGGAGCTACCGTTTACCTTGGAGCCAATCAACACCTTCCTGTAATCCTTCGCCTTTTAGAGCATCACTGGCACTGAAAAGGGATTAAAATCACTATCAGATGCTAAATCCATGAACCATTTGCATACAGAATTCAAAAACTGTGACATACACATCACTGAAGGTACGCTTGTTCAAGGCGTTACAGGAAAACACATCATAAAGTCTACACTAAATCATAACAGGAAGTCTTGCATTATTGGAACATTATTAAAAGTATTTCGAAAATTTTAGGACAAGATTATGATTTGCAAATTTTCTTTAAAACATTTGTAATGGGTAGAGGGTTTTCTCTAATCTTTTAAACAAGTTGAGGTTATTCATAACTTTAGAAGAAACTACAGCTAAACATAAACCACAATGCCATTAATTCAATATTATTTGGCTGTCAGATTCAAAACGACAGTCCATTTGAATTTTTGTGTGCAATTTACAGGAATCAATATAAATGAAAACGTAAAATAATTATATTCTCGCTGTGGACACTACCATACATTGTAAGAGTGACAGGATTTATATCCTGTGCTGACATCTGCTGGTGAAGCATCGATCCTGTGTTACATTGGCAGGTTCAATTTAAAATATGTCTGGCCCTTAATTGTGGCATTTACTTTAAATGTCAAATATCCTTAGGGCATTTTAGCACAAGACTTGATTTAACACCAGATGCCTTTTTAATTATAGACCAGGAGTAATACAGCTTAATACATAATTCATCAAACATTCTATGAACAGTAATTTTCAAAGCAGCATTATATTTATTGAGAATCAAACAACTTTAAATATATACATGCTGCAGTTCTACTTACCAAATATGCCAAGCCTTATCTTTGATGTTTTCTAAACGCAACATCTGAGAAACTTTAACTGATGACAAAGCGTCTCTGAGGTCCATCTTATTCGCAAAAAACAGAATTGGAATTCGTCTATGTTTAATGTCTGAAAGAAAAACACCACACCTGTTACATTTAGTAAAGTGACAATTTGCTTTCTTCAAACTGCATACAATGAATAGGTGAACTTTTCATCTGATAATCATGACATAATTTGTGAGGTTACTCAGGATACAATACCACACTAACAGAGTATTTATATTATTGGTGTACAAACATTTTATGCTGACTGCAAATGCTTCAATAGACAACCATAGCCATGTAAAATCAGACGGTAAGAGTCATAATTTTGTCACCTAACACCCTGCATTTTATTTTTAACGACCACATTACACAATCAGATCCTCCACAATTATTGCATTGCTGGGACATGTATAGATAAGTAGAGAAAAAGATGCTGGTATGCATATTGTTCCTTGCTGTTTGTGTCTATGTCAGATTGTCATCCTATAAACTGCTTTAGTTGTTTAAGGGCCTGAACAGCATTATTTATTGAACACTTAATTTTTTTAACTTTCGTTATCTTTATGTAATATTAAAAATTCTAAATATTTACATACCCGATGTACCTTCACAAAAAAAAGCACTGCATGTCAGTATTATGAAAAGATTCAGAACAGAATCAAGCCCAAGCACAAGGTCATCTGTCATGTGCTGTGTGTGTGTGTGTGTGTGTGTGTGTGTGTGTGTGTGTGTGTGTGTGTGTGTGTGTGTGTGTGTGTGTGTGTGTGTGTGTGATACCCGTGTTTGATTCTGAAATTTGTTATCATTGAAATCAATAAATAAAAATTTTGCATCCCAACCAAGCTTCTAACACAAGCATAATGTGGTGCCCAAAATATTTCTATTCCTAAAGATTGGCAAGAAGTGTTCTGACATGTTTTGCAATGGAATGGAGAGACGGCTGATTAATAATAATCCAGAATTTTATGTAAATTAATAATTATTTCATTTCCAAATTTACTTCAAGAAATGGTTAGACTTCAGTGTCCTGTCTAAGTTGCCACTGCAACATTCAGCATAAATAGCAACCTATTCAGCTTTAAACAAAAGTGCTGGAATAACTCAGTGGGTCACAATACTGCCTGATTCGCAGTTAAGCAGTTTGTGTCTATTTTTGTAAACCAGCATCTGCAGTTTCTTGCTTCTAAACTATTCAGTTGGATGGGAAAGGTTGGGGGGGGGGGGGGGGGGGGGGGGGGGGGGGGGGGGGAGATATGGGCAATATGCGAGCAGGTAGGGCATCCAGGTCAGCATGGGCAAGTTGGACTGTAAGGTCCCTTTTCCATGCTGTGTGACTAGAGTACAGGAGATATAGCAATTGTACTTAATCCTGTCGTCTCCCAGAGTACACAAGCAGAAGAAACAAAATTACACGTATGCAAAGAAGGAAGCTTTGACATTTTCGTTTCTTAATTAATAGGCTTCAGTTTCTTTTAGTTTAGGCTGGCATGGTTTTATTGCTGTCATGAAAAAGGAGTAATATTTCTTGAAAATAAACTGAGAACAGAATCAAAGTCCAATGATCTTACCTGGATGATTAAGAAGCGTGTCAAGTTCTTCTTTTGCAACCACCATCCTCAACTTGTCACTGCTATCAATGACAAAAATGATAGCCTGGCCTTCCCTGAAGTGACCACAAAGAGATATGATACTGTGCTCAGCAGCACTGTGCAGACTGTATAACTTTAACGATGTCACACAAATGCTGTATGTGCAGTAAAAATGCTCTTATGCAGCACTATAGAATTGTAAGCCAAAACTAATTTTATCTACCTTAAACACAGCACTTCTATACAGTCAAGTCATACAGTCGTGATATTCAAAATAACTAAGAACAGTTTCTATCCAAGTTAAATAACAAAACTACAAATCCTTTTCTCCTTTACATTTTAACTTTGGCTTAATGGCACCTTTTCAAGTGCAAAGATTTTCATTCAATTTGGGCAGATTTAAATGAGCCTCATACGCTGAGGTTTGCTTAGTATCCAATTCAAATCTATCCCACAACCAATATTTTGCACAATAGCTACTGTAGCAATACACAGTAATATTTGTATCAATTTTGGGCAACATAGTGGCGCCGCTGGTAGAGCTGCTACCTTACAGCATCAGAGACCCGGGTTTGATCCTCACTGAAGATGCTAACATGCTGTACTGAGTCTGAAGAAGGGTCTTGACCCGAAACGTCACCCATTCTCTCCCAGAGTTATTCCAGCTTTTTGTGTCTATCTCTAAACCAAAATCGGATTCCTTTACAATTTTTTCATGCAGCAACCATCTTAAATGATTTCTCTACTGTAAACCTTGGCAACTCAATATCAAAGATACGATTAGAGACCTAATTAAAATACGTAATGAAAATATCAGAGCGCTGACTTGGTGTTCCAAAAAAAATGAAAACCACATGGCCGCTTTGAAAAATAAAAACATACGTAGGACAAACCATGACTTGAATGATGGATGTATAGCAATGTCAACTAAAACTGACAAATTGTTTTATCGAGAGTTTCATATCGCACTGGGATCATTATTGGCATTGTGAGTGAACAGAAGCAAGTAATGCTGCTCAAAATCAATTGTCTCTGCCTAACATGCTGTGTGCTTGGAAATATTACTAGTGCTGTCCTTTAACAAATAAAGTTGCTAAATAACCTAATTTCTATTTTTTCTGTTTAGAATAGTAAAAAATGAAAGTTCTAAATAAAACAATAATTATCAGTTTAATACTGATTAAAATGAAACACAGTTCTAAACTGAAACAAATATTTTGACTGGCTCTAAATTGGAATTTTCATTGCCAACGTTTAAATCAATTGTGAGAGAAAGTTTTCAATTAGATTCAATAGTCTTATCAGAATTACAGATGTTTACATTCTAGGAATACAAATCCATTGAAATCAGTGTAATTTTACACTTTTTGACCCATGTTCTAATTCAAGGTGATCAAATATGCTTTAATATAAATTGAGCTTGCTTGTGTTTGGCAGACTTCAGGCCCAGCACGTCCGCTCCGCCCAGCTATCAACCCATACAGTGGCACTATCCTACACACTAGGGACAATTTACAATTTTTACCAAATCCAATAAGTGAGTTCGGTATTCCGACTGCGCATACCCAGGTCATAGGTCACTCGCGATAAGCATTCAAGGCAGCTGTGCTACTGCGTTGTGTGCAGGCCTGCGTTTTATCCGTGGTCAGGGTAGGGCCAGGGTCTCCCTCGCTGCGTGCGCTGATGAGTTGCTGCTGGGCCATCCCCGTCTCCTCCCCGATTTCCCGTCCCTGTCCTGGGGCGGCAGGAAGTGGCCCTGGACTGGCGGCCCCGGGCTTGCAACCGGCGCAGGAGGAAGCGCTGGCTCCAGCTCGGCTCTGCCTCTCCCGCCGGGTTGGCTGGCAGCTCTGAACTGACGGGGTTCCGGCCCGGAGCAGTGGCAGTCCCGGACTTGCAGTGGCAGTCCCGGACTTGCAGTCCAGCTGAGTTGCTGCAGCGCTTTGTGTGTATCCCCGTTGATGGCTGGTGCTCGGCTTTCGCCGGCGCCTGGGGGGTTGGCCGGCGGCCGCTGGGTGGGGCGGGGGGTGCGGCTGGCGGTCCCCTGCCCGTCGGGGAGCGGTTCCTCGGGAGTTGGCGCTTCTTCTCTGTGCTGGCTGTGGGCCTGTGGGCCGCTACTCCAGGCCGGTGTCCCGTCGGTCCGGGGTCGCCCTGGACGTCTCTGGCTGCCCCCCCCCCGGGTGGGGATGGGATACTTGGGCGGGATGTCCAGTGGCAGTTCGGTAACGCCTTTGGCGCTGGGGACCTGGGATCGATCCTGGCTGCGGATGAGGCGCGGGTCTGTGTGCGCGCAGCTGCCATGAATGTCTCTCCGCCGGTCCAGTCTCTCCCCGTCTCCCACTCGCATCAGCCCCCTCTCTCACTGTTACACCCCGCTCTCCCGCTACCTGGCACCCCCAGTTCCTCAGATTAAATATATTTTTACACATAAATTATGAATAAAGATAAGAATTTTTCAGTTTATACAGTTCGCTTTTTCTTTATCGCGAATGACCTTCGACAAATCCCACGATTCCTTGCATTTTTCAGAATACCGAACTTGCTTATTAACCTACAAAATTGCACGTCTTTGGAATGTGGGAGGAAACCGGAGCACCTAGAGAACGTTACAGGGAGAACGTACAAACTTCCTACAGACAGCACCCCTAGTCAGGATCATACTGGGATATCTGGTGCAGTATGGCAACAACTCTACCACTATGCCGCATTAGTACTATAATGATTGTTTCTATTAAAAACAATGTCAATGCATGATGTGTGGGATGCACATGTGGATTTTTGGATGTTGGTAAATGGACACATAAGGGTTTGTTGGATACATGGAACAGTCCTTGGTCCAGGATTATTCGGGACCACTCTCGCACTCCTTTTTTGATGCATGGATGAGAGTCACATCCTGCATGAATACAAGACATGAAGATGTCAACACTCTGCTGCCAATTTCCACCTGCTCTCATATTTATGTGGTCCATCCCTGACACTTCACCATTTTGCTCTTAGGGGATAGAACCAACATCTTTTACACCACACACACAAACCCAGCCATCCACCCAGCCTCCTGCAAGGGCACCATTCCCTTTTCTTCATCTCCGCCATACTAGTACCAATGGTAAGGCTTTCTACTGTGGTGCCTCAACTGCATTTCCTCTTTTCTCCAAAACATCTGTTCTTACCCCTCCTTCACCAGGGCAGAACAAAGATGGAGTTCCATCCAGCCTACCAGCCATTGCATTCAGTATATATTGCGCTTCGCTATTTCCGCCATCTTTAACACAATACCATCACCGGTCATGTCGTCCCCATTCCTTTTGCATTCCGCAATGACTGCTCAAGGGATCACAGAGGGGGAGCAAAGAGAGAGGGGCTCACAGAAATTCTGTTGGAGATAGGAGAATAACTTCTTCAAAGTAGACATACTTTTAAGCGATTTCACAGTGGAGCGATAGGGGACTCCAAAGGGTGGCAGAGTAAATAGTTACGAGAGTCATATTTAAGAAGCCAGGCAGATGAACAGGCAAATGATGGAGGGATTTAGGTCAAATGAGATCATGTTAAATTAATTGGCAGAGACATTGAGGGCCAAAGGACCTGTACAGCGGTACTGTTCTAAGGCCCATTGTCATTATACACACACACATAAAAATACTGGACTAGATTGCAGATAGAAGTTTAGTTTCAGACTGTATCTTTGTTCCTAATAATAATAATAATATTGAAATAACATTAAATTTGATTCCCAAACAATCCATTTATTGCAGAAGAAAATGTTTGGTCAGTTGTTTCAATTACTTCTTGAGAATTATGCAAATATAACAGATTTTTTTGTTCGCATCACTTACTTATAATAATGTTCCCATAAGTTCCGATATCTTCCCTGGCCAGACATATCAAACACGGTAAAAGACAGGCTGGGGAAGAGGAAGAAAGGAGACACAAGTGTCAAGAACATGCCTGCACACCTGTAAACCCAATGTCGTACTACAATCCCACAATCGATTCACCTGGAAAACACACAAATGGATAGTTTCTGTTTATCTAGTGAAAAATCTAGAAATTTGTGTTGACAAAATTAATGGGCAAATGTTTCAGGGGTAACTGGATTAACAATCTGCTCAAATAACAGCTGGAATAAATTTATGGAAACCATCTGAATACGCCCTTATACCAAGCTAAATGTTATTTTATAACTATAAGCTGGCAAATGATTTCACACCACTCTACAGATGCAGATACCATTTGCTTAATTTCAGAGAATACATGTACCCTGAAAAATACAATAACAATCAGCAAAGTGCCTTTTAAGATTCTGTTGCTTATTATTCATCTTGACTATTGGCCAATCAGAGAACATCAAGCTTGTGTATGGACTTTAGAACTAAAGATATGTGCTATAGCAAATTCTGATAGCACAATCCTCATTAATTTAACTTCCAAACTCCATTGAATTGACTGACGCGTTCATTTGTTAAGAAAATCAATGTTGACAGAATGAGAATGTATTTCGAGCATATTTGTTGTACTTTGGGATTTGCAGTAAAAATGTTTGCGTGCTCAATGCTGTAAACAAATAAAAACAACCATATGTACAACCATAGGAACAAGAATATGCAGATGCTGGTTTATTAATTAAAGACACAAAATGCTTAAGCAACTCAGCAGGTCAGGCAGTATCTCTGGAGATCATAAATAGGTGACATTTTAGGTTGAGACCCTCCTCCAGACGCTTCAGTCATTTTGTATCTTTCAACCTTATGTACAGTTCAACTGTTTTTTTTCCACTTTGGACAGTTCTCACAATGTTTACAGAGGCATATTCATAAAAGTACTTGCTGCGTCCCAAATTTTTTTAACATTTTTTAATCCAACCAAGAGCACCTTTTCTCTGCTCCCGTCGGTGTTCTCGACAGAAAACCCAAAGGATTTTCAGAACTAATTTCCATTCGATGGAATAGTATGCCTTTAACACTGTGCTCTGATCTATCACGAGAGATAGATCTGATGAGAGAAACTGGGGTTCAAGTTCAAGTTACATCTATTGTCACTTACACCAATTGGTGCAGTGAAATTTGAGTTACCATGCAGCACACAAATAAGATAAACACAACACTATAGAATTTAACATAAAACTTCCTCCCACAACGTAATCAACGTTTCCCACTGTGAGGGAAGGCAACAAAGTTCAGTCATCTTCCTCTTGTTCATCCGTGGTCAGGGCCTATTGAGGCCTCTGCAGTCGCTACAACGGCGGCCCTATGTTTCAGGCTCTCTCACCAGGATGATTGGATGATTGGAGCTCTGGCGTTGGAACCGAAGAACACTCTCAGCGGCTTGGGAGTTTCCAAATCGGCCGCTTCCTATCGGAGATCGCGGCTTCCGAAGTCCACAGGCCGAGCTGGGCGGAGCTCCAACACTGGCGATCCTTGGCGAAAGATCCCAGGCCTCCGTGATGTTAAAGTCAGCGTTGCCCGCAGCTGGATGCTCCGCAGGCCACAGCTCCACGGTGTTAAAGTCGGCAGGCCCAACACTCCGGAGCTCCAACACAGTGATCCCAGAAAGGCATCGCCCGCTCCGCGATGGTAATTCAGTGCTTAGCCGCTGCTGAAGCTCTGGCCGGTCTCCGGCAGGAAAGGCCGCGCCAATCCAGTTGGTAGGCCGCGAGGAGGGGGCAAAGATGCGGCTCGGAGAAAAGACGCATCCTTGACTGAGTTTCCCCCTTCTCCTCCCCCTCCCCCCACGTAAAAAAGACTATAACACCTCCAAAAACAAACTTTTAAACAGACTAAAAATAACAGAAAGGATGAAAAGACAGATAGCTGCTGGCGCGGCTGCCATACTCGATGGCGCCACCATCCGAGTTCTGCGTTTCATGCCCTAATGGAAGATGGTCTGAAAAACCCAATGGGAGTTGCATCCAGAATGCTGACAGCAGAGAAAAAAAGACAGCCACCTTATAGGGAGTGCAGAAGCTCCATAATTCAGCATATGGACATCACTTCACATTTACAAACATCCTCGGTATCAAGGAGGGATACCCACAGTGTGGAGGAAAAAAAAGCTAAGATAAACGGGGATTTGTGGAAGAAATCACAATCAAATTAATTATGGTACACACATCACTATAGTTGTGTCTGACCAAGCCAGAGACTAGAAAAAGGGAGAAAAGTGCTTCTGAGCTGTCCGAATCTTCATTAGCTTTACCTCACACAGATGGATTTATGGATGAGTTCAGAAAAGGTGCATCAGGCAATATTCACGTGCCTAGTCCAATTTTTATAAATATCCAATGTGAACAGTTTTACTTACAAAAAAAAGCTAATATGGAACAATTGTACCTTATTTTCCTTTAGGAAGAAAGTACTCCACTGGTCCTGTTGTCCACAATATGATGAAAATGCTGAAGCAAGAAGCCACTCTTAGCTGAAACTACCAGGACTCCAATAGTACAAAAGAGCTGACATAATTTGCTTAATAAAAAAATTACAATTCAAATTGTTCCTATCTAATTAACTAAACTGTACAGTAAAACAGTGCAACAGAATAGTACCCCGAAGTCTTGAAATTCTCTATGCTGAATCCAATGGTTGGAACAATATCTTGAACTTGAGCCTGTAAAATAATGACAAATGATCAATGAAAAATAATATTCAGCTCGAACTGTTACAGTTTCAACATCAGTTTGCATTTTTTGTCTGCTGTATTTCAAATAGCATAATGATGTCACCCTGAAAACAAAACACATTATAGGGTGATATTACAACAGGCTCTCTTTTCTGTCATTTCTCCAATTGCATTTTCATTACAACCCATTCATACAAATATACTACCTTTACTGCGTGAACATGCTTCACAAATACTAATTTGCGATAAAGCACCCAGGAATAACTCAAACACATGAAATGTATTATTCACAAATGCCTTTCTTAAAATGGCACCCAGCAAGGCAGAATGTGGTTCCAATTCATAATTAATTCAATCCACTAGTTTGCAAATAATTGAAGCAAATTTCAACTTTGGCTTCTAACACTTCCACTTCATTCTAGCCTCCAAAAACAAAAATTAATTTAAAACATTAGGGTAATAAGTACAATATGATTTTTCAAAGCTGCTACCACTAAAACCAAGAAACAGCAGATGCTGGTTCATAAAAAAAAGACATCCTAAGATACATGCACACCTCACCATTCAGTAAAGACAGCATGGCCTAGATGGCTATTTCGGCATCCATCACACAAGGCAGGGATGCACATAAACAGTGCAGCTACTGCAGTCCATGGAGGAGTTGACAAAGTCTGTCAGACTGGAGTCGGATGGGTCTGGCTAGATTCTGCTTAGAATGACTGATGAAGGATTAATTGTATATGGTTAAATAGGTTATAATTTCTACTGAACTATTTTACTCGCAGAACACTAACAGCCATAGATGATTGAAAATGTTATAGTAATTTGTAGTAATTTAACAGTAATTGCAGTAATGATGTGATTATTGATAGTATTTGTAGAGTGCATTACATGCAACCAGCAAACAGTGGAGTTGCTGCTTTACAGCACCAGAGACCTGGGTTTGATCATGACTACGGGTGCTGTCTGTACAGAGTTTTGTACATTCTCCCAGAGACCAGCGTGGGTTTTCTCCGGGAGCTCCAGTTTCCTCCCACACTCTAAAGACGTACAGGTTTGTAAGTGAATTATCTTGATAAAATTGTCCCTCGAAAGTGTAGGATAACGTTAGTGTGTGGGGATCACTGGTCAGCGCGGACTCAGTGGGCCGAAAGGCCTGCTTCTGCACTATATCTTTAAACTAATTTGCAGTCCTGTCTCCGCGATGCACTCCATCTAAATCAGGTGACTTGTTTAAGCACAGACAGCCTTTTTAAATATCCACTCATTGTCATCAATTCTACCCATCCATTATTTTTTATACCTTCCCCATCACTGGAATTTTATCTACATCTTCATTTCTCCTCCCAGTTTCCTATATTCAGCCTGGCTCTCTTTTCAATTATTCATCTAATCCACGTCATGCAGTTGCTATTTTTGGTTTCACCACCACTCTCACCTTTATTGATCAGAGAGGTAGGTCTGGCTTTACTTCCTTTCCCTTTACTCCTTGTCAGGTCAAACATAACCCGTACCTAAAACATCTCCTGCTTAAATGTCACATATGCTTGTCAACATTTTATAATAATAATAAATTTTATTTTCGGGCGCCTTTCAAAGTCTCAAGGACACCTTACAGAAATTAACAGAAGAGAAAAAACATATAGTCGGAGTAAAATAAATAATGACCCCACCAATACACAAATTAAAGACAGAAATCGCTCCAAAGACAAAAAAAAAATCAAAAAACACAATTTTATATTCAATCCTACTTTATTCTAGCCAGAATTCTTCTCATTCCACGTAGCTCGCCCTCCAGTTAAGTAGATTTGATTTCCTAATGTCCCACTCCATTATTCATCATCGTGATATGAGAGAAGTGAGGCTGGGAACAGGGTCAAGTGGGTGCCAGGGCTGGGGCAGGACTTCTGCAGCCGAGAAAGGGGAAAATAAATGATGTGGGGCTGGAGAAAAGAGGAGAAGGCAAGGATCATGTGTGTATGAGAGAGAAAGATTTGCAAGGAGAAAGAAAGTTGGCAAATATTAGTAGCCATGGAACAAAGTATGATGACCTGTTATTCAGTCATGTTTGTTCCTCAAATTGCAGTGCAGATTCTGTCCACCGCAGGGTACAGTAGACATAATCCTTGCTGTGCAACAGCTCCAAGAGAAGCGACGACTATAATCGACTGCAGTACATAGTCTTTTTCAAACTTACTGAAAACTTTGGAGTCTGGGGATCATAATCCCGAAAACTGGCTGTGCACCAAAAATTATCTCCATTTTATGCTTTGTTTCATGATGGAATGCAAAGATTAGGAGAGACCGGAAAAACTTGGGATTGTTTTCTCTGGAACGTGGAGATTGAGGGGAGATTTGATCAAAGTATGTAAAATGATGCGAGGCATAGATGCAGTAGACAGCCAGAACCATTTCCCCAGGATAGTAATATTAAAGCAGGGGTCGGCAACCTTGTTCTGCATAGGGGCTGGGACGCATGTCTGTGAGTGAATGGCGGGCCACATCTATCACGTGTACACATGGATTTACTTCATGGCAGGCATCAAATCACGTGTTCACAGAAGGTAGACATCATTGCTGGAGAAACTCAGTGGGTGAGGCAGCCTCATGCAATCCTTGCATGTCTCACCCACTGAGTTTCTCCAGCATTTTTGTCTACAAGGTGCGTGGCCGTGCCGGCAGCTTTGCGCAGGATGCGGTACAGCCAGAGCTCGGCCACGCTCGGTCAGGCCGGATGAATATGGGAAACAAAATCCGCCTGTGGGCTGGATGATTTCGGGTTATGGGCCGCATTTGGCCCGGTGGCCGTAGGTTGCCGACCCCTGCGTTAAAGAGTAGAAGGATAGTTATAAAATGAGAGGGGCAAAGTTTTAAGGTGATTTTTTATGCACCCTTCCTGAGGTTATTTGTAGCCGGGCCCGATTTGTTCTCACCTCCAGTTTATCACTTTCATTCTGAAGAACCCGAAATATCTTCTATTCTTTTTCTTCAGAAATGCTGCCTAATCTGTCCTCTAGGGGCGCTGCCCTGGCAGCAGCCTCTACCTACAGCCTGTATGTCATTTCCATCTTTTTATTATTTTTAGTCTAGTCTAAAGTCTGTTTAGGGGGAAACTTTACTAATTATTTTCTATGTGGGGGTGAGGGGGCAGGGGTAAGGGGGCCAACCGTCTCCAAGTCTTTCTGGCGGGGGGCGCGACTATTTCTCCGAGAAAAGCGTCCTCGCCCCCCACCTCGCGGCCTACCAGCTGGATCGTAGCGGCCTTGCCTGCCGGGGACCGGGATCCGGACCAGGGCTGCTACAGCGGCGGCGCAGCGCTGGAGTCAACGCGGAGCGGGCGATGCCTACCTGGGTCGCCGTTTGGACCTCCGGAGCGTTGGGCCGTTGCTCCAACATCGTGAAGCTCTGGTGCGGAGACCTTCCAACGCGGGCGGCGCTGAACAACAACGAGGAGTCCTGGGGCGCCTTGCGGTAGGAGGGGGCCGACTATGGTGTCCACGCCGCTGATGGCAGGCATCAAATCACGTCCCGCAGACCCATTGTCGAAACTGGGTATCAGCCTCCCGGCGAGCTTGCATGTCCTGGACATCGGTTTCCCGTAGCTGCTACAACTGCGGAGGGCTTGGGGAGACCCTGACCACGGGGAACAGTGGGAAGAGACTGACTTTGGTGCCTTCCCACACAGTGGGAAACTTTGGTTCTGCTGTGTGGGGATGTTTTGTGTTGAATTCTATAGTGTGTTGAGTCCTGTTTATTTTTATTGTATGGCTGTATGGGAATTCATTTCACTGTTGCCATCTGGCACACGTGACAATTAAATTTATCTTGTATCTTGTATCTTGTAATCCGCTGAGTTACTCCAGCATTTTATGTCTATGTTTGGTATATACCAGCATCTGCAGTTCCTTTCTACACAAGTTGTTATTGAACCTTGGAGGTCAACTATAAAAATGTGTTCTCATTGCCCTGAACTAGACCCTGAAATGCCTTCATCCCGCCCGCCTCCTTGGGCTAACAGTATATACTGGCCAAACAAATTCTTAAAACATTTCAGAAATCTCCCTTTCGTTATCCTTTACACTATGTCTTGGGGTGGAAGATTGCAACCTTCACATGGTCCGCCCTGCTTCGACGAATGCAATCAACCCGTCATGCACAATCAAATAGAACAAGTTGTCCTCCAACTTTAGGCTGTGCACGCCATACGCAAGAAGAACAAGACACTATGTCTATCACTCTAGGCCAAATGGCAGTCTTCAATGTCTCCCTTCAGCAGTTCATGCACATTTATTATCACTCTATAGCCTTGCTCCTTCATACTATTTGATGGCCTGTGGAATACATCTCTTGCTCCTTAACTATAATTAAATGGATTCAGTACTTATCCTCAAGGGCATCCTCTCTCACCAGTACAGTCATATCCTTCTTAATCAGCATTGCAAATCTACTACCTTTTTTCTTTGAAGGTAGACACAAAATGCTGGAGTAACTTAGCGGGACAGGTAGCATCACTGGATTGAAGGAATGGGCGACTTTTCGGGTCGAGACACTTCTTCAGACTGATCTTTTTTCTCTGCCTCTCTTTTCTCAACATCTCATAACCAAGAATATTAAGTATTCATACCTATTGTTTTTCAACACACGCTTCATTTACCAGCACAGTTTGTGCTCGTAATTCATTAACATTCTTTACACTATTTACATGACAATTCACGCATTGTAAACCAGTTTTTGTATTCCTTGCAGTCTCTTGGGGGCGGCACAGTGGTGCAGCTGCAGAGTTGCTGCCTTACAACGCCAAAGACCCTGATTTAGAAAATAGGTGCAGGAGGAGGCCATTCGGCCCTTCGAGACAGCACCACCATTCATTGTGATCATCCCCAATATAGAAACATAGAAAACAGGATTTGATCCTGATTACAGGTGCTGTCTGTAAGGACTTTGTATATCCTCCCCGTGACCACACAGGTTATCTCTGGGTGTTCTGGTTTCCTTCCACATTCTAAATACAAACAGGTTTGTAGGTTAATTGACTTTGGTAAAATTGTTCCCAGTGTGTAAGGTAGTGTTAGTGTATGGGGATTACTGGTTGGCACAGACTTGGTGGGCTGAAGGGCCTGTTTCCGTGCTGTATCTATAAACTAAAGCAAAACTTGTTTGCTCCAAATAGTACAATTCTTCATTATTTCCTTCTCTTATGCAATTCAATTATCCTACTCTAAAGTACACCCAATTCTTCTCTTCAACCAATACAGGTGCTGGTGCCACCCCCCCCCCCCCCCCAACTTAGCTTAAACCTCTCCCAATTGCACATTTTCCCAGTTACCTGCTGTTATCTAACCTATGTGACAACCAGAAATGCTGCAACATCAGGTATAGCATGGGTAGGAGCACTAAGATTCACGTTATGTTCTTTACTATAACAGAGACTATTTTTCATATTGGATTATTTAAGCATAATTCCCCTTGGCATTTAAAGATGTGTTTATCACAGATTGTTAATGTGAATGGTACCATTTTAATGTAATACAATATAACTTCAGCAACTTGTGTAGAAAGGAACTGCAATGTAACATTTGAATAAACCATCTACATTTATTTAGTTAATACAGAAAACCTCAATTCTATTGCGTGCGATTTGCTGATTGCATATTTAAACATACAATTTTTTTCAAGACTTAAACTAATGATCATCCATTAATGAAAAATCCCACCATTCAATATTATTTAAATATTCTATATTTGATTACTGATCCTGACAACTAGAACCCAGCAGAATTCCGAGCCAAGATAAACTTCTCTGATAAATTAAAGAGACAATATTTCACCTTTGGTGTAATGTCTAGTTTTGGTTAATGAATGATGCTACACACATAGTAATTGCCCAAAGGAATTACTGTCTGCGTTCAAATATAAGGCTGGCCATTTGGTCAACACAGCTTAAGGGCTGCTGGCAATTCAGTGACAACCTGCATTTCGGAAGTGGGAGAAATTCCAAGTAAATTATTTGCAGGAAAACCAATGAATGTCTCAGATTCATCATTCTCTTTGAATGAACAACAAGAAAGAGGATGTAATTAAAGCAAGTGTTTAAGAAGGAACTGCAGATGCTGGAAAATCGAAGGTACACAAATATGCTGGAGAAACTCAGCGGGTGCAGCAGCATCTATGGAACGAAGCAGATGGGCAACGTTTTGGCCCGAAACTTTGCCTATCTCCGTCGCTCCATAGATGCTGCTGCACCCGTTGAGCTTCTCCAGCATTTTTGTATACCTGTAATTAAAGCAAGTTCCTAATTCAACTATCTTCACTGCAGAATTAGCAGCATTTGGATAAATCGGAAAGAGTTAGCAAAAAATTGTGTATTTCATTGTTTTGACACAATTACTAAAAACATCACACTATTTTATGGGTTTACACTCGAAATATCCATGATGTATATTTAGTTACTTTAAAACATAGGAAGTAGCAATAACTTCAAAATTATCATAGATAAACATTTTTATCAATAGATATTTTTGCCTTACTTAAAAAATGTGAAAACTATGAAAGTATCGAGCTAGCAGAAGGAAAACTAAAGGGCAAATAACGATAGTGAAATGGAAACTGCAAGTAAAATCCAATAATTATAAAGCAACTTCATGTTCAAGTTGTTCCAAACTAATTTACAACCAACTACCAGTTGCAGAATGCAATACATAGCCCCAATAAAAAGTCTCAAGCATGTAAAATGGAGCAGAGGTGGGGACAGCAAGTCACAATTAAATTATGCAATCATCCCTTGTGGGCTTTGATCCACAGTCTCCTGATCCAGAGATGGGAATGCTACCATTAAGCCACAAATTTAAGAGGTAAATGAATGATTAAAAAAAAAATCAACTCAAAAGTAAAAATAAATCAATGATAAATAAGAAAAGTAATAGAATAAGGAATGGAAAGGCAGAGGAATAGTAGGTTTAAGGCAGTGTACAGAAGAGCATCTAAAGAGATAGAAATGAAAAAATAAGATTACACCCCTACTATAAGGGCTGAAAGAATGCATGTAATTTGGAGAAAATTAACTTGGTTTTATTTTACAAAGTATGCATAGAAAAAAACTTACATTTGAAGGCTTTAAATAATTAATGATTGTCGTTTTCCCACTATTGTCTAGCCCTAGACACAACACATGAACCTCCTTCTTCTTTAGACCAAGCCATCCGGCTAGTTTGTCAAATAGTCCCATGATCTTGACTCCAGATGACCTAATTAAAAATAAAAAGTGAGAAGAGTTCAATATTAAAATGTGTAATGCACAGGATTCAGAATAAAGTGATCTGTTTATTAAGCATATATATATATTTTTTTTTAATAATACTCTAAAGTACAGTTTGCATTCATTAATAAAAAGTGTTACGCAATGACCAAATGAAGTATATTCCTGAAGCAGTGGTTTAACGAATTACCAAGTAATAACCTGACATTGCAATGAAAGCTGGTTTAACGAGGTAAATAGTATGAGTAGATGGATTACTCTGCAAGTGCTTTAAATAATGCCATCCTTGAAATGTGTTTTGTATTTGAAATGCTCTGTGAGAAAATACAATTTTAATTTTGATATTTTAACAAACTCTAAGTCGATCAGGGATATTTTTGTGAAATAGATAACCTGTGGAGTTCCTTATATTAGTTATTTTCATTTTAAATCATATATATTTCCAAGTAACTTAACAAGACACTTGACTACCAGATTGCAGGAAAGCTGAAGACAGTGTTTAAATAAGATGGATGTATAGTTCTGCTCCGAAAATCTGTTTTTTGTATAAGCAACGTCACATTATTAGTTTAGATATCAGTGACATAAGGAGTATACATTGGTCCTTTTTAATTACAGGGTAACTGGGTGAAATGTTACCTTTCTCACAACAAAACTATTGAGAAAACTGTGTGGTTAGACAATGTCCTTTGATCTCAGACTGGTTAAAATTCCAGTATCAAACCGATAGCGTGGCATCTGCCAACTGAATACATACTACATCAAGCAAGTTTGGGCAGCCTTGAATCAATTCCTAGTTAGCATGAGTTGACACCATAAGACTGTGATGCTGGTTGGCTGTGTCATTCAAAAGGACTTAAATAATTGATAAAGAAAGCGTGCTAAACAGACCAAGATTCAAATGAAAACATGTTGTTGGAATATGAAGCGACAGATTCAGACAAAATACAGATTTTTAAATATTTACTTGTGACAGAGGACATTTTGTCTGTGGTAGCTTACCGAGCATTTCCACTCATTTTATTTCCTTACATTTCCCTGTAACAATTTACAGCAGATAGTTAACACACCAGCCCATTTTTTAGATGTGGGAGTAAGCCAGAGAACTGGGGGAAGTCTACATGGTCAAATAGCACGTGCAAATGCCACACGAACAGCACCTGAGGTTATATTGATTCCAGGTCACTGGAGCCGAGATGGCAGATATACAATCTGGGATGAATAGAATATGAAAACAGTTAGTCAGTTCCATATCTTTTGTGGAGGTTTATACTCAGCAACCAGTGAAAAACATTAAGGGGTTATGAAAGCTAAATTCTGCACTAATTTAGGCCCTAACCCATTTTCACCTACTGACACATTATTTTACAAACTTGATTTTCTATAATACAAGGTTTCTTAGTAATGCAACTATCATGTCATTGCATACCTGTACCTCAAAAGGTTGCCACATCTTGAAAGCCCTCAAGAATTAAATAATCAAATTGTATTATTGCCACTTTTGAATTAACAGACGTACTAATATGAACAAAACAGGAAAAGGACGACTTTTTTGCAGCACAAGATCCCTAGCGGATCTCAAATAGAATTTAAATGCAACTACTACAATAAATAGGCACAAAGTGCTGGAGTAACTCAGCAGGTAAGGCAGCTCTCTGGAGAAAAGGAATGGGTAACGTTTTGGGTCGAGACCCTTCTTCAGGTAGATGGCCGGAGATTAAAGTAGAAGGTATGAGACAGACAGATTGAAGAGTTGCAAATTGTGAAGTCAGAGGAAGTAATGGAGGAGGAGGTTTGTCGGATTGTCATAACTCACACACAGTGATTAGGATCCAAATACTTTTATTAGCAATTCAGCATAGGTAACTTCATCTTAACATACAGCTCAAGACTGGGAGAGAAAGGGAAAAGGGCTTTCAATTAAACCTGTGGGCGGAGCCACAGTATGACTCATAGCATCAGTGACACTGATCTACATCCTCCCTCTTAAAGAATTAAATGTAAATACAAAACTATTGACTAAATAAGGCATGCATAGTAAATGATAATAAGCGGGAGGAAAGTCAAATGTTGCCCGAGTACTTTACGGTGGGCTTGCAAACTCGACCAGCATGTGTGCGATATAAACCATTTCCGTTCTTTGCCACCAGGGACAGAGTCGGAGGTATAATTGGTGGCGGAGATTGAAACAGCATTCTCAGTGACGAAACAGGAGACTTTGGTACAGGTGGAAAAGGCGTCGCCATTGGCAAAGTAACCGTTGTGTTGGTACAGGCGGGCCGATGCCGCCGGACGTGGATGGAAGTACACTTGTACGGTCAGGATAATACGGAGATGGAGCTGGCTAATTGACAGGCAGGATATGTTGCCTATTACGTCTGTAGGTGCCACCATCAGCACTGACCAAATATGAGCGTGGCTCAGAGGCAATTCCACACCGATACTTTTGTCGGTTTGCAAACAAACCACCTGCCCCTCGGTTAATAGTGGCAGCGGTCTGCTTGTTTTGTCATACCACTGTTTTTGAATGTCACGCATTTGTTGCAGACTGGACTGGACTTCCGATGGTGGGACCACCTGCGGGATTAATGCCTGATCTGCCACAGGCACTGTGTGCTCGGGTCTGCCTTGACAATAAACGTTGAGCAGGGGAACCCAAGATGGGGTCGTGGGAGATGTTGCAGGTTGAGCAGGTCCAGGTACACATCGGCCGTGTAATGTGTAATGGCCGTGGGGAAGCAGCTATTTCTGAACCTGGTTGTTGCAGATTTCAGGCTCCTGTACCTTCTACCTGAAGGCAGTGGAGAGATGAGTGTGTGGCCAGGATGGTGTGGGTCTTTGATGATGCTGCCAGCCTTTTTGAGGCAACGATTGTGGTGGATCCCCTCGATGGTAGGGAGGTCAGAGCTAATGATGGACTGGGCAGTGTTTACTACTTTTTGTAGTCTTTTCCGCTCCTGGGCGCACAAGTTGCCGTACCAAGCTACGATGCAACCGGTCAGCATGCTCTCTACTGTGCACCCGTAGAAGTTCGAGAGAGTCCTCCAAGACATACCGACTCTCCGTAATCTTGTCAGGAAGTAGAGGCGCTGATGTGCTTTCTTTATGATTGCATCAGTGTTCTGGGACCAGGAGAGATCTTCGGAAATATGCACTCCCAGGAATTTGAAGCTCTTGACCCTTTCCACCATCGACCCGTTGATATAAACGGGACTGTGGGTCCCCATCCTACCCCTTTAAAAGTCCACAATCAGTTCCTTGGTTTTGCTGGTGTTGAGAGCCAGGTTATTGTGCTGGCACCATTTGGTCAGTCAGTCGATCCCACTTCTATACTCTGACTTGTCCCCATCAGTGATACGTCCCACAACACTGGTGTCGTCGGCGAACTTGATGATGGAGTTTTCCCTATGACCGGCTACGCAATCATGAGTATAGAGTACAGCATGGGTCTGAGCACGTAGCCTTGAGGCGCTCCCGTGCTGATTGTTATCAAGGCTGACACATTTGCGAATGCAATGCGAACAGACTGTGGTCTGTGAATGAGGAATTTGAGGATCCGATTACAGAACGATGCGCAGAGACCCAGTTCTGAGAGATTGGTAACCAGCTTGGAGGGGATGATTGTATTAAATGCCGAGCTGTAGTCAATGAATAACAGCCTGACATTTGAGTTTTTGTTGTCCAAGTGGTCCAGAGCGTAGTGGAGAGTCAGCGAGATTGCACCCACCATTGATCTGTTGTGGCGGTACGCGAACTGCAGTGGGTCCAGGTTTTTGTCGAGGTAGGAGTTGATTTGCGCCATGATCAGCCTCTCAAAGCACTTCATCACCACAGATGTTAGTGCCGCTGGTTGATAGTCATTGAAGCACGTCACCTTGCTCATCTTGGGCACCGGTATTATTGATAACCTTTTAAAGCAGGTGGGAACCTCAGACCTCAGAAGTCAGAGGTTGAAAATGACAGTAAAAACTCCAGCCAGTTGGTCCGCACAGGTTTTCAGAAAACGACCGGGTATACCATCAGGTCCAAGTCTCTTGGAGAAAATCTAAGTCTCTTGGAGAAAATCTAAGTCTCTTAAGTCTCTTGGAGAAAATCTCAACCAGCAAGTAAACTGGATAGATTACCATTACTACCCACACATTCCAACAGTCAAAAGTGGAGATCATCTCTGATAATACAACCCACACTGGGGGAGGTAAGAGTATGAATTTCTGGCAATTTCCTCAGACAGCATTTCTAATTGGTTTTACACCTGGCAATTTCCTCAGACAGCATTTCTAATTCATTTTACATTTAATCTAATTTGTGCATTTCCATCATCAGACATACTTCAATCACATTAACAAATGGCCATTTGTAACAGGATCCTAAAAACAGGATTGTCTTTGAAAAAAAAGGCTTGTCTACAGTACAATAATAACAAAGAAATGTTTTGCAAGCAGTTAGAATGGACATTATGTCTTATAGGTAATTTATTATTGCATAAAATGAATTTTAAATAGCCTATGTAAAAAAAAAATCTTGTCTTCCTTGAAATAAGCTTAAATTTACATTACAAGAATTCTGACCAGGAGACCATCAACAACGTATTGCAAGTATTTGCACAGGAGTGTTTGGGCCTAGACTTCTGGAGAGTAGTCTGTGGAATGGGATTCAGATCCAGAACCATCCAACTTAGAGATGAAATGGTATCCAAACCACATCTGACATTTTGACAGAGCATGAGAAACGGCCACCTCTTTACATCCAAGTCTCACAAAATTTACATTATGCAGCTTGGTGGGTTCCATATCAACACTAGCCATATCCAGCTCTAACTCAATGCCACTACTTTCTTTCCTGGTCATCTGGCATTCAACTCCAATGCTAGAAACAATTTATTTCAGCCAAATATTGAGAAGATCAAGGCCACTGTTTTCCGTCCATCCAATCTGCCATTAACTACATTGCCGAGCGTAGTTTTTCTCTCTTTACCTGAATATCATTTGAGGTCGTACCAAAATAAACACATAACTTTGGTGATTCATTACCAACCTATTCCCCCCATTTCCAACTTTACATACATCCTCATCTGCACCGTTACCAATTCCAACCTTACATCAGGTTATATACCAATGAATCTCTTATTTGGTTTTGATGCTCCCATACCAATGTGGGGAGTCTCCAATTCTTCGCTTTCAACTTCTTGAAGACCTTGACTAAAATTCTCTTCCAGTTTTAAAATTTTCTCTACCTCTCTCTCTCTCTCTCTCTCTGTTAGTTCTTTCAGTACATCAGCCATCTGTGATATCTGTGCTCCCCTTGTCCATGTGCAGTTCTCACTGATCCACCCATGAGCACTAGCTTCAACAATCTAAGTTATGGAATTCATAACCAAAACATCTTCTTCTAAGATGCTCCTTAAAACCTACCTCTTTTGGCTATCTGTCCTTTGGGACAGTCAACATTCACTCAGTGGCATTTCTGTGACATTGGGATGTATTGCTTTTACTTGAATGACATTACATAAAAAATAGTTGTAATAATGATGTAAATGATTGTGATAGCCATTGTAGCATATTTCAATAAAAGTGACAGCTGTAGTAATTGTGGTAACGTGTTAAAGCTGGTAGTTGATGATATCAGTGATCATGATTACAATTTTATTGCTTTTGTTTAATGGACAGTTAAAATCTGAATATTGAAGAGCAGGTAAAATTAGACTCAGGAACTGCAGATGCAGGTTTACAAAAAAGTGACACAGTGCTGGAGTAACTCAATCTCGGTGCTTCTCTTGCAGAAACAAGGAACACGGGAATGTTGTAGAGCAGCGGGATTTCGGAGTACAGGTACATAGTTCGTTGAAAGTGACATCACAAGTAGATAGGGTGGTTAAAAAGGCGGTTGGTATATTGGCCTTCATCAGTCAGAGCATTGAAGGGTCTCGACCCGAAACAACACCTATTCCTTCTCTCTAGCAATGCTGTCTGTCCCGCTGAGTTACTCCAGTTTTTTGTGTCTATCATTGAATATAGAAGTTGTGTCTATCATTGAATATAGAATGTTGCTGTTGTATAAGACGTTAGTGAGGCCGCATTTAGAGTGTTATGTTTAATTTTTGACACCATGTTATAGGAAAGATGTTGTCAAGCTGGAAAGGGTGCAGAGAAGATTTATGAGGATGTTGCCAGGGACTGAGGGAGAGGTAGAGCAGGCTAGGACTATTCCTTGCAGGGCAGGAGAATGAGGGGTGATCTTACAGAGGTGTACAAAATCATAAGAGGAATAGATCAAGTCTCTTGCCCAGAGTAGGGGAATTAAGAACCAAAAGACATAGGTTTAACATGAGGGGGAAAAGATTTAATAGACTTGAGAAGTCACTTTTTCACACAAAGAGTGCAAGGGGTATGGAACAAGCTGCCAGAGGAGGTAGTTGAGGCAGGTACTATCGCAACATTTAAGAAACATTTAGATAGGTACATGGATAGGACAGGTTTAGAGGAATATGGGCCAAACGCAGGCAGGTGGGACTAGTGTAGATGGGACATGCTGGCCGGTGTGGGCAAGTTGGGCTGAAGGGCCCGTTTCCCCACTGTAAGACTCCATGACTCTAACTGCAGATGCTGGTTTACATAAAAGGACACACAAGGCTGGAGTAGATCAATCTTGTTGCTTGTCTTGTTCGGGGTACAGGAGCTTCAGGAGCGACAGGGTGAGGGAAAAAGATGAGGGTTGGTTGCATTGTTGGTTAAGGAGGATATCATGGCTGTGTTCAGAGATGACATTACGAATGGTTCATCTAGTGAGGCTATATGGGTGGAGCTGAGGAACAAGAAAGGGATGATCACCTTTTTGGGGGTGTACTATAGACCCCCGAATAGTCAATGGGAATTAGAAGAACAAATGTGCCGGGAGATTGCAGACAGCTACAGGTCAAATAAGGTTTATGAGAGAACTGCAAATGCTGGTTTAAATCGAAGGTAGACACAAAATGCTGGAGTAACTCAGCGGGTCAGGCAGCATACCTGGAGAGAAAGAATGGGTCAAATAAGGTTGTTGTAGTAGGGGATTTTAACTTTCCCATTATAGACTGGGAAAATCATAGCGCGAAGGGTTTAGATGGGGTGCAATTCCTCAAAAGTGTTCAGGACAGTTTTCTCATAAACATACTTGATAAGCCAAGTATCTTTTTGCAACATACGATGAATTTCATTTGCCATACAGTCGTACGAATAAAAAGCAACAAAACACACAAAATACATTTTCACATAAACATCCACCACAGTGACTCCTCCACATTCCTCACTGTGATGGAAGGCGAAATTTTTTTTAAATCTCTTCCCTTCTTTGTTCTCCTGCGGTCGGGACCTCGAGTCTTCCGTTGGCGGGACACTCTTGGTTCCCGTAGCCAGCGGTCGGGCCCTCCTTGTCAGGGCGATCAAGCTCTGCATCGGGGGGATCTCAGCTCCCCCGTGCCGGCGATCAGACCCTGGGTCGGGGTTCGTCGAACCTCTTGCGACTTTGGAGCTTCCCAACATCTACCCAAAAGGATGAGGGGAGATCTTATAGAGGTATACAAAATCATGAGAGGAATAGATCAGGTAGATGCACACAGTCTTTTGCCCAGAGGAGGGGAATCGAGGACCGGGGGACATAGGTTCAAGGTGAAGGGGAAAACATTTAATAGGAATCCGAGGGGTAACTTTTTCACACAAAGGGTTGTGGGTGTATGGGACAAGCTGCCAGAGGAGGTAGTTCAGGCTGGAACTATCCCATCGTTTAAGAAACAGTTAGACAGGTACATGTGTAGTAGCCATTTAGCTTAGCTCAGTACGTTATAACTATAATCAGTTACCTTTAAATTTTATATGCCTATCAAAGGTCAAAGGTATCAAAGGTATTTTATTGGTCACATTCACATACACCTAGGTGTAGTGAAGTGAAATGCTTCTTGCCATTTTGCAGCACATAAAGAACGAATACAGACATAACATTAATAAGAGTTTTACACATAAAGAACATCCCCCCACAATGGTTCCCATTATGAGGGAAAGCACAAAGTCCAGTCCCCAACCCCAGTTCACCCATAGTCGGGCCTATTGAGGCCTACACAGTTGCCTCTACGGAGGCCCGATGTTCCAGGCTGTTCTTGCCGGGTGATGTTGCTCCGGCGTCGGGAGAGTCCTCTCAGTGGCTTGGGAACCCTGGAACGGCCGCTTCCGTACTGGAGGCCGTGGCTTCCGAAGCCAACAAGGCTGCGCCGGTTGGAGCTCCACAACTGGTGATCTCATCTAGAGATCCCAGGCTCCCGGTGTAAAGTTCAGCGCCGCCGCCCGCAGCTGGTCGCTCCACAGTCCCGCAGCTCCGCGATGTTTTCCTCAGCGACCTTCAGCTCACTGGAGCTCCAGCGCGGCGACCCGGGCAAGGCATCGCCCGCTCCGCGATAGCGCTCCAGCGCTGTGCCGCTGCCGAAGCCGAGGTTCTGGGCGGTACCCAACAGGAAACGCCGCTCCAGGCCCGCTGGTAGGCCGCGAGGACGGGTCGAAGCTGCAGCCCGGAGAAAAGCTGCCTCTCCGACCAGGTAGGGACCCTGAAAGGTAGTTTCTCCCCCACCCCCCCACCACATAAAAAAGTCTAGACCTCCAAACAAAACACTTTAACTAACTAAAATAAAAATAAAAAGATGAAAAGACAGACAGCTGCTGGCTGGGCAGCCATGCACAGGACAACGCCCCCGCCTATAATTATGTGGGTGGGATTTATACGTAATCTGAGGCGTGTTTGTGGGTGGGATTCTGCCGCAGACTCCCAAGGAGTTTAATTTAGTTTAGTTCGATGAAGATCGGGGAACAGACATCATTTTCAATAATGCACGCAATGTGCTTATCCAAAAAGAAGCTTTTATGAATTATCTTATTGTTTGTACTACGACAATAAAGCAACTATTAATCAGGAGACTGAACTGTGAAAATGAGTATTGAGGATTAAATCCTTGAGACATTGTAAAAAAAACTCATTACAACATGGATAGGACAGGTTTGGAGGAATATGGACCAAGCGCAAGCAAGTGGAACTAGTGTAGCTGGGACATTGTTGGCGGTGTGGGCGAGTTGGGCCGAAGGGCCTGTTTTCATACTGTATCACTCTGAGTCTATATCTAGGAGATGCAGATTCTGGTTTAGCAAAAAAACGACACAGTGCTGGAGTAACTCAATCTTGGTGCTTCTCTTGTGGAAACAAGGAATGGCAGATGCTGATACACAAAAAAAGGACACGAATGTGCTTCTCCTCCTGTCTGCCAACCCACTATATCGTGCATCATGAAATTAGCAGATAAAAATACTCACAATTGTTCTTCCAAGGGATTATCAGCAGGCAACTAACTGGTCGTTTTCTGCTCAGCTTTCCCCTCCGAACAGTTAAACTGTTCCTCTCACCAGCCTTCCCCTCTCTGATCGCCTGGACCCGAGCACTAAACCTGCTGGATTCCTGGCATTATTGAAAGCAGCAACATCATCCAAAAAACGTTAAAAAAAAATTGAGTCAAGGAGCAAGGCGTGCAAGCACGCACAACATCGTCGGGCAGCGTCGAGCGCCCTGTGGCCGCTGTGTACTGACAGCGTCCGGCTCAGGTTGCTAGGGGTGGAGCCTCTCTCCACCTGTGGCAGCGCCAGCCAGGCCGCGCTTCCGGTGAAGCCGCCGGACGCGACGTCACAGGGCCGGGCAGACCCGGCGGTCGCCATGACAACCAGCGCCGCGGCCCGGGGCCGTTGTGAACCAGATGAACATAACAAAATCAGCGGATCAGGCAGCGTCTGTGGGAAAAGTGGAGCACTGTTAAGGTGACAGCAGAGATGGCGAGCTGCGCAAGCAGCGTTGGAGCTCAAAGCCTCTGTCCCGTTGGAGACACAAGGACCTGCAGATGTTAGGTGTATGGAACAAGCTGCCAGATGAGGTAGTTGAGGCAGGGACGATCCCAACATTTAAGAAACAGTTAGACAGGTACATGGTTTGGACAGGTTTGAAGGGATGTGGGCCAAACGCGGCCAGGTGGGACAAATGTAGCTGGGACGTGATGGCTGGTGTGGGCAAGTTGGGCCGATGGGCCTCTTACCACACTATGACTTTGACTCTGGAATTTGGAGCAAAACAAAGTGCTGGAAGAACTCAGTGGATCAGGCATTATCTCTGCAGGAAATGGAGATACCCCTCCACAGATGCTGCCCGACCCACTGAGTTACACAGTTACAGAGTGGTGCTGCGCAGAAGCAGGCCTCCCCACCCTACATCAGTCTGAACAAGGGCTTTGGCCCGAAACGTTGCCTATTTCCTTCGCTCCATAGATGCTGCTGCACTCGCTGAGTTTCTCCAGCACTTTTGTCTACCTCAGAAGCAAGCCATCCCCCTCCCATATTCATGCAGACTTTTTTTCCCCATTAATAATAAATCCATTTGCCTGTTTACGGTCCATATAATTCTGTTGGATAGAGACCCAATAAACTGCAGACGCTGGAATCTTGAGGAAAACACAAAGTGCTGGAGGAATTCAGGCAGCATATGGGAAGGGAATGGACAGATGACATTTCGGATCGGGACCCGACCATTCCCTCCTCAGATGCTGCCTGACTTACTGTGTTCATCTTATTCTATGCCTTACCTACTGAAATATCTTTTAACTGCGGTCTGTGTCAAAAAAACCTTGCCTTTAACTTGCGTTTAAAACTCATTCTTCATACCTTAGATTGATGTCCTCTTGTTTTTGAAACATCTTCCTTGGGGAAGAAAAGTTTCCAATTATTTACACTACCTCTGCCTTGTATAATTTCATATACCTTGATAGAGTCGTTCCTTTGCCTCCTTCACACCAGGGAAATAAAGTCTAGCTTTTCCCCAAAGCTAAAGACCTAAATTCCAGGCATCATCTCAATGAATCTCTGCTGTACTCTTCAATGCATCCACATCCTTCAGTGTGGCAACCAGAACTGCACACAATATCCCAATGGTCCAACCACCTTTTTGCAAAATTGCAACATAACCATACCATTTATAGAGACATGGAATAATACAAAATGGAAACAGGCCCTTCAGCCGAACTTCATCCATAGGGACCAAGCTGCCTAACCAAGGCAGTCCCATTTGCCTGTGCTTCGCTTTTATTCCTTCTAAACATTTCCTATCTGTGTACTTGTCGAAATATCATAAGTGTTGTAATCATACCTGCTTCTACCACTTCATCTGGTAGCTCGTTTCATATTCACGCTACCTTCTGCATGAAAATGCTGCCCTTTAGATTTCCGCTCTCACCTTAAATCTATGACTTCTAGTTTTAGTCTCCTCTACCCTGGGGAAAAGGAAGCCTATTTACCTTATCCATGCCCCCCTTATGATTCTGTAAACCTCTTTAAGGCCACTCCTCAGCCTCGTGCACCCAATTAATAAAATATCAGCCTCTCCTTATAATTCAACCCTTCTAGGCAGGATAACATCCTCAAAACATTTTTACATCCGCTGCAAATTAATTACTCCAGGCAACCAGATCTGTACACAGTAATCCAAATATGGCTTTACGAATATCTTGTAGAACTGTAGCATGCTGTCCCAACTACTGATTTCGATGCCCTGACTGATGAAGGCAAGTGACCCTGACTGATGAAGTCAAGTGTTCCAAACACAATCTTCAAAGAGTGTTGAAGAGTCTACCCCTGTCACCACTTTCATGGAACTAAAGCCCCTAGGTCTGCAACCCTCCCCAGTGTCCTACCATTTACTGCATGTCATATCCTGGTTTGTCTTACCAAAATGCAAAATCTTGCATTGTCCTGAATTAAATTCCATCTACCATTCTTTGAACTATCGACCCAGTTATCATGGAACAGTACAGCACAGGAATGGGCCCTTTGGCCCATAACGTTTGTGTCGAACATGATGCTTTGGCAGGTTGAGTCAAACGATTTTTATTGTTGAACAAGAAAAGTACTCAGAAACCGCGTGCCGGGTCAGCCAACTGTATAATAGCTCCTGCTACCAGGAGGAGATCTGTCGACTGGGGAGAAAAGCCCTCGAACTCACACCCGCGGTCACGTGATGGCGCCAACCAATAACAAGGGTTCTCACTTCCCCAAGAAACCACTAGGTGCCGCTAAAGGACCCGAGGTAAGGAACCGAGCGGGACGCCAAATGAGGCGAATGGACCGAGTGGAAACCAGAGGAACAGGCACATCCGGTGGTACATGAGGAACTGGCGGAACAGAGCCAGCAGGCGGCAAAGTCACTGGGGAAACAGGCACAACAGGTGCAACAGGAATGGCCAGCAGATGACCTCTACGCCGGGGTTGAGACACTACCACCGGGCTATCGATATCCAGGTAGCGGGCTTTAGGCGAGCCACCAAAATGATTTCCTCCTGATCCCCTACATCCAAAAGAAAAGTCGTGATGCCGGGGCGCAACACCCGGAAAGGACCCTCATAAGTCCGTTGCAGTGGAGTCCGGTGCGAGTCCCTTTGGATAAACACAAACAGACAGTCCCACACTAGGTCTCGTGGCTTACCGGCCAGGCACTGGAACAAAGGCCGTATGATCCGAGCAGCCGCTGGCACAAAGCGGTGGTAAAAATTGACCATGCCGACGAACTCCTGCAGCCCCTTGATGGTAAGTGGCCGAGGAAACTGCCGAATAGTCTCCACCTTAGCGGGCAGAGGTGCAGCGCCCTGTGAGGTGACGTGGTGCCCCAGAAAGGAGATATAGCGGAGCCCAAACTGACCTTTGGCAGGTTTGATCACCAGCCCGTGGTCCTGAAGCTGCTGGAACATCACCCGGAGTTCCAGGTGGGAGCAGTTGGTGACCAGAATGTCGTCCAGGTACACAAACTCCAACCCCCGCCCACCATATCTATCAACCGCTGGAAAGCCTGCGCGGCGTTCTTCAAACCGAACGGCATCCGCAGCCACTCAAATAGACCGAATGGGGTGATGATGGCAGTTTTGGGCACATCATCGGGGTGGACGGGAATCTGGTGGTAGCCGCGCACCAAATCCACCTGGGAAAAATGGTAGCAGTGTCCAGGTGGACCATGAAACCATGAATGTGCAGGCCTGGGTAGCGGTCCGCAGTCATGGCAGCATTCAGGCATCGGTAATCCTCACAGGGTCTCCACCCCCCCAGATGATTTGGGAACCATGTGTAACGGGGGTGGCCCCGGGCTGTCGGAGCGCCGCACAATCCCCTTGTCCTCCTGTGGCCGGAACTACTCATTAGCAAGATTCAGCATGTCGGGTGGGAGCCTGCGTGCCCGTGCATGCGGTGGGGGACCAGCAGTAGGAATATGATGGACCATCCCGTATGATGGATCAAAACGCGGGCTGTGGGGATGCGGGGGCTGGAAGAAAACGCCGGCTGTGGGGACGCGGGCCGAGTGGACTCCGGAGGCACGAGGCGCCAGTCCCGCATGTCTACCATGAAAGAAAAGGCCCTCAGAAAATTGGCGCCCAACGATGGTGAAGGCCCACGAGTAACAGCGAGAGTTGAGGTCGAGGGAAAGGGTCTGAGTACTGGAAGTGTGGATGAGGCTGTCATTGACGGCAGTCAGGGCGGGGCCACACTTACGGGCATGAGTATCGAGTCCAGACGGAGGAAGGATGCTCAGCACAGCCCCGGTGTCCACCAGGAAGCGAAGTCCGGAATGGCGATCCCGGACGTAGAGGCGATGGTTCTGGCCATCGGCTGTGGCATTTCCCGGAAACGAGCAGGGAGAGTGGCATCGGTGGGCCCCTGCACCCCAGTGTTGGTGGTAGTAGTACCACTGGTGCTTACTGCGATCTCCGGCAGGTGGCTGTGGCACGGCGATGGCAGCAGAGGGCTGGACATCTTTGCAAGGCTGCTGGTGCGAAGGCGCGGACACCCGACTGATGGATCCACTGTCTTGCTGCTTGATGAGCCACAGCTCGTCGGCCCGTTCAGCAAGCTGCAGGGGGTCGGTGAAATCCGGTGGACATCTGCTCGAGGAAGGCCTGCTTGAACAGCAGGCAGGGCTGTTGGCCATCGATAAGTGCTTCACCTGCTTTAAAAGGGCATCAATTATACCAGTGCCCAAGAAGAGTAAGGTGACGTGCCTTAATGACTATCGACCAGTAGCACTAACGCCGGTAGTGATGAAGTGCTTTGAGAGGTTGATCATGGAGCAAATCAACTCCTACCTCGACAAAAACCTGGACCCACTGCAGTTTGCTTACTGCCACAACAGATCTACGGTGGATGCGATCTCGCTGTCCCTCCACTCCGCTCTGGACCATTTGGACAACAAAAACTCATATGTCAGACTGTTATTCATCGATTACAGCTCGGCATTTAACACAATCATCCCCTCCAAGCTGGTTACCAAACTCACAGAACTGGGTCTCTGCGCACCCCTCTGCAATTGGATCCTCGACTTCCTCATTCACAGACCACAGTCTGTTCGTATTGGTGGAAATGTGTCAGCCTCGATAACAATTAGCACGGGAGCACCTCAAGGCTGCGTGCTCAGCCCCCTGCTGTACTCACTCTATACTCATGACTGCGTAGCCGGTCACAGTGCGAACTCCATCATCAAGTTCGCTGACGACACCACTGTTGTGGGACGGATCACTGATGGGGATGAGTCGGAGTATAAAAGAGAGATAGAGCAACTGTCCATATGGTGCCAGCGCAATAATCTGGTCCTCAACACCAGCAAAACCAAGGAACTGATTGTGGACTTTAGAAGGAGTAGGATGGGGACCCACAGCCCCGTTTATATCAACGGGTCGATGGTTGAAAGGGTCAAGAGCTTCAAATTCCTGCACATCTCTGAAGATCTTTCCTGGTCCGAGAACACTAATGCAATTATCAACAAAGCTCATCAGCACCTCTACTTCCTGAGAAGACTACGGAGAGTCGGTTTGTCAAGGAGGAATCTCTCTAACTTCTACAGGTGCACAGTAGAGCGCATGCTGACCGCGAGCATCTTGCTTATCAGTGTGGATGGCTTCCGTTCGTCGAGGCCGTCCACGTGCAAAAGGCGGGCCGCGTGATCGCAGCGACTCAGCCCGAAAATGCGGAGCAACAGCGCCTTGAGACCCTGGTACTTGCAGATTTTGCAGGTAAGGCAGCAATCGGGTGGCAGTCTACTGACTGAGCGCCCCCACCACGTAAAAGTAGCGGGTGGCATCCGCGACGATGTTGCGGAGCTCAAATTGAGCCTCAATGTGGGTGAACCACTCTTGAGGCTGTACCGCCCAGGAAACGGGCAGTTTCAGGGCCACCGCGTTTTGCTGGGCGTCGAGGTTTTTGGCGGCGTTCATAAACAAGATCTGAAATAACGATCGGATCAGCGGGGTCATCACTTTGGCGAGACAGGCAGGTTGAGTAAAACGACTTTTATTGTCAAACAGAAAACAAGAAAAGTACTCAAACCGTGTGCCGGGTCAGCCAACTGTATAATAGCTCCTTCTACCGCTGTTGACTAGGGAGAATAGCCTGCGAACTCACACCCGCGGTCACGTGATGGCACCAACCAATAATGAGGGTTCGCACTTCCCCAAGCCACCACTAGGTGCCGCTACAATGCCAATTTAAATTGATCTCATCTTTCTGTACATGATCCATATCCTGTGTAGGAAAGAACTGCAGATGCTGGTTTAAATCGAAGGTAGACACAACAAATGCTGGAGTAACTCAGCTGGACAGGCATCATCTCTGGAGAGAAGGAATGGGTGACGTTTCGGGTCGAGACACTTCTTTAGATTGATATCCCTATTCATATCCCTCTATTCCTTGCTCATCCAAGTGTCTGTCTAAAAGCCTCAAACACCACTAACATATCTGCCGCTACCACCACCCCTGGCAGCGTTCCAGGCCCCCACCACTCTCTGTGTAAAAAACTTGCCCCTGCACATCTCCATTAAAGTTTCCCCCTCTAACCTATAACTCTGCCCTCTGGTGATGGACATTTTGAACCTGGGAAAAATGTTTCGACTGTCTACCCTATCTATGCCTCTCATAATTTTATATTGATCAAGACCCCATTGTAATATTAGACAACCTTCATTGTCCACTGTACCTCTGATTTCAGTGTTAAATCATCTGCAAATTTACTAACCATGCCACTTACATTCACATCCAAATCATTAAAATAAATAACTAACAACAGTGAACCCAACACCGATCCTTGTGGCACACTACTCAATACAGGCCTCCAGAGCAAAAACTCCAACACCACTGTCAATACAATTACCACCAAACTGTCTATCACTGTCTCCTGCCTTCAAGCCAATTTTGTATCCAATTGGTTAGCTTGCCTTAACGTTCCAGATCAGCCTGGCACCCTGAACTTCATGTAAACCACACTATCCTCATCAATCCTTGAAAAAATTCAAATAAATTGATGAGACACAAAGCCACGCTGACTATTTCTAATCGGGTCTTGCTTTTCCATATGTATGTACTGTAGGTACATTGGAACCCAAAGACAGAGGTTAAAGGTGAGGTGGTATTTAGAAAGCAAAATGCAATTGGAGTGTATTGGGAGTGGGTAAAAGGTACAAGCAGAAGTCTGCATTCACTAATCAAATCCAAATTAGGTGTGATAATGATAACAGAAATTTGGCTCAATTAGTAGCTGTCTGTATCAAGTTTGTACATTCTCCCTGTGACCGTGGGATTTCTCTGGGTTCAACGGTATCCTCCCACACTCCAAAGATGTACAGGTCTGTAGGTTAATTGGCTTCTTTAGGTAAAATTGTAAATTGCCCCTGGTGTGTAGGATAGTATTAGTGTACGGGGTGATCACTGGTCGGCTGAAGGGCCTGTTCCGGCGATGTATTTCTAAGGTCCAACGTTTGAGCATTAACTATTCCTAGTAACACAGTGCTTAGGAGGGAAATAGAAGGAAAAAAAAAGGTGTAGCAGCGTTGATAAAGAGAATATTTCAATGCTGGAGAGAGAGGATGGTGCAGAGCAGTCAAAGATAATACTTAATTCGAGATAAGGAATAGTAGAGGACACATCATTCTTCTGCATGTTTTCAAGGGGCCACCAATGAATGAGGATGATATAGAGGAGTAAATAAGCAGAGAGATTCTGGGGAAGTGTAAAACCTAGAGGGTAGCTGTTAGAGATAGCCTTCTCCTGCATAATGTTTGTTGCTATTTTGCAGATGCAATCACACATAACAAGTGATTTGATGTGAACTTCAATGTTTTATATAGTATTCTATATAGTATACTATGTTATATAGTATAGAGAAACAAAGACAGAAAATATTTAACCTAGGTTGACAGTTGTGCAACTGAGATTTTACTTTGGTTAATTATAGCCAAACAACCTCACCAAACAACCTCACCTGTGTCTCCCTTTCAAGGGAGATGCTAAAAATGCATTTCGTTGTCTCTGTACTGTACACTGACAATGACAATAAATTGAATCATTTCATTTCATCATTTCATTTCATTTCATTTCATTTCAATGTACTGAAATAATTCTGTATGTGCTATAATTTCTTACAAAAACAATTGAAGATGCCACAATTAATGTAACAAAGAATAGTATTAATTTTTCATCTTTACCTTAATCCTATGCATATTTCACACTCTTAAGTAGCCTTCTGTAAAATGTATAACAATCTTATTAAAATCAGTTTTTTTTGCTATCTTGCTTGCAATTGGAATTCTTCAAAGATTGGCTGCTCAGTTCATTTGAAGATATAAGAGTTGCATGATATCACCGAATTACCTGTAGATGGCACCAAACCGCAAGTTTAGTGTTAGAAAAGAAAGAAATTCACATTAGCAAACCCACAAAATCTTTACAGGCAGCATTCATCAAGGTCAGATGTATGCATCGTCACTTTGCTGCTAAACAGAAATTCAACCCATTTGCAGAAAGTGATCCAAATATATTTGCCCCATGTTGCATTCCACTGGAAATCAACCCTTTATTTCAGGAGATTCCATGACAACTTTGCAAAAGTTATCAATCCTGGATCTATGTGAAAACATTCTATGAGCAATAAGCAGAATATTGTGTAGAGTGAAATACATTTAAACTTTAATGTGGAGCAGCATTTTAAAGGGATTCAAAATGGGGAATAACGTTTGCTTTAGCAACCTTTCTGAAGCCAGGATTTTTTTCCAACCCACGTCTAGCACTGTGGTCTTTGACCTTTCCTGTCACCTGCACATAACCTTGGCTTTACTTTTCATTTTTTGTTTGTTCTCCGCTTCATAAATTGCCAGAGGGAGCAAAACTTTATTGATAGCAAAGGACAAAAGGAACCAGCTTATTGAAATTCATGCTTCTTCATTCAAGCACTATTATGGATTCAAGAAATATTGATAGATATTTTGAGTCATTGAAATTGCCAGTCACAGAAGAAAAAGTGGACACAGATGAAATGTTGATCATTGAACTGATGAGGTCTCAACTTTTCTTATTGCAGACCACTTTAAAAAAAAAAAATGGCACCTGTACCCTATTTAGCAAACCTCAAGAATTTTAAATTCAATTTGTTTAGATTATAAGTGATACATTAACATTTCTTTCCCACAGACAGATTTTATTCTTTATTTTATGGATGTCTGGCATTTGAGAAAAAATGTGACTATTAAACTGGGGACAGGTATTTTAAGCATACACCAATGTCCTGATGAATTGAAATCACGGAGCATTTGACCTTGTTCTTGTCAATTTGATGAGATCTATCAAGTGTTAAATGGGCTACTTTCTGAAGTACCTGGATCCAAATTTTGATTACTGAAAGAACTGAAGCTGAATTATATGGTGTATATCTCCTATACCTGATTTTTTCATAAAACTGTTTAAGAAGAAGCATTGATGAAATATGTCAAAATACTTACAGCGCAGGATACTTGACTGACAAAACTCTTCCAACAACTCGTAGCAACTCTGAACATCAGCTGAATGACACACATTTAAAATTTAATTATACTCTGGATTCCAACACAATGGTTCTAGATTGATATTTTCAAATTTATTTGCAGAAAATAACATATTTAAAAATATTCTGCCAGACATCAAGCAGTTATTTTTCAAAAATAATACCTGTGATAAAGTTCTGTTAGATCCACAACTAGTCTGATTCAAATACACAAAACAACACAATGCATCTTCAGCAAACGTATATTCATCCAAAGTATTCATTTTGGAGGAAAGTTTCCTGAAGTACAATTAAACTAAATGTTTTAAATATTAAGTGAACCAAGTGCTGTGGGGTTAGGGTTAGTGCAAGAAAGTGGCATTGAGGTGAAAGGCAGATAAGGCATCACTGCTTATATTTCCTATGTTTATATATAACACATAACACATACATCGTGCTGGCGTGAAATTGATATATACATTAAAAGAAAATTACAATCTTGAGTCTATTTACTATGATTGAAAGTTGCTTCTGTGAATTATTGTGTGATTATTGTATGTGATTAAATTTTGCTTGTTTCTGAACAGCTTTTAAAAAAAAAATATTTTAACTGAAGGCACAAATATATCAATCTGTTAATAATATTTCTATTCACTTCCCTTTGTTAATAATCTAGTTAATAAATCATAGTAATTTCTTCAGCAATTAAGATTTGTTTGGACTGAAATTTTGTTTAATATACCCTGAGGTTATAATGTAATTTCACAAATTTATGCATAACTGGATTAAGTGGGACCCGTTGGGTCCCAGCTTCACACGGGAGGGCTGGTCACCCAACGCAATATTCCACCTCTCCACCAATTCCAATATACAAACACTCACACACCCTCCACCTCACACACACCCTCCACCTCACACACACACACACACACACATACACTCTCTCACACATTCACACACACTCACACACTATATAAATGACAGTAAACATTCTTGAATCTACTCACATGGCTGAGCGCGGCCTCTCCACTGTGGGGCTTCCGCAGTCAGTGGCACTTTCGCAATCAGCATGACCTCTGCACTCACCAGAAATTACGCAATCAGTGCGAGCTGTCCATTAATTTGAAGTCACGAAATGAGCGGGACTTTTGGACTAAACACAGTCAGACCTAATAAAGCATTTATTCCTTCCAAACACAGTGGGACCTAATAAAACATTTATTCCTTCCAAAAACAGTCGAACCTAATAAAGCATTTATTCCTTCCAAACACAGTCGGACCTAATAAAGCATTGCAGTTTCAAGCACAGGCAGAGCAGCAGGCCAAACAACTCATGGCATTGTCATTTCATTTCAAATTAAGCATTGCACTTTCAAGCACAGACAGAGCAACAGGCCAAACAACTCATGGCATTGTCATTAAGGGATAACAAATTATTTATTGCAAGTACATTGCAGACTCACAGTTCAGTTGATTCACAGCTTAGAATGACAGTCGTGTCCTTCCTCGCGATCTTGCAGAGTGACGTCCAAGTATCTGGGATTTTATAATCCCGCCCCACCCCTCCCCCCCGGAAGGGGTATACCTTCATTGCGGTGATTGACAGGACCAATCAGCTGATCTCAAAGTTTTTTTAAACATTCATAACTTTTTTATTTTTCAGCGATGGATAAATCCTCGGGGCTGGCTCAGCGGAGGAGGACTGAGTTAAGATTTAAGAGAATTATGTATTTATTGACAGTAAATAATCCAATGAAGAGGGAAAGTTGTATGCTCAAGATGCTTCCCAGTTAATAAGATGCTAAATTAAGATATTTGTCTTTGTATTGTTCCAATGACTGTTACAAGCGTAGGGCTCTTTGAAGAATTTCCCTGTGGTCCGGCCACTAAGAGTATTAAAAAAAATCTATTTGCGGTCATTCATTTTACTGTTGTTATTGAGATCTTGTGTGCAAAGCCCTTGATGCTAATGTTTTAGCTGCAAGCCATGACTTTACACAATATAATTTATTACATGTAATCTTTATAAATGGGTGGTAAATTAATTTAAATCTTCATCTGGATTTGGAAGTTGATAAATAAAGAAAAAAACTGGCAAATGTCCTATTCATTCCTCCACACCCTCTGTACAATTTAAAACAAACTATTTTCTGTCTTTCCCAGTACTTTTGAAGAGCATTGACTTGAAATTCTAACTTGGTTTCTTATTTCTACAGACCCTGTGTGACCTACTGAATTACTCACCAATTTTCTTTCAGAAATCCACCATTTGTAGATTTCAGTATAACATTGAATTCTCCAATTTTAGATAAATAACCTACAATCGAACTCCCCCCTTCTCTTCATCTCCCCTCTCTTCTTTTCCCTGTCCCACCTGAATTCAAACCCATTTTCCCCCTTCCTCTGTAAATACGCCCTTCTCAAGCTTACCCCCCCAGTCTAGTTCAGTCAAAAACCACTGAGTCAAGCACTGGAACAACTAATCTTTATTTTTGGATTGCACGACAAATCCCCCTATACGATACCTAAACCACCGAGGGTTCGATCCTTGTATCTGCCTGGCCAAGCCCTTCAGCCTCGTGCAAGCAGAAACACCCCAAAAGGTCACACAATCCCAAACGCTCTTCCAGAAGATCAACAAAGGAACTCGTGGGGGTTGCCTTTTTTAGGTCCCCGAACCTTGAGGGACCGAACTAGATAGGGGTGGTCCCTTTACAATCCAATCAAACATCTGCAATTCCTTTCTACACGGGTAAAAGTATTACATCGCCTGCAGTTCATGTGGAGTAATCTCATTCATTCTGTCAATTGAAGAGATACTCATATATTTCTTATCTGCAACATCTGGGTCCTAGACTTACTGGCACCATTCAGAAGCTTGTCATATTTCTACAGAGCACATCAGACTTGACCAAAATGGCCTAACAATACATGAGTCCTTTACTAAATGTTGGTGCTATTACTGCTCTGATTTAGCTATGATTTGCACCTCCTTCCCTCCCCCATCCCTCCTGTCCCCTTCCACCTGTATGTATTTCTCTGGCTTCAGAATTGGCACTTCTAACATCCTTATCTCACTCGTCTTTTCATCTTTGGCCTTTCTCTAATCATCTGCCTATCAACCCCCCCACCATCATCTATATCCACCTATCACTTGCCAAGGCTTTCTCCTGACCCCACCACTTTTCTAGTGTTCTCCCCCCACCACAACAGTCTGAAGAAGGGTCCTGACCTGAATTGTCACCTATCCATATTCTCCAGAGATGTTGCCTGATTCCTGTTACTCCACCACTTTGTATTTTTCTGGCTTCAGAATTGGCACTTCTAACATCCTTATCTCATTCTCGTCTTTTCATCTTTGGCCTTTCTCTAATCATCTGCCTATCAACCCCCCCACCATCATCTATATCCACCTATCACTTGCCAAGGCTTTCTCCTGACCCCACCACTTTTCTAGTGTTCTCCCCCCACCACAACAGTCTGAAGAAGGGTCCTGACCTGAATTGTCACCTATCCATATTCTCCAGAGATGTTGCCTGATTCGCAGAGTTACTCCACCACTTTGTGTCGTTTTTTTGTGAACCAGAATCTGCAGTTTCTTGTGTTTCTATCGGTAGATTTCTGATTTTTCAATAGGATGTTATGATGTTGGGTTGCAATTGTTTATGTGTCATTCCTAACTGTCACTGCATGTCATGTTGTCACTTGCGGGCAGAGCACCAAGGCAAATTCCTTGTATGTGAATACTTGGCCAATAAACTTATTCATTCATTCGTTGATTCTTATTCATTGATGCATTCAATTGCTTTTGACATTATGATTGTATTCCAAAAATTGCAAACACATATGCACAGATCGATGATATTCTTCAGATTATACCGTAAATATACATGAAAAATCAGAGAAACACTAGAGATTGCAGATAATAGACAATAGGTGCAGTAGTAGGCCGTTCGGCCCTTCAAGATAGCACCGCCATTCAATGTGATCATGGCTGATCATCCGCAATCAGTACCCCCCTCCTGCCTACTCCCCATATCCCGAATCCGCCATCTTTAAGAGCCCTATCTAACATCATTCTCGAGATGTTGCGATCTGGAGAAACAACAAATTCGCTGGGGAAACTCATCAAGTTGATCAACACCTGTCCCGGGGGGGGGGGAGAGAAATGGTGACTTTTCTGGTTTAAAACTCTGCATTTGGACACTGTCCTATTCCAAGGTTTCAATAATTCCTTTCCTCCCACAGCTGCTGCTGCTCAATCTTATAAATTCCTCCAACAGATTATTTACCACTCAAAATATCAGTTTATGCAAAACTAGAAAAGGGAAGAGTGCAAGAACCTATATTTCTTTAATACTTTTAACATTCTCAGGAAACGGCTTGCAATTGTAGAATTATTTATAATGTGATACTGGAACAAAGGAGGGCTGGACAAGCAGCAATAAAATAAAAGACTTGTTCATCTATTTTGGTCTTGGTTGGCTGACTGTTAGTTAGATCACCAGAGGAGTCCATTTCTGAACAGTGCTAATTCCTAGATGATTTTCTACATCTACCAGACATACAAGGGAAATTAAGCCATGGTTTGTTGTTACATCTGTAACATGGTACACTGGCATTGCAGAACTCTCTCATCACTGCCCAGATTAAGCTGAATCCTTCAGGATTCATACAGTATTCTCCATAATGTTTGGTACAAATACCCAAATATTTATTTGCCTCTGTACTCAACAATTTGAGATTTGTAATGAAAAAAAAAAAAAAAAATCACATGTAGTTAAAGTGCACATTGTCAGATTTTAATGAAGGCTATTTTTATTCATTTTGGTTTCACCATGTAGAAATAACAGCAGTATTTATAAATAGTCCCCCCATTTCAGGGCACCATAATGTTTGGGACACAGCAATGTCATGTAAATTAAAGTAGTCATGTTTAGTATTTTGTTGCATATCTTTTGCATGCCATGACCGCTTGAAGTCTGCGATTCATGGACATCACCATTTGCTGGGTGTCTTCTCTGGTGATGCTCTTTAGCTTATCTTTAAGCTTAAGCCATCTTTAGCTTATGCTTGTGCCCTTCAGTTTTTTCCAGCATATAAAAGGCATGCTCAATTGTGTTCAGATCGGGTGAATGACTTGGCCACTCAAGAATTGACCATTTTTTAGCTTTGAAAAACTCCTTTGTTGCTTGAGCAGTATGTTTGGGATCATTGTCTTGCTGTAGAATATACCGCCGGCCAATGAGTTTAGAGGCATTTGTTTGACTTGAGTAGATAGGATGTGTCTATACACTTCAGAATTCATTATGCTACTACCATCAGCAGTTGTATCATCAATGAAGATAAGTGAGCCAGTACCTTCAGCAGCCATATATTCCCAGGCCATAACACCCCGACATGTTTCACAGATGAAGTGGTATGCTTTGGATCTTGGGCAGTTCCCTTTCTCCTCTATACTTTGCTCTTGCCATCACTCTGATATGTTAATCTTTGTCTCATCTGTCCACAAGACTTTTTCCCAGAAATGTGGTTGCTCTTTTAAGTACTTCTTGGCAAACTAACCTGGCCATCCTATTTTTGCGGCTAGCCAGTGGTTTCCATCTTGCAGTGTAGCCTCTGCATTTCTGTTCATGAAGTTTTCTGCGGACAGTGGTGGTCATTGACAAATCCACACCTGACTCCTGAAGAGTGTTTCTGATCTGTCGGACAGGTGTTTGGAGATTTTTCTTTATTATCGAGAGAATTCTTCTGTCATCAGCTGTGGAGGTCTTCCTTGGCCTGCCAGTCCCACCAGTGCTCTCTTTCTTCTTAATGATGTTCCAAACAGTTGATTTTGGTAAGCCTAAGGTTTGGCTAATGTTTTATTCTTGTTTCACAGTCTCATAATGGCTTCTTTGAATTTCATTGGCAGAACTTTGGTCCTCATGTTGATAAACAGCAATAAATGTTTCAAAAAAGTGATTGAAAGATTGGATGAAAAACTAAGTGTGCTGAGAGCTCTCTTATACCTGCATTAAGGAGGCAATTAAACACACCTGAGCAATTACAAACACCTGTGAAGCCATGTGTCCCAAACATTATGGTGCCCTGAAATGGGGGGGACTATGTATAAACATAACTGTAATTCTACATGGTGAAACCAAAATGTATAAACATGGCCTTTAATAAAATCTGACAATGTGCACTTTAACCACATGTGCTTTTTTTAAATTATAAATCTCAAATTGTAGAGTTGTTATCTGTGGTTGCAAAGTGCTGGAGTAAATCAGCAACCCTGGAGAACATGGATAGGTTTTGTATCGGGATACTTCTTTAGACTGATTGTGGAGGGGGAGGAGGAGGAAGCATAGCAGATAATAAGTAGACACAGGCAAGGGAGGGTTGACAGGTAGATATTTTGAACAGAGATTAAAGCAGGTGTGAGACAGAAAGATTGAAGAGTAGCAAATTGTGAAGTGAGAGGGGAAAAGGCATGTAGGAGGGGAGAAATAGGTGTGTCCAAGTGGGACACGGGAGGGATTGTGGGGGAGAAAGCCGAGGGGGAGGTGTTAAGGGCCTGTCCCACTTAGGCGTTTTTTAGGCGACTTGCCGGCGCAGTCACAGTCGTAGCGGGCGCCGAAATCGACCCACCCTACAACAATGTCTACGACAAGCTACCAGCTAGTCGACGTCAAGCTACGACAGGCTACGTCACAATTCCTCGCGACTTGTGACATCCACCTACGACCACACCTACGACAACCACGATCACACCTACGATAACCTTCGACCACACAGGCAACAACCTATGACAACCAAAGTCAACCTACCTCCACCTACAACCAGCTACGACAAACTGCGACCCTGTCGGCGACAAATGAAGACTTCTCTTGACGCCGGTACAGTTGCCGGTTGACGTAGGTTGTCGCCAATGGAATTTACCGAGGTCATCACCCAGCGACAACCAACGTCACCTGGCATCATCCTGGCGACAACCTACGACAGCACCTACGACTGGAGAAGACAGGCAACGTCAAGCCCACTGTCGCTGAAAGGTTTTGACCATTTCAAAATCCAGCGGTGACAAGAAAAAAGTTACGACACTTGAGGAGACAACTCACGACAATACAGGCATCAACCCATGATCATGTGGCGACAGCCTATTTTCCGGCTGTCACCGAAAAACTTGCCTAAGTGGGACAGGCCCTTTAGAGGTTACTTGGGATCTTCTGTTTCAGTTACCTGTTTCATTTTACAGAAGTGATGCCATAAGGAGGGGATTTCAATAATTTTACCTTGCTCTGCATACTCTATATATACCATTGACTTTTACCTGCAAAAATCAATACATGGTCGTAAAGTTGTTTTTTAGCAGCAGTATTTCACAACAATTAATGACTGACAACACTCAGAATGTTCGGATCAGATTCATGACATACACAAATGTACACGTCCCACAGAACAAATGCAAAAGGTGATGCCCTGTCATACTTGTCAAATTACATATTGAGCATCAAATTAAACATTTGACTTTTTTCCCCCTTTTGTAATTCCTTGTATATTTTATTGATGCTGTCAGCACTCTTAAACATTTTTACATACAAATCTTCTCTTATGATTGGCAGGTACCAGATGGCAGGGCTTTTTAAAGATTGCTGTGTCAGATGGCTTCAGTTAAGACACAAAAGATTGTATTTGGAGTATAATAGAAAGTGAGTAGACACAAGATAGAGATCTCTTTTCTGTGGCAGATCAGGTACAGGTATCAAAAGAGGATCAGAAACCTAATGTAGAATCAGTTCATTCTTGCCTTTGGATATTGATTATATTTTTAGGTACAAGGGAACTGGTGTAACTAAATTCAATTATACTCTTTAATGGAAATACTTGGCACCTTCAAGCTGCTGTATCAAAATATCTTCAGTAGAATTTGATTCTTGTAATACATTTCTTTGTTAAATGTTGGTAATTCCTAATACTGTATCTTCATTTTAAATAGGCATTTACAGATATGAAATACAGTTCTGATTACAATCAAATCCAATCACCGTCTACCCTCGATATTACAGACTTTATAACGGATTTGGTTATAGTGGATGAAGCGTGCCCACAGTAATCCGACACCACTCTCTTTAAGAGCACAGGCTGCTGGTTACACTGCGGCAAGTCACTGAAATTGATAAGCAATTGCTTCGATCAACACTTGTATAATGACACTCTATTAAACAATGTAACAAGCAGGTTTTAATATGTTTAGATTGCAGCAGTAACTAAAATATATTTTTAGCTGTTAAAAATAACATTGTATTTAAATCCCTTACTCGGCTATAGCGGACAATCGGCCATAGTGTACACCATTCTTTGGCCTTTCATTGCTCAAGTGGTGTGCAGCAAAGGTTTCTCAAAAACATTGTCATAAACAATCTGGTTGCTTCAGGAATGTCTTTGGCAGCATTCTCATTGGGCCCAAAACTCAATGTCTTTGGCAGCATTCTCATGGGCCCAAAACTCAAGGGATAGCAGGCAACACTCTGAATCAGTGTTCTAAGCAGCCTAATTCTACCTCTGCAGAAGCTAAAAAAGTCAGACCATGTGGAACTGCATAGAAAATGAAGGGCAAACGTTTGTCAACGCACAAGGTTTCTTCTACAAATGTGCCGTACAAAGCATTTTATCAGGATGCATTACAGCATGGTTTGGGAACAGCTCCATCCAAGACCGCTGGAAATTGCAAAGAATTGTAGATGTAGCCTACAATCATCACACAAACTAACCTCCCTTCCACTCCCTCTTCTCCCAAATGGCATGGTATAGAAGTTGAAAATGCACACCTCCAGATTCAGGGATAGATTCTTCCCAGCAGTTAATCAGGCAACTGAACCATCATACCAGCAACTAGAGAGCAGTCCTGAACTACTACTGTATCTACCTCATTGGAGACCCACGAACTATTGTTAATCGGACTTTACTGGACTGTATCTTGCATTAAACGTTATTCATGTTTTTCCCTTTATCATGTGTCCATACACTGCGGATGGCTCGATAGCTACCATGTATTGCTTTGCCACTGACTGATTAGCACGCAACGACAGCTTTTCACTATACCTCGGAATGCGTGATAATAAACTAAACTAAACTAAAGTTTTATAAGTGTCTGTTTTACAGATAGTGTTAAAGTTTTCATATCCATTTTGAACTGTGTAAATATGACATTGTAACTTTTCACTATTATTCATACTATTTTAGTGGTTGGAATGTGGCCTTTTTAGTTGTGTGAAAGATCTGAATTGAGTGTGAAAGTGGGGCTTGGTTGTTTTCAGCACTGCATCAAGTTGGTTACATTGCAGGAGGAAGAGTATTGGTGGACAGTGAGAAGGGCAACCTCGGCTATTGACTGAGCATGTTGGATGGATGGTCTGATGGTGCCTGAGAATAACAGTAACAGCTGAAATATGGATTTGCAATGCTAGCAACTGATGTCACTTGTCTTCAGGTACGGGATACTGAGTTGGATGATCAGCCATGATCATATTGAATGGCGGTGCAGGCTCGAAGGGCCGAATGGCCTACTCCTGCACCTAATTTCTATGTTTCTATGTTTCATCTTCCTCAGATTCTTCCAGCGATGTCCTGTGCTCTGTGCCTCCCTCGTCCTGTGAGGTCTAAACTTGCCGCTGTGAAATGACTTGCAAACTGCAACATGCACATCCATTCTGGAGACCCGTCTGTTGTGTACTGCAGAGAACTTCCAATACAACAGAAATGTACGTCTATTGTGCCAATGACCTGTTCAGCCTGAAAAATGCTGGAATCAGGCAGTGGGTCAGGCAGCATCTCTGGAGAATATGGATAGAGAAACGGTGTGAAAACAGGCTTTTTGGCCAACTGAGTCCGTGCCTGACAACCGTCATCTATACACTAGTTATCACAGTTTCGCACTAGGGGCAATTTATAGAAACCAATTAACTCAAAAACCTGCACGTCTTTGGAGTGTGGAAGAAGCCAGAGCAAAGGGAGAAAATCTACGCAGTCACAGGGAGAACATGCAAACTCCATACAGACAGCACCCGCGGTAATGATCGTAACCAGCCTCTGGCGCCGTAAGGCGGCAACTCTACACCTGAGTCCCCTGAGTCTGACAAGGAGTTCCAACCAGAAATGTCACTTATCCAAGTTCTCCAGAGATGATGCCTGACCCGCTGAATTACTCCAGCACTTTGTGTCTTTTTTTGGAAACCAGCACCTGCAATTCCTTGCATGCTCACTTAACTTTTAAATCATTATCCTCTGTTAAATTTTCATTTTATATTTTAATTGATGGAAGTAAACATGAGTAAGAATAGGTTTATTTCCTCGGATTTTTTCCCCCCCAAAATAAACTTTATTCACAAATAAAAAATATTTACAAATCAAGAACTGTGCAAAAACTCTTCTGACATTCTCAGCGGCTATACATACATTCATTAGCATTGTATTTGGTAGTGTTCACAAAACTATAATGATACCAGGCTCCCTTGCCACTCATGTGGCCCTCTAGAGTAATATCCCTACCTTTTTTTGAGAGGCGTCTCCACTTTACCTGGCCTCTTTTTTTTCTCCAAAAATATGCTTTATTCAGAATACAAAATATATACAAAACAAGAATTGTCACCTGGGAAAAGTGGCAGACACTTTGCACACAGCGAACACCTCCAAACATGAATGTAGAGAAAGTAAATCATCTCTCACATAGCAATACACCAATCAACCAGTAGACTTGAATGTCTGGCTGTATTTGCTTTGTTAATTGTTCATAGTTTGCAGGTTTTTTTATGCTGTGCATTCTGCACTCTGTTCACGTTTCTCTTGATTTGGATCTGGTTCAAGTTCTAGTTTTTGCCTAATTATCTTATCCATCTAATTAAGCAGCTTTAATGGAAATTTATCTCCTCCTCTGATCATTAAATCTGAAAGAGGAGGAAAAGTCCAAGGGATTATTTTTCATTCAAAATATTACCCCTCTTAGGATAGCTTCCTCTGACACTTTTGGAAAAATGTTTTTTTTGTGCAAATTATATCGTAGTATCCAGGGATCAGACTGCTCTGGAATGACTTCCAAGTATGATGATGTTTGTTTCCTCTTTTAAAAAAAATAATTTCACACATGTATGCATATCTGTCCACCATGTGTTGCAGTGGCAAGGGCAACTGATTGATGGAGAGGTATAAACATAATACAAACGTGGCATAGGTTTAAGGTGGGGGGGGAGGGAGATTTAATGGGAACCTGAGGGGTAAGTTTATTACACAAAGGGTGGTGGGTGTATGGCAGGTACTGTTGCAATGTTTAAGAAACATTTGGACAGGGACATGGATAGGATATGTTTAGAGGGATATTGGCCAAAAGTAGGCAGGTGGGGCTAGAGTAGATGGGACACGTTGGTCGGTGTGGGCAAGTTGGGCCTGTATCCATTCTGTATGCATCTCTCTCGCCGCTTCTCACCCTGAACTGTCGACAGTTTTCCTCCTAGGTTCTAATTGGGACCCAGATTAATGGCCCTCTTTACCTTAACTTCCCAGACACATACCCAAACTCACTATGTTTTCCTTCATGCCCTCCGTAGGTACAAATAAAGTGTACAATGGATCTATGGCCTAGGCATCACAGAATTGTTTCAGTGTAAAGCCCCTGATCGATGTGGTAATTGATGTACATTCCTTTTGTTCAACCCGTTCATACCCTTTTAACCACCATGAAGAATGTCTCTGTTATCATTTTGTCAGAGTGAGCTTTTGGTAAGGCAAGTTTTCTGAGTGAAAAATCTTTCTACAAGTTGTTTCCAGTGTCTAAGCAAGAATTCCATTTCACAGACCACTGAACAATGTCATAAAAGAAATGAACTGTTTGACCCGGATTGACAAAATAAGATACTGACTTCTTCTGGATAAGAAATAGACATTTTGACAACGTTAACATTGCAGCTGAGACGTCATGGCCTTGAGCGGACATCTGTGCTAAGGTCACAGTGTGAGGGGCAGCATTAAAACTAGAGAGTGCACAGGGTGTCAGGAAGTATCTATGAACGGAAAAAGTGAGGTAAATAACCATTTATCAGACCACATGAAGGATTGTCAGAGCTAATTAATTATGTGCACCTTGCCATAGCTTGGGGTTGAGTGTCTGGTCTGTTTTGTGCTGTTCAGGGATATTTTTTATAGGTGCTGGTTAGTCAGGCAGCAGCTGTTTTTCTTGCACCAATCGTTATTCCCTTTATCCTGCATCTGTATCCTGCAGATGGCTTGATTGTAATCATGTGCAGTTTTTCCACTGACTGGTTAACATGCAACAAAAAAGCTTTTCACTGTACCTCAGTACATGTGATGATAATAAACTAAACTAAATTGGTTACATAGAGCGTGGAGGCAGGCCCTTTGGCCCAACTTTCCCACACCGACCAACATGTCCAGTCTACACTAGTCCTAACTGCCTGCATTTGGCCGTGTGGTTTCATAGTGTAGTGGTTATCACGTCTGCTTTACACGCAGAAGGTCCTGGGTTCGAGCCCCAGTGGAACCAAGTGTTCGTTTTAAATGCATTTCGTTGTCTCTGTACTGTACACTGACAATGACAATTAAAATTGAATCTGAATCTGAATCCCTCTAAATCTGTCATATCCATGTACCTGTCCAAATGTTTCTGATGATACCTGCTTTTACTACCTCCTCCGGCAGCACCTTCCATACACCCACCACCCTTTGTGTAAAATAGTCACCTCTCAGGTTCCTGTTAAATCTTTCCCTCCTCACCTTAAACCTATGTCCTCTGCTTCTCGATTCCGCTACTTTGGGCAAGAAACTCTGTGCATCTACCTGATCTATTCCTCTCATAATTTTGTGCACGTCTATAAAATCACCCCTCATCCTCCAGCGCTCCAATGAATAACCTGATCAACCTTTCCCTATAACTCAGGCCCTCGAGTCCTGGCAACATCCTCATAAATCTTCTCTGCACCCCTTACCCTGAAGGATAATAGATGTACTTGCGGAGCCCTCCAATATCACACTGAGGATTAATGCACAGCAGACAAGTGAGCTCCCCAATACCTGCACGTCTCATGCAAAAGTCTGTGCATTGAAGAAACACCCAGTGTATTTTACAGTCTTTGCAGGGCAGTGTTATACATTGTGTGTGAGGGAAAGCATAAATGTTGGAGGATAAGATGTGATTGTCAGCAGGTGTGGATAATCTGAAACAAGCAATACTAAACAGATTGGTGATATAAATGTATTCATTAGTTTGCATTTGGACAGAAATCGGTTGCCAAACACCAGTTGGCTCCTAATTGAAGTGTTAAGAATAAAAATGTGAAGGACTCATCTGATGCCATTGAGGAGCTTTTCTCCCCCCTGCTCCATCCAAGATACCAACATTCTGTTCTTACACCAGATGGTTCCTTTTAAAAAAATTAAATACTTCAAGCAGCACTTTTGAATATAAACCTGAAGATAAACACAAAGTGCTGGAATAACTTAGCGGGTCAGCCAGCATCTCTGGTGGGAGAGGAAGGGTGACGTTTTGTGTCGAGACCCTTCTTCAGACTGATATAGAACTTGGTTGGAATTAAGAGCGACTGAAAACATCCTAAGCGAAGGATTTCAAATGGACACATAAGGCCAAACACACTTTGTGTCCATCATTCAACAGAAAATTGCCAACAAAGTGCCCTGTGTGGACCAGTGTATGCCTGACCTTCAGTGTATGCCTTTGCTTTAAAGTGCAAACATTGGAAGACACGGTCCAATTCATGATCAGGGGCATTAAGAAATATTAAAGATCGACACAAAGTGCTGAAGTAACTTAGCGGGTCAGGCAGTTTCCTTGGAGAACATGGATAGGTGAGACTTCGGGTTGGAACTCGAGAACCTCAGACTTGAGAACCTCAAATGCCAAACGGGCGGCACGTTGGAGCAACGGTAGTGTAGGAGAGTGTTAATGTGCGGGGATTGTTCGTCGGTGTGGACTTGGTGGGCTGAAGGGCCCGTATCCGCGCTGTATCTCTAAACTAAACTAACCAACCTGAAGAAGGGTTCGAACCTGAAACATGACCAAAATATTTATAACACACTATAGTACAGACTGACAAGGCATCATTTCCTTTATCCTGCGTACTCACTGAACATGAAAGGTAGAAATAGGGAGGGGAAAAATGTAGTTTGGTTTAGTTTAGTTTAGAAATACAGCGCGGAAACAGGCCATTGGGTCCACCACAATCCCCGTACATTAGCTCTATCCTACACACTAGGGGCAATCAAACATCTTTTATCCAAAGTCAATAAACCTACAAACCTGTACGTTATTGGAGTGTGGGAGAAAACCAGAACACCTGGAGAAAACCTACGCAGTCACAGGGAGAACGTGCAAACTCCATACAGACAGCACCCAAAGTCAGGATCGAACCCGGGTTTCTGACGCTAAATGTTAGCACCATTACTGCTGCACCACCATGCCTGTAGATAAGGGTTAGAATAAAAATCAAAGCATGCTTTGTATCTGCGACCATCTGCCCTAGGACCCGTCCCTCAAGTTGGCCCATTTGTAATATCTGTTCTGAAAGTTAACCTCAAGTGGCATGGTGATGCAATGGTAGAGTTGCTGTCTTTACAGTGCCAGAGACCACTGACCTGCGTGGGTTTTCTCCGGGTGCTCTGGTTTCCTCCAACACTCTGAAGGAGTACATTTTTGTAGGTTAAATGGCTTCAGTAAAATTGTAAATTGTCCCTAGTGTGTGAGTAGGATAGCGTTAGTGTGCGGGGATTGTTGGTGGGCCGAAGTGCCTGTTTCCATGCTGTTATCTCTAAACTAAACTAAACTCCACTTGAATTTTTACGTCTACACCCTGCTTACAACCATCTCATGGGTTTCCACCGAGTGCTCTGGTTTCTTCCCGCATCTCAAAGATGTGCGGGTTCATAGTTTAATTGACTGCTGTAAATTGCCACCGGTGAGTAGGGAGTGGATGCGGAAGAAAGATAACATAGAACTAATGTGAACACGTGATCAGAGGTCGGTTGTGGATTCTGTTGGCCCAAGTGACAAAGAACAAAGCGCTGGAGGAACTCAGCGGAAATCAGGGAAAACGGGTTTGATATGTAATTTTTTCCCCGAACATATCTTTCTGTGCATGAAGCAATCTTCATGTTGTGAGAGAAAGTGTTTGCTCAGATAGTTCAGCGTGACTTAATTTAAACCTTGCCTTCAGGGTAATTATAATGACTGCAAGATGTACTATTGTCATCTATTTATATTAATGCATTGGAGCCACATTATTACCAGCACAATCATTACAAACCTATCATAGTAGTAAGCACCTTCACGGTGCTGCTACAAGTACTATTTCTCAGTTGGAAAGTTCAGACATTGATGAAACATTAGCTACCCTGTTCCCCTCATCTCTAAATCTATCCCAGTAAGAACTGCTTCTCTGACCTCATAGTTTCCAATGACATTCAATATAATTGTCTTTATGTAAATATCAATGTCTTTAGTTTAGAGATACAGCATGGAAACAGGCCCTTCGGCCCACTGAGTCCATGCAGACCAGCGATCCCCGTACACTATCACTATCCTACACATTAGGGACAATTTACAATCTTCATTGAAGCCAATTAGTCTTCAAACCTGCATGTCTTTGGAGCGTGGGAGGAAATCGGATCTGGAGAAAACCCACGCGGTCAGGGGGAGAACAAACAAACTCCGTACAGACAGCACCCATAGTCAGGATTGAACCCAGGTCTCTGACGCTGTAAGGCAGAAATTCTACTGCTGTGCCACCGTGCAGGCCAGTCTTGTCCAGTTGAATAAGCCAAGGCACTGACTAGTTTTGAAATTTAGATGATTCTCTGATTCATGACTCTATAACAGGAGTGCAGAGAAGCTCAGACAGTAATCCCTTGAACACGCTCTAATGTGAATCTGCAAAATTGCTTTTCGAGAGCGCGTGTGTTGATTGAAATTGAACAGAAGCACAGATAGAATCCCAACAACTAGATCAAAGATAATGAATGGCTGTTTGCTTTCACTGCTGCTGCCCGTATACCGGGTTGCAAGGTGTACAGCAGCTTAACAAGTGAACCAATATGATAAGCATGCTGCTGGTAGCTTTGAAATAGCTCAGGACCTTTACAGAAAAATATGCATGGAATATCATATTACTAGGAAGAGAAATACCATGTAAAATGGAACATAATGATTTATTTTTGGTATTTGGAGATAGAGCGTGGAAACAGGCCCTTTGGCCCATCGAGTTCATGCCGACCAACGATCATCCCTTACCCTAGCACTATCCTACACACTAGGGACAATTTTACAATTACCAAAGCCAGTTAACCTACAAACCTGCAAGTCTTTATGGTGTCGGAGGAAACTGGAGCACCCGGAGAAAACCCATGTGGTCTTAGGGAGAATGTACAAACTCCATACAGACAGCACCCATAGTCAGATTGACCATGGGTCTCAGGTCCTGTAAGGCAGCAGCTCTACAACTGCATCACTGTGCCACCCAAATAGTTGAACCATTATAACTGAAGTAGGTAATTACACAAATGACCATTATTCACAAAAAAATCTTTAGATATAAAATTGAATTAAAAAACATCCACATGATTAAAAATACCAAACAAAAGTCTAGTAATGAAAAAATCTTGAGGATAGCAGGAACTGCAGATGCTGGTTACAAAAAACCCCCCACAAAGTGCTGGAGTAACTCAGCAGGTCAGGTGGCATCTTTGAAAAAACATGGATAGGTAACGTTTCGGATTGGGACTCATCTTCAGAATCTTGAGAACTTCAATCACAACTAGTGACTTGCTTCTGAGGCCTAGGTAGAGGTGTCAGGTAGGAAATGCAGCAGACACTTGTGAATAAAAACAGTGAGCACCTCAGGACCCTTCTTCAGACTCAATTTGAAAATAATCTTACCTTCCTTTTTCCTAGCTAATCCACAGGCCCGGAATCTCCATTGGATTCAATAGAGTTTCAGATGCTACCGGTAGATCCAAAATGGTACACTGCCACCTGGTTCCATTTGAAGTCCCACGGTGGAATGTAAAGGAGACACTTACCAAATGCCAGGCAGTCTATGCAAGTCCAAGGCTCACTTCCATTTGAATGCTGGCAACCACTGTCAAGATTCGACCCATTGACATCTTTCACAATGTCTGGAAGTATGTTATCAAATTTGAAATATATTCACTTCTCTAATGCTGGGAAACAGCTAAACTACACAGCAAGAATAATAAGCAGCTTGCTTCACTGATGCATGAGGAATAAATGTTATCTGGGATAGCAAGAGAACTTTATCATTCTTAAAGCTTTGCAATTGGATGCTGAATGCTCATTAGGCTGGGTCCTGATTTAACCATTGATACAAAAGACGTAGCACTCTCTCCATGCTGAAGTCCTACACATGATTAGGAGTTCCAGTCTTTAATGCGGACATGAACTCACCACCATCTGACTCCAGGGCGAGTGTGATCATTTGTCTTAGTAAACCAGCTATCCTGGGACAACATGAGTAGCGGTTCCTTGTGAGTGAACCAGGTCCTGGCTTATTTTGTTATGACTTAGTGAGTGTGATAAAGTGGAGTAAGGGCAAAGAACAGATTGACTGTTTGACTGAATCTGCTCCTTGGCCCTACAATTATGCTGTCAGAATAGCTGATGTTAGTCATGTTCCCATTTATCTCCTGAAAATGTCATGAAGCTGGGAGGCTTTGGGCAGTTGTCACTTTTACAACAAGAGTGACAAATGTTATTCAGACTTACTGTGTTTTGGCTAAAACTATCGCTGGGAGAAATTGTACAAACAGCTTTTTCATAGCCAAGTTTATTTTACGTCAGTTAAATTAAATGTTAATAATTCATTATTGTTCTTCTTTTGAAGGTTTATAAGTGGACAAACCTGTCACAATTTTGGGCATTCACAGTTCCAGCCTGAATCTGTGACTCTTTAAATTCTCAAAAGTTAAAGATTAAGTTCAGGGTTAAAAAGTTAAAAATTTGCATCATGTTTATTGTTTTGAGGATAAATAAAATTCCTCTCTGTATTTTAATGAATGCTGCTTTAAAAATGGATTAGTCTCTCTATTAGTAACATAGAAAGTAGAATTCAATATCACGCATTTGTTTAAAAGCATTGCAACTAATCTTATACTCTTATACTCTTTATACTCATTATACTCTTACGATCTGTGCTATTTACAGCACCATTGAAATAGTTCAGATCCCATGAAAGGAATTAGGGAATTTATTTTCATTCCTATTAAAAATAAATTTTGTTGTTATGACCCACACCCAGCACTTTTATAATGAAATGTTCCAAGCAAGCTGTACCTTATTAAAATACTATTTGGTGCCAGTCCATCGGTCTACCTCCAATGCAAACACAAATGTACTCACACACAAGTAAAGAGCTTAAAATGGCTCGGGTGATTTGGACTCTGGTGCAGCCATGTATCTAATTAATATTAAATTGAGTAAAAATGCGTATGGTACAAGCTAACACCATCTGTGTCACATTTGTTTCCACCAGGAAAATTCAAAATAGCATCCAGTTCCATGCTGGGTGGCACGGTTGGGAATAGATGTCATCTCGATAATCCTGCAAATATTGGTTTTCATTAAACCAGTATAGATGAGTTTGTTGTAGCTCAATAAAGGCTAAATACTTGCTGCACGGGGGAGAGCATCGAAGATACCTCAGAGAGATTCCTAGTACAGCAGATCTGCAATGTGAAGATAGATTATGTTGACTTGGTTTGTATTCACTAAAACTTGAAAGAATGAGCGGGAATCTAGTAAAATCTGGTAAAATTCGGACAGCAGTAGACAGATTAGATGTGGCTAGGATGTTTTTTGTGGTTAAACTGTCCAGCATAGAGGGTCTGTGTCTCAGGTTACATATCAAGAGACTTATGACTGTGGAAGATAAATTACTTCACTCAGTGAGGTGAACCTGTGGAATTATTTACCACAAAGGATTAATTACACGGGTTTGGCTGCATAATATTCCAAGGTGGAGATGAATTAATTTTCTAAATGCTAAAGGGGTATGAGGCAAGAGCGGGAGTTGAGTATTGAGATAGATTGTTAGAGATAGACACAAAATGCTGGAGTAACTCAGCGAGACAGGCAACATCTCAAGAGAGAAGGAATGGGTGACGTTTCAGGTTGAGAAGATCTCGACCCGAAACGTCAACCATTCCTTCTCTCCAGAGATGCTGCCTGTCTCACTGAGTTACTCCAGCATTTTGTGTCCACCTTTGATTTGAACCAGTATCTGCAGTTCTTACCTACATAGATTGCCAGAGGGTTGACCATATTGCATGGCAAAGCAGGGTTTAAATGGCCAAATGGCCTGCTCCTGCTATTATTTTCCACATTTCTATATTTCTAAATAATATTGAATTCCTGTTTTACTTAACAGTATGAAATATGTTTAAAAAAATCAGGTAATTCTGTACAAATATATAATTATATTTCAATGGGCGAGCTTTCGCAATATGTCATCCAAAGATTATATTCACATATCAAACACTAACGTTCATCACTCCTGTGCTAGAATTTGTTTTGGTACAGAGGGTGAAACCCTCCTGGGGCTCTGACATGAGATTGGTATTTGGCTCATAGAATGGCAAAACATTGTCAGTATTAGTTTAGTGTCATTGCCTATTTTTCCAACTTCCCCTTTAAGATGTAGAATCTTTGTCGGCATCCTGCAACATGAGCCTTGGCTGGAAAGCACAGTCAGCGCCAAGAGGATTATATGTCAGGAGCATCTGCTTTAGGAATTATTACACATATGGATCTGTAGAAGGTATTTAAAATAATGTATGGTGTAGCTGCTCTAAAATCATGTATGGTGTAGCCACGGCAGCTCGAGATAAAGACATGTCAAGGGCATAGCGACATTGAACTAATGTGATCGTCAAAATAACCAGAAATAAGATGAGGATAAGCCTTTTTACTCGGTGAGTGGGTTACATTCTGGAGTGAGTGAACTGCTGGGGTTGTAGTGCAGGCAGAAACAATTGTAATCCTTCGAAAGGGAGCTGGTTAAGTATCTGGAAGGAAAACATTTGCACAGTGCACAGGAGAAGTGGAGGAAGGTTTCCTTACAACCATCAGGCTATTAAACACAACAACCTCCAAATAGGAAAAGTTTGTCTGTCTGTCTAACTACCGAACTTTCTTGTTGTTGTTTATTATGGGTTTTACAGTGTATTATGTTTACATGTCTGTTGTGCTGCTGCAACTAAGAATTTCATTCTGTTTCAGGACATATGACAATAAAATACTCTTGACTTTCTTGACGAGCTAGATTGCTCTCATGTGGATCAAATAACCTGTATGCTGCATCCATTCTCTACAGACTGTTGCTATGACATTGAGTCACATTGGCCTCTTGCTGTGGTAATGTGGAACCTCATGTGGGAATCCGGGAGCGGGAATTACCTCCGATTGTAGAACCTGGGGAATTAGAGCCCTAAAGTCAAGTTACAGTAGATTTTAGATTACATGGCGATGGAGTTTTTTTGTTGCATGCGGCAGGCAACTGCTAGGGACATGTCCACAGTGGCCCATCCACCACACAATCATCCTCCCACATATGAAATATACTCAGTTCTGGAAGGGTTTGCAGGATTGATGGATGATGCACTACTTGTGGACACTTGGGCAGTGGGGGTACTTATCATTCTAAAAGTAATAACCTTCGAATCCAGGAAAATGCTAATACAGAGATATCAGTATTTTTACCAAAGGGGAAAAATATATCAACAAAGCAAAATATATGACATCTAACTTGATCAAACTTATTGAATTCTTTGAAAAACAAATGAAAAAGTAAGGGATAATGCAGAAGATGGAATTTATTTAATTTCCTAAAGGTTTGCAGTGAGTTATAGCATTGATGTGTAGGGTTAGAGTATCCAGACTCAGCAGCAAAATGGAAAGGACACACTAGGACTCCACAGAGCTGGTAGTGCTGCTGCCTCACAGCATCAGATACCCAAATTGGATCCTGACCTTAGGTGTTGTCTGTGTGGAGTTTGCACGTGCTCCCTGTGGTGCATGGGTTTCCTCTGGGTTTGTAGGTTTATTGGCCTCTGTAAATTGCCCTAATCAGTAGGGGGTGGAGGAGAAAGTGTGATAATATAGAACAAGTGAACGGGTGATCGATGGCTGGAGTAGGCTCGGAGGGCTGAAGGGCCTGTTTCCATGCTGCATCTCTAATCTCAATCTAAACTTAGCTCAAGAGTATTCAGAGTAGCAGCATGTTAAAAAGGGCATAAAAGGATTAGTGCCAGAACTAATCCAGAGGTTCACAATTTATATAAATATTTTATACCAGAAACAAACAAAAACACCAGTTCTATATATCTGCATAAAATAGTTAATACTGAGGAGGGTTATAAGGCATTACAACATGCAGAATTGGAAGATAATTGTGAAATGAATGTCAACACAGAAAGCTGTGTAGCATTACATTCTGGTAAGGAAAATAAGCCATTCGCTACTTAGCCAATCACAGTTAAATGGGGCAGAAACAGAGGGAACCTGGAGCACAATACACAAATTAATTAGAGCAGCAACACCAGTTAATAAGGCCATTTACATGATATTGAAGTTTATTCATGCCAGGATAGAACTGAAAAGTAAATACATTTACGCCTGATGTATCAGACCTCACCTAAGTTTCATCCATCAATGTTTGGATTATTAAGTATAATTCTGGTTGTCATACAATAATAAAAAAAGACCGGTCTACTCATCAAGTCAAGTCTGACCACCCACCCACCCCACTGGAGACCTTTGATCTATCTTTAATGGGACTGATGTTATATCTTTGCACTAAATGTTGTACCCTTTATCCTTTATCTTTGCACAGTGAACATCTTGATTGTATTCATGTACAGTCTTTTCTTTGACTGGATAGCACGCAAACAAGTTTTTTACTGTACCTTGGTACACGTGACAATAGTGAACAAAACTAAATGAACCTAAACTAAAATATGTTTGGAGGCATCAAGGTACAGGCCTTGTGAACGAGAATGAAAGGCCAAACCAATCTGTCTTGAAAAGTTTAAGAGCTGACCAAATTGAAGGCTTTGAAATCCTGACAATTTTCTTGAGTAGGCCCGGAGATAGAGTTTTGACAAGTTTTTGAGTAAGAACAAACAACACTACAGACCATCAGAATAAAATAACCACCAAATGACCAAAGAGAAATTGTGATGAAACTGCCTAACTCAAAAAGTGATGATGGTGTAGAATTAAATAGAACAAGCTGGCATAGATAAAAGCACAATAAAGGGGATTACTTACAAGATGCAAGAAGTATGGGACAGCGAATAATGCTGAGAGAGGTAGATGGGCAAAGACAGGGAGAGACTCACATGGACATAAATGTCAACAGAGTTATATATACTGAATGGCCTGTATGTATTGTATATAAATCTATACATTGGAATAACTGCAGTAGGCTGTGGAGGTCAAGTCAATGGATATTTTTAACACTGTCATTGACAGATTCTTGATTAGTACGGTTGTCAGGGGTTATGGGGAGAAGGCAGGAGAATGAGGTTAAGTGGGAAAGATAGATCAGCCATGATTGAATGGTGAAGTAGACTTGATGGGCCAAATGACCTAATTCAACTCCTATAACTTATGAACTTACTATAATTTAACACAAACTGGTTATTAATGTTCACCTCTCTTCAGAGAAGGAAATGCAAACTTCAATAAACCACATCCATGGTTGTCAATCTGTGATAAAAAACTACAAGAAACATCATTATAGAGATTTCTTTGCTAATAAAGCTGATGATAGAGGTAAACCATTTTTTATTCGCAATAATTTTTACACAAGATATCCAAATGACAAGAGGACATTTTTTTTTAATTTGCTAATAAATAGTTTAATAAATGAGCTATTTTAATCTGTAACACTTTCAATGCTTCAATAAGAAATAATAGAAAAATAAAATACAGCAATAAGTAACTTGTACTTTGTACAAAATCTCTTTACATCATTGCTCAGCAGATATTTGCCATACAGCATATTCTGAGTGAATAAATGTTTTAGATTCAGACAACACAATTCTATCTGTCCACTCCCAGCTTTAGAGAGCTGAAACTCTAGTTACTATTAACTCTAGGCATGCTGGTACATTATGCAAAAATTTACATTAATTGATATTTGTTTAATGAATAACTGCAGTTGGTCCACAGATTGCTTTGTTTTGCTTAACATTTAGAAAAGATTTCTGTGTTTGCTAGAGATCAACTGACAATTTTACAAATCACAGAAGGCTGCCAAATATTTGTGCAACATTAGCATTCATCATTGGTGCCATGGAGGGCAAGCTGTAAAGTGCTGCTCTAAAGATTGCAGAAGTGACGGATAAGGTAATAAAATGTCAGGATTGGACACTTAGGATCACTTCTGTAGCCAGCACAGAAAAGCCTGAAAACATCAATCAAAAATTACCGTACCACTGGACCTTGCCAATCTCAAGGATTAAAAAAAGGGAAACATTTCACTGCAATGTTCTCCATAATTTGTATGGATACTGAGCTATCGCTTCACATCTGCTAACAATATTGACAGGTTGATATTGCTTTCTTATTAACTGGTGGATTGCAATGAAAAATATACATAAATGTGCAAATATTTAAGAAGAAAATGCATCCATTTTGAAATTATTTTCTCTCACCCATGTAGGTCTTTGACATTCACTAATCATTTACTATTGGGATATTGGGAAGCATTTAACTTCTAAACTACTGTCAGTAATATCGTGAAAGTGAGCGCTCCAGGCACATAACTATAACCTGCATTCTTTCATCGTGTCATTTTCCTTTTCTCCTACTGAGGATCTCAGCGAAACGTACAGATCATACCAGGAACCCAGCCAGCAAGATTAAGTAGGTAAAATGCTCCTCAACTACTATGGAGGAAGAAAATGCAGAATTGTTACAGCCAATTCTGTAGGCCATGGCCCAAAGTGTGGCAAAGGGAGTACTACACTGGAATATTGCAGGCTGCTCACTAGCCTGATTAGGAAATATATATTACTGGTCCTTCATCATCACTGGGTATAAATCCTGAAACTCTCAAACCATAAGCACTGCGGGGGAGTGGAAACAAAGGACTGCAGGTGCTGGTTTGCACAAAAGGACACAAAGTGCTGGAGTAACTCAGCGGGTCAGGCAGCATCCCTGGGGAACATGGATAGGGGACGTTTTGAAACTTTCCAGTAAATCTCAATGTATTATGTTTTTTGTTCAACGATTACTTGTAAAAATGCTACACAAACTAGCAGTAATCATTATTAATTAATAATTTGTTAGTAAAGATTATATTCTCCATGGGGCTAGTGGTGAAGTTCTTAAGGTGGATATTTCCTTATTCCACTTTAATACCTTCACCTGTAGCTCATGACGACTCTTAGTTTTTCGTTTTATTCTTACCTGGTAGCTACCAATAACTTTAATTCCTTTCAAATGCTAAGTTTCTCCAGAGAGATTGGCCCACTTTTCACATTGCCTCTGCATGCTTCTCTGCAAATGAGATGACTATAAGTTGACATAATTCATCAAACTGGAAGGGAATTAAGATATTGTTTATCATCTAATTATTATTCTGCTCAAATCTCAGTTAACCCGTCCCAGAATAAATGGCCGGACCTTTAGAAAGGAGATGAGGAGATTTCTTTAGCCAGAGGGTGGTGGATCTGTGGAATAAATCATCACAAACCAGCTGTGGAGGCCGTCTTTGGGTATTTTTAAAGTGGAGATTGACAGGTTCCTGATTAGTAAGGATGCTAAAAGTTATAGCAAGAAAGCAGGAGAAAGGGGTTGAGAGGGAAAGATGGATCAACCACGAATGAATGGTGGAGTAGACTCGATGGGCCGAATGGTCTAATTCTCTTATGCCTTATGAATACAAATTGGAAAAATTGGTATTATAATTTAAATTGTCCTATTATTGATGTATTTGATTAATTATGCATAGTTACCTTTCTATCTTGGGGCTACTCCACTGTCAAAGTGAGGCCAAACGCAAATTTGTGGAACAGCACCTCATGTTTCGCTTGAGCAGCTTACAACCCAGCGATACGAATATTGATTTCTCTAACCAAGTAACCCTTGCATCTCCTCTCTCACCATCCCTCCCGCACCCTAGTTGTGGTACTAGTTTCATTGTCGGCCTGTTGAGTATCACCATCTGTATAAGTCGTTATCACCTACCCTACTGCCAACAATGGACCATTGTGGACTCCACCTTTCCTTGATCATCATTGCTGGTTTTGATTTGTCCTTTTCACTTGTTATTTGTACTTTTTCATATCTCTAGTTCCCCTCTCCCCTGTCTCAGCCTGAAGAACGGTCTCGACCTGAAACGTCACCTATTCCTTTTCTCCAGAGATGCTGCCTGTCCCGCTACATTACTCCAGCATTTTGTGTCTAACTTTACAAATTAAAGTGTCTATTAATTCCACATTCTCTGTCTGAGATCCTGACCAATTTATGACTTTTATTGTGAAAGCCTACTAAGCTACTAGAGGAATTCATGGAAGACATATTAATTCTATGTGATCTGAAATAGTCTTCCTCAAGGGATATTACAAGCAAGGCTTGAGGCACTTGTTTTGAATGATGCTGTACTCTGTTATGTTGGCGAATCTAAACAGCGAATCTATTAACTAAACAGATAAGGTTGTAACACAACACCAAATCCACGCCGATGAATGATCACCCATACACTCATTCTATGCTTCGCATCCTACACACTCGGAGCAATTTACATAAGCAAATTAACCTACAAGTCTGCACGTCTTTGGGATTTGGGGAGAAACCAGAGCACCCGGAGAAAACCTACGTGGTCACAGGGAGAATGCACAAACTCTGTACAAACAGCACCTGTAGCCAAGATTGAACCCAGGTCTTTGGCGTTGTAAGGCAGCAACTTTACTGCTGTGCCACTGAGCTAAAATCACATCTTCGAATGTTTTCAGTGAATATCTGCAATGAAAAATAATTTTAAAAGACTCAGCTGCAACTGACACTACAGACTATTGAAAAAAGATCTCAACATCTGAATTTTGAGACACAATCTCAGAAGTAACTGGGGGGGGGGGGGGGGGGGGGGGGGGGGGGGGGGGGGGGGGGTGGGGGTGGTGAGAAGATCAACAAAATGATCACAGAGTAAGGACTTACGGATCCTTAAAGTCAAGAGATTGTTGATAATATTAAACTTGTGATTGGAAGCATGAAAACCAACAAAAAATACAATGAACATGCAATCTCCCCATCAGATCCATTTCGCCCTTTCGTTATGCAAGCTAGTTTTAGATTGGATGCCTTCAATTTCAGTTGATCCCTAGTTTGTCCATGTACTAGCATACCAAGAATTAATTATATAAAACAAAAAGATAAAACAAACCTTTAAATTCTGTACTGATAAATTACAAAAAGAACAACATATTAGAGTCAAATTTTTGATTGCACATTTGATATTAGCAGCTAAACAGTCACAAACATGGAAAAGAGATTGCCTCTCAAACTATAATTCTAAATGTATCAATACTGTTGCAGCCACTTGGCTATGAGAATATTACAGTAAGAGGTATTCAGCTACACATGAAGTCTTCTTTAAATAACAATGGGAAAATTGGCAATAAGTGTGTGTCGGACTCCACTTTATTAGCAATATTTGTAAGCTATACGGGTAACTGCTTTGTAAAGTTTTAGCTAAAGGATGGAAACTTGTAGAGGATTAACATTCGTATTGAAAACTTGTCCAAATGAAGAATATGCCAACTGTCAACGTCTGATAACATATCGAAATAGACAAAGCTAGGCATTGTAGTTATAAAATGTTCTCCCACTGCAATTGCTGAGACACTACTCAACGGCATTCAAAGAGAATTCACACATGATATCCTTTCTCCTGTACGTGGAACATGTGCAGTCTTAAAGTCTGTATACTGCTCACTATTCGCCTTTGATGTCCTATTAATGTGACTCCAATTCTTCTCACGTCACTGGAATAAAACAGAATGAAACCGCTGTGAACTCACAGTATGGCAAAGGTTGGACATTTTACTGAAATGTACTGCTGACCAAGAAAGCAGATAATTCAACCCTTTGGTCTGAGAAGAAAACAAATGACGAAATAAATGTAATTGCGTGCACATATTTGAACCCAGGTTTTTACATTTGGATAGACCAGGATAAATGAGACATAATAGAGAAAAGTGAAGCAAGAGTGACACTAATTATTATCTTTCTTTGCTGCTGCAAATACTTTCAACAAAGGTTACCACAAACAAGGCTAACATTTAGTTTTGTGGTCGAGTTGAAAATTGACGATTGGTTTTAAGCCATAGGAAATAAAAATGGCATTTTGAGACAGCTTTGATCTCCCCAGATCTCTGCTTCAGAGTTCCACTCCCCTGGCATTTCAAGCATTTTAAACCTACTCTCCACAAAGAATGAATAGATGGAAGTGTTTGGAGTTTGAAGCAAGCGAAAGGGGAATAGAAAGCACTCACAGTGGATGCGATGTAGTCTTGAATTTCAGAAATTTAAATAATAAATGGAATTATCGCACATGTTTCATTACAATTGTTTAAAATCAGACACGATATCTAATCAATCCCATATCAGTTTGTAAAAGAAAAACTGAAGAAAATTTATTGTTTTGTTTAGTTTGGAGATACAGCGTGGAAACTAGCCCATTGGCACACCGAGCCCATGCTTAACTTCAATCACCAGTCAACACTAGTTTCATGTTATCCCACTTTTGCATATACTCCCTACATGCTGGGTGCAATTTACATAGGCCAACTAGCCTCCAATCCCGCAAGTCTTTGGGATGTGGGAGGAAACCGGAGTAGCCGGAGGAACTCCAACATGGTCTGAGGGGAAACATGCAAATTCCACAAAGACAGAACCAGAGGTTAGGATCGAACCTGGGTCTTTGGCACTGTGAGGCAACGGCTCTACCAGCTGTGCCACCCTTCTGCCCACGTGATTGATGATTTGCCCATGGAAGATACTTCATTTTCATAAATATTCCTCTCGGATTTTTATCACCAGTTTTCAGGATGAGTGGTGAAGAAAGCCAGAGGCTTTTGGTGTTAAGTTGTTTTTTCTCCAAGTTATTTGTATTAAAGTTTACAAAATGCCAGAATATTAGTGAGACAATGGTTCTGAATTTAAAAAGACTCACAAATGATGTATTAGTCAAATTTCCATAAACAATTTATTAACTATAGATCAGTATCTACCATATGAGGAGCTGATAATGTAACGGCAGATAGTTTTAAGACTGATCTACTTCTCTTCTACTTTACTTCATAGAGACTGCGTGGAAACAGGCCCTTCTGCCCACCGAGTCCATGCCAACCAGCGATCATCCCGTACATTATTACTATTAACCTATACAACTGTACGTCTTTGGGACATGGGCGAAATCCATGGAAAGAACCCCTGTGCTCCCAGGGAGAACATACAAACTCCGTACAGACAGCACCTGTTGTCAGGATCTAACGCAGGTCTCAGGTGCTGCACCACTGTGCCACGATGAACTTGTCAGCATTTGAGGAGCTGACAATGCAATGGCTGGTAGTTTTAGACTGACCTGCTCTTGATGCTAGTTCCCCATATTATCAATAGGATAGACTGAAGCTCACCAGGAACTTAATGTTCTTAGTGGAGCTCAATACTGGCACGGAGAATGTTGGAAAGTGGCCAACAAAATTCACCAACATTTATTTAAGCTTGTCACTTTACTCTCCATAATGTGATTGGAAATGAGTGTCCATCAGGTGACGAGTGCATGTTCAGAAAGAACGCTTTAAGTAAACCTGCCAGGGAACAAAATATTTTTTTGGCTGTCATGACAGACTTTCCTTACTTGCTAATTGAAGAAGAAAAAAAAGCAGATCTACAGGAATGTAAAGTCCAGGGCCCCGAGAAACCTCATGAACTAAAGAACAGATGGTGGGTGAAAAGGGTACAGGAAATCCAACAGCTCACTCATAACCACCAGCTGCACGCATTCTTCAAGATCATCCATGGCCCAAACTCCAAGGGTGACTGCCAAGGATGGAGGGAAGCTAGTCAAGGACGGGAAGATGGAGACGGAAATAACAAAAATACATTCTGAAGAAGTTCCTAACTGAGGCTTGACTTTTGATAAGTGGCTTTCACTTCTTGTTGTAAAACACCATCTGCCCCAGTCTCACCATAACCCGTCTCATGACCATCCGTCTCACCATCGCCCCAGTCTCACCATCACCCATTTCACCACTGCCCCAGACTCACCACCGCCCCAGTCTCACCATCGCCCCCATCTCATCACTGTCCCAGTCTCACCATCGCCCCCATCTCACCATCACCACCGCCCCAGTCTCACCACTACCCATTTCACCACCGCTCCACTCACCACCGCCCCAGTCTCACCACTGCCTCAGTCTCACCACCCCAATAATAAAGCACAGTGACAGAATAGTCTGCAGACTTTTAATAGGGTTCTGATGTTCCCTATTCTGCCTGCAGGAACTCTGAGCATAAGTTGTATGTCTACAGCATCAATAGATTCTTGAAATAAGGTTGTTCTACCTTAGTCTTTTCAGGTTGACCTTTTGATAGAGTAAACCATCAGTCTACATTACAGCATGATCACATGCCAGAGAAGATGATCTTACACTAATGTGAATACCTGTTACATAGTGGCAGGAGCCACAGTAAGAGATTTGTCACTCACAAGAAAAGTTCACAGTTTAATGTTGCGCTTACTCAATACTCATCCTTGTGACAGAATCCAGAGTGGTGATGCCCGCAGCCATGAAATTGTTCTTGTACTGATCCATCTTAATTGAGTCCAACCAATCATTCACTGAGACGAAGAAAGAGAATTCTGGGAGTTCACTCGGTGATTCTGGCAACCTGCGTTAAAAGCAAACATTAAATCTCATCTGTATTCCTTATCCCAACATATTTCCAACAATTTCACACAGCGATGCAGGCATCATATGGGGTCATCTCCAAAAGTGCTGCAATTGTTTCATTTGAAGAGAATTCAACTCAGGCAGCATCAACAAAACACATTTGAGCATCGCTTATCTGTATTTGCTTCACAGCCACAGTTCATCACCTCAACACAAAAGGATTTTATTTACTTAGATCAGCCATTTATTAATGGTAGACATAAAATGCTGGAGTAACAGCGGAGCAGGCAGCATCACTGGCGAGAAGGAATAGGTGACTTTTCGGGTCGAGACCCTTCTTCTTTCCTACACATCTTAGCCATTTATTAATGTTTAGTGAGTGATGTTTGTGAATAAAAGCCTATCTGTGCAGTCCTCTTCAATATTTAAACTGTTAAGCTGGGTGAATCTGTCCTGAACTTCCCGTAGGGCTTATGTATTCCTTCAGGGCTGTGGAGCCCAGAGATGAATGCATTTCTCCAGATGAGATCTAACCATATCTCTGAACAGCTGTTCAATAACCGTAACCCCTCTGTTTTCACGGGATTATATGAAGTGTATTGCGTTTTGTAATGTTTTTAAACAGTTTAAATGGTCTCCTAGTTGTTAGTGGTTTCTGATGCTCCAGACGCAATTTTAGGTAACCGTTGAACAAGTGGGACCCATTGGTTCCCGTTCCCCCAACGCAATATTCCACCACTCACTCATAGCCCCCAATTGCGCAGGCGCGGCTGAGGGGTTCCCGTTGTGATGCCGGAGATCCCCGTTGTGACGTGAGTCATGGCAACCCACCCCCAACTGCGCCTCGCCGTCCCTCTTCCTACTCTTGTCCTCCTCCATTCCCCCTCATCCCACAGGACTTCCTCCCCCTCCTCATCACCCTCCCTCTTCTTTCCCCTCTCCTCCTCCCCTTCTCCACTCACTCCCTCACCTCTCTCCCCTATCCTCAGTCACTCCCTCCCTCCCTCTATAATCCAACTCCCCTCCCTACCCCCTCCTCTCCCTCTACCCCCCCTCCACCCCCACTCTCCCTCCTCACCTCCCCCACTTTTCCCTCCCTCTCCCTCCCTACCCCCTCCTCTCCCTCAATCCCCCCCACTCTCCCTCCTCACCTATCCAAGATCTTGATGTAAACTTCTCCAGCAGGGCTGTGATGAAGTTGTACTTGAGGCAGGGGCTGTCGGGAGCCAGCATCCTGGAGCCAGGGAAGGGAGATGGCTTGAGGTGGGGGTTGTCCGGGGGGGGGGCGCGAGCGTCCTGGAGCTGGGGGAGGGGGAGGGAGAGGCCAAGGGTACCCAACGTGGCCTCTCCCCGGCCCCAGTCCCCACACCGGCTCTAACCCCAGCCCAGGGCCTGGGGGTTCAGAAATTAAAATAGAAGGAAACTTACCCATGGAGCCGTCCGGTCACCGTTGTGATGGGAAAAAAAGATGGCCGTCTGAAATTGTGCAAAGGCCGTGCTGCGGACCCCTGGGGTGTCCTTTGTAACGCCTGTCAAGGCGTGCTGAGGACCCGTGGGGTGTCCTTTGTGACGCCTGTCAAGTAAACATGTCAGTGGGGGCGGGGCAAGTGGGGGCGCTGTTTTATTTTTTTTAAGTTTTCAACGTCAATAACTTGTAAAAATTGTAGTGCTATCCTGTACCGTTTTTGCATAAATACGAACCGGGCAAACAAATGGACAAACAAACAAGATGAAAGTTTAGTAATATAGAGATAGAGATGAGCATCAAAACGTTAATACTACCATCCATGCCATTATTATTTTTTTCATCTGCTTTCATCTGGTATTTCTTTTTTAACACTTTTTCCTCACATTTCATTTCCAGAAAATAACAAAATGCACCCAAAATGCTTTACTTTAGATGTTCAGTGGGCCTTTGGCCCACTGAGTCAGTGTCGGCTAACAATCACCCCGTACACTAACACAATCCTAGACACCAGGGACAACTTAAACATTTTTACTGAAGCCAATTAACCTACAAACCTGTACGTCTTTGGAGCGTGGAAGGAAACTAAAGTATCCACAGAAAACCCTCATGGCCACAGGGAGAATGAAACACTGTATAGACAGCATCTGTAATCAGGATTGAACCCGGGTCTCTGGCACTGTAAGGTAGCAGCTGCAACAGCTGCAACCGCTGCGCCAATGTGCCATCCTGACTCTTTATGAGCTGATGATGGAGCTCAGTTCTTAGACAAAACCTTTCAACAATGTTCTTGGGATTTACAATGCAAACCATTTGGAAATGTTTAAATAAAGAAGGGGGAAAAAAATCATCTAAAAGAATGTGGTCCGAGTCTCAGGCACTAAAGAAAAGATTGTGGTTTTTAGAGACACAGCATGGAAACAGACTAGCACTGAGCAGCGGTCACTCATTCACACTAGTTCTACATTATCCCACTTTCTCATCCATTCCCAACACACTAGAGGCAATTTGCAGAGGTCAATTAACTTGCAAGTCGACATGTCCTTGGGATGTGGGGGAAACCGGAGCATCCGGATGAACCCAGGTGGCCACACAGGCGATTCCCTAGGTCAGGATCGGATCTGGGTCTGTGGCACTGTGAGGCAGCAATGCTACCAGCTGCACCACTGTACCATGCTGTGGTGGGTGAAAAGGGCACAAGAGATCCAATAACTCACTCTTAACCATCACATACATGGATTCTTAAAGATCATCCATGGCCCAAGCATTCAAGGGTGACAGCCAAGATGGGGGGGGAAAGATAGTAGAGGGGGAGGGGGGGGGGGGGGGAGGGGGGGGGGGGGGGGGAGGAGGTGTGTGGAGAGAGGGGGGGGGAGGAGAGGAGGGGGGGGAGAAGAGGAGGGGGGGAGAGGTGGTGGGGGGGATGGGATGGTGAGTGGAGGGGGGTAGAGGGGGGAAAGTGAGAGGAAGAGAGAGGAGGGGGGGGGGGAGAGAGAGTAGACGGGGAGAGAGAGGGGGGGAGAGAGGAGGGGGACAGAGAGGGGGGGGAGAGGAGGGGGGAGGGAGGAGGGGAGGGAGGGAGGAGGAGGGGAGGGGGGGAAGGGGGGGGGGGGGGGGAGAGGTGGAGGGGAGCCAGGCGAGTGAGCAGGCTACGAAAAGTGGAGGGGTCAGCTCGTGGATAAGAGTTGCTAGCAGGCTGCGCCTTGAAAAATCTGTGCAGCTGGACATGAGGAGTAGAGGCATTGTGACGTCATCAGCCGGTTAGCTTCAGTTAGCTTTAGCTTCAAATTGCATTGTGACATCATCAGCCCGTTAGCTTCAGCTTACGTTAGTTTTAGCTTCAGATTGGTGAAGAATTTGAAGAAATAACTGAGGAAATAATTAACCAAATTTTCAGATGAGGGGATTTTTTGAAATCATGAGGTAAATCTCTTCCTGAATATGTAAACATTTCAACGTTACCGCGTCGGGTTTTGGAGGAGATGTGACTGACAACCAAACAAACAAACAAACAAAGAGAGTTTTAATAGTTACTAGACCAAGGGGGACCCGTTGGGTCCCATCCCCTCAACGCGCGGTTGCGCAGGGGGGGGGGGGCCTGCAGCGTCGCACGCACTCTAACCACCCCCCAAACACACAGGGGGGAGGGGGGGGGGGGGGGGGGGGAGGTGGATGTGGAGGGGGGAGGTGGGGGGAGGGGGGGAGGGCAGAGTGGTGGGGGGGGGGGGGGGGGGGGGGGGGGGGGGGAAGGGCTGCTGGGCCACGTAACTGGCTGCGCATTGAAAAGTCTGCGTAGCACGTCATTGCAGCTCGCTTCAGATTCATTTTGATTTTAAATTTTAGTAAAAAACTCGAGAAATAATTAACCAAATTTTCAGATGAGGAGATTTTTGAATCCATGAGGTAAATCTCTATCGGAATATGTAAAAATGTCTCCGTTACCACGTCGGGTTTTGGAGGAGATGTGACTGACAACCAACCAAACAAACAAACAAACTAACGAAGAGAGTTTTAATATATGATATGATATATAGAGCTTCAAAGGAAGTAGAGGATAATGCAAAAAAATATAAATCACTTTTTACAGATAATACTTCCCAGTGTAAGATAAACAGAATTAACCTTGTTTGTTAACATTAAATTACTTCATGAAATGTTATTACATACTAATAAAGATACATTCAATTAAGTTTAGTATCAAAGCACCAAGGCTTTGTCAGAAAGAAGAAATTGTGAAAGATGCCCAATAACAGATATGGAAGATGGTCTTGGCATCATGTTTGGCATGGACATTGTGGACTAAAAGGCTTGTTCTTGTGTATATGTTCCATAGCTCCCAGGAAGAGAGAAATTATGGCCAAGTCAATAAGCCAACCAAGGCTTTGGACCAATACTCCTCACCTTAACCATTCATCTAAAATATATTTTTAAAAGAGCAAAATAAGTTGAAGGAAATGGGTGCATCAGTTAAATTAGGAAGGTTGGACATTTATCTAAAGTCCCCTTACAGAGTATTTCACTGTTGTCAGGAATGTGCAATATAAGTCTGACAGTACCTCAATGCAACAGAACAGACTGTGACAGAAATGTGTCTGCATTTGTGAGTGCAGTATAAGGTGCATGTCCGCCATATTTTGCAACACATGTTGCCATGCGCACATTTTTCCCTCATTAGTTTAGTTTAGTTTATTGTCACGTGTACAGTGAAAAGCTTTATTGTTGCGTGCTATCTAGACAGCGGAAAGACTATACATGATTACAATCAAGTCATCCACAGTGTACAGGATAAAGGGAATAACGTTCAATGTACAGGATAAAGGGAATAACGTTTAGTGCAAGATAAAGTCCAGTAGAGTCCGATTAAAGATAATCCAAGGGTCTCAAATGAGGTTGATGGCAGGTCAGGACTGTTGGCCAGTTAGTGACTGGATGGTTCAGTTGCCTGATAATAGCTGGGAAGAAAGTGCCCCTGAATCTTGAGGTATGCGTTTTCATATTTCTGTCCCTCTTATCATTATTGTAGGTTGCTAAGGTGCCCCCTGATACCGTAGCACTAAAGGGGCAAATAATATAGGGCAACATTTTTACGATCTTTCCTGAAATGAATGTAACTACGGCGTTGGAACTCATAAATGTCTGTACCCATTCCTCACATTGAGTCCTCGGCACGAAACGCACCTTTGTTCTTTCACTCCAGATCTCCCTCCCCCTCATTGAGTTCTCTATAATTGCAGTGAGAGTAAAGAATTGGCGGAAGCAAACATGGTGAGGATTACAGGGCACTCATTTTACCTCAGATCAAAAGCAGTGTTTTCACAACAGGAAAGTACCTCAGCGGAAAACCCAAATCCTTTCTCAACAGCCTGATAATCAATATTTATTACCTGTCTCCCTGGGTGAATGAAATGAGGGAAACAGTTTGGGCTATCACTTTTGGGAAGGTTGGACTCTGGGTTGATAGAGGAAGCAATACTTTGCCACAGGGAATAATTGAGGCAGACAATATTGCATCTTTTAAGTGAACATTTGAAGCAGAGTAAATAACAGATAGGTACAAAGAGAGAAAAGTAACAACGTTGGTCCTGGAGTGCTCCAGAGAAGGACGGGTGCGCATACAGTTGCCCAAATAACCTGATTCAATAGCATAGAGAAGTAGAGCTAAATTAAAAGCTAAATAAGATTTTTTTATAACACACAGCATGCCTGACCCAACGCTAACACAAAATGTAGGGGGAAAGACACAAAACGCTGGAGTAACTCAGCGGGTCAGGCAGCATTCCTGGAGAACATGGATAAGTGACTTTTCAGGCCAGAACACTTCAGGCTGATTACTTGGGTTGGGGGGGAAACAAAGCTCGAAGAGTGATATAGGGGGTGATGTTTTTCTCTTGTTTATCATACGTAATGATTTTGTAAATACAGGTGCAAATAAACCATTTGTGATTTGTCAATTAAAAGCGAGAGAATAGATCGACTGCAGAGATTTTATGAAACTGGAGACAAAGTATGCAGGGGAGTTTTTCTCTATATTCAGCCAGCTAATTGCAGCATTGTATGCTACACTGCAGCAAGGATGTGGTAGCAATAGAGAGAGAGCGCAGAAGACATTCATCAGGATATTGTCTGGAATAAAGTGTTTTTGATGCAAGGAGAGATGGGAGGAAACTGGGTGCTCTAGATTCCTCCCACATCCCAAAGACGTGTGGGTTGGTACGTTAATTGGCCTCTGTAAATTGTCCCTAATGTGTAGGGAGTGGGTGCGAAAGTGGGATAACATGGAACTACTTTGAATGGGTGGGTGATGGTCGGCGTGGACTTGGAGGGCCGAAGGGCTTGTTTCCATGCTAAATCTCTGACACTAAAACTAAAAGACTGGACAGGCTGGGTTTGTTCTCACTTGGAATGTAGGAGGCTAAGAGATGCACTTGTACATTCTTATCAAATTATGAATAGCATGGATCGGATACATATCAGATATATGTCCAGAGACTGTTCCCAAGAATAGAAGTCCAGAATAAGAGGACACAGATTTAACGTGGGAGGAGAGAGATATAAGGGATATCTGAGGGTAGGTTTTTCACATGGAGGGTGTGAGGGTTATCTGGAATGAGCTGCCAGAGGAGGTGGTAGAGGCGAATATACTGTAATGACAATGTTTTAATGACAATTGAACAGATACTTGGATATGAAAGACTAAGTATAATGGTCGAAATGGCTTTCGTGTAGAAAGGCATCACAGATGGCATGGACAAGATGGGCCACAAGGTTCTGTTTCTGTGCTAAATATCTCTATAATTCCATCTTATGATTCCAATTATAATACTTGTATTTGGAGATTTTTAAGGTTAATGTTGAATCCAGCATTCAATATTTGCAATATGTTTAAAGCTAATTTACAAATTGATGTGACACATGCAGAGACCTGGAATTATTACCAAACTTCATTCATTGCTGTTATTACAGAAAAAAACAATATGTAGTTACCCTGCATGAAATATTTGAAATGCGACGAATAAAACATGCCTTTAGGCGTGCTGTACCCACCCATGTACTTCTTCCACTAAGCTCTGAAGGCTGCTGGGATTGCGAATCACCTTGTCCAAGAAGCTGACAATGTCCGTGAACTTTGGCCTGTGATTACGTTCTTTTTGCCAACAATGAAGCATGAGCTGATGGAGGGTGGCCGGGCAGCCCATGGGAGAAGGAAGTCGATAGCCTTCTTCTATCGATAAAATTACCTGGAAGAAAATGACAGAGCTTTAATTTCTTTTCTTCAGTATTGCAATTGGATTGACATGTTTTAAAACAGGTCACAACTTTCATAATGATTGAAAATTTAAATAGCACTGCAATATATTTTCCTTTCAAATATTTCTCTCAGTTTCCCTTTGAAAGCCAACATTAAACCTCCATTTACTATTTTGCTCAAGTATGTTCCAGAATACAACCAGAAATGGCATAAAAATGTTTTCCCTCATTTCTCTTGCCACTATCATTCTATGTTCCTGGTTTTCCATCTGCTACCAGTGGGTAAACACAAAATACTGGAGTAACTCAGCAGGACAGGCAGCATCTCTGGAGAGAAGGAATGGGTGACTTTCGGGTCGAGACCCTTCTTCAAACTGCAGAAGGGTCTTGACCCGAAATGTCACACCCTCTAGTTTTAGACTCCCCTACATTGGAATCAAACTCTGGTCTTTTACTTAATCTTATGTCTCTCATAATTTTAGTTTAGAGATACAGCGTGAAATTAGGTCCTTCTGCTCACCAAACCCACCCCGACCATCAATCATCCATTAACACTGGTTCTATGTTACCCCATCTTTGCATCCCCCAACACACGAGGAGTAATTAACTCCCTACACACAATGGGTAATTTACAGATGACAATTAACCTACAAACCCTCACATTTTTGGGAGTTGGGAGGAAACCGGAACCCACGTGATCACAGGGAGAATTCATGGAATGATGTACCTGCATCTCTCTCTTATACCAAGAACATATCTACCTTGAACTACTGGTCAGGCAGCATCTCTGGAGAGAAGGAATGGGTGATGTTTCGGGTCGAGACCTTTCTTCAAGTCTCAACCCGAAATGTCACCCATTCCTTCTCTCCAGAGGTGCTTCCTGGCCTGCTGGGTTACTCCAGCATTTTGTGTCTACCTTTGATTTAAACCAGCACCTGCAGTTCTTTCCTATATGCCCTGAACTACTCACAGGCATCCTGGATTGTATATTCTGACTAATTAAAAAGTGTTATTACATAAATGATAAAATTAATTATCTGAATAACATACATCTTGGTTGGACATCTCCCAGTAAGGTCGTTCCCCATATGACATGACTTCCCACATTACAATCCCATAACTCCACACGTCACTTGCTGAAGAGAACTTCCTGTAGGCTATTGCTTCGGGTGCAGTCCATCGAATAGGAATCTTTCCGCCCTGTGTTAAAAAAGAAGTGTATGTGAGTTAGCTGTAGTATTGGGTACAAACATAGGATCAAATGAACTCATCAATTATGAAAGGAGCAGGCTACTTATGTCTTGTAGCCTGCAGCACCATTTAATGTGGCCATGGCCAAAATCTGCGTTCAGTTTTGTTTAATTTGGTTTAGTTTAGAGATACAGCGTGGAAACCTTTGGCCCACCGAGTCCACGCCGACCAACTATCACCTGTACACTAGGTCTATCGAACGCATTAGGGGCTATTTACAGAGGCCAATTAACCCAGTCCCACACATTTTTGTAAAGTGGGAGGAAACCGGAGCACCCGGAGAAAACCCACGCGGTCACAGGGAGATCGTACAAACCACGTACAGACAGCACCCGTAATCAGGATCGATCCTGGGTCCCTGGCACTGTAAGGCAACAATTTACTGCTGCCTTACACTACCTTCATCTATCTACAGTATTTGTCCACTCCTTGTTTAACAAATCTCTATCTTCTGTAACTCTGCTTTAAAGCTATTTGAAGTCTTTGCTTTAACAGCCCTTTGAAAGAAAGAGTTCCAAAGACCTCTGACAGAAAACATTTTGCTTCATCTCTTTTAAGTTGGTAATTCAGTACTTTCAAACAGAATAGTTTCTACTTGATACTTATTCCATTTAAAACTTTGCCTACAATGATATTAAACTAACAATTTCATATTCGTGTTGAAAATAGGAACTGCAGATGATGGTTTACAAAAAATGACACAAAGTGCTGGATTAACTCAGCAGGTCAAGCAGCATCTATGGAGAATAGGGATAGGTGATGTTTTGTGTCGGGACCCATCTTTAGACGGATGGTTCTTTATAAAGCAATAATGTGAGGAAATAGTCGTGACAGGTAGCCCTTGGGCAGTACGGGAAATATTGCAAACAGAGGAATGGCTGAAAAGAGAAGCCAGATATTGAAAATAAAAAGGCAGCACATATTTAGGAAAGATCTGTGACGAAGTTCCCCACATTTTATTAAAGAGATGTATTGAAGGTGCGAGATTGGAAGGTGATTGTGTTCAGAAGATCCTGGGTGCTCTTGTACCAGAATCATTCGAACAAGACAAGCAAGTAAAAATTTACTGATTTCATGAAAGTAACCTTGTTACTTGTTTTCCAAACAAATTCCCTCTTACTGAAGACATGAATATAAATCCCTCACCATCAGTCATTCATTTCCCTTCTATTCCCATTTATTATTTATTCCCCTTCCCTCTCTCTTGTTCAGCCTGATCCCCTTTCCCCTTCCATGTTCAGTTGCAAAGAGAAGGAACAGGACTCAATTTGACAGCAAATGATGTGTAGAGAGCTTCTTCCTCTGTTATCAGGCTTCTGAATGGTCCTTCCATAAGCAACGGTACTATCGGATTCATCTCTGGCCTGCCGCGCACATTGCACTTTGTCTTTGGAACTGGAGTGCTACAATGCTGAGAACTATATTCTGCACTCTGAATCTTCTTCTTTGCTCTACCTCTTGTGCTTGAGTTTGACCGGACTGTATTTATGTGTAGTATTATCTGATTTCATTGGATAGCACACGAAACAAAACTTTTCACTGAACCTCGGTGCACGTGACAAAAACAAACCTAAACCAACACTTCCTTTCTCACCCAGAATTTACCTGATATTATTAGAGTGCTACATTTCTTAAGGCACACGAGTTAACCATGACTGCCATATCTACGATCTCAAAATTACCCTGGGAATCAGACAGCACCTATATTTGTAATGCTATAATATTATATGAACTTGGATCTACAGAAGACCACAAACTAGAATTCTCATGAGAAGCTAATGTCAATCTATGCCTTAAAATTGGAAATTATCACAGGAATTTTCATTCACCATTGGCACTGTTGGTAGGAATGTATCCTGATATATTTATTGAGTTTATTAGATGGGAATGAGGGAGCAAAGAACAGAAGATAAATAGATCAACTTTATTGGCAATCCTACCATGGGAACTAATCCTCCGACTTTAAATGGTGGACATACATACCAGACATCTTAGAAATCTGCAGTAAAGGTGTGAATCTATAGCCCTCCTGCTGCTTTTTATTTATGAATTCCCAATCCCAATCCCACAGCATTCATGCAGTTTTAATTTTGGTTTTAGAGATACAGCAAGGAAACAGGCCCTTCAGCCCACCGCATCCACGCTGACAATAGACAATAGACAATAAGTGCAGGAGAAGGCCATTCGGCCCTTCAAGCCAGCACCGCCATTCAATCGATCATGACTGATCATCCCCAATCAGTACCCCGTTCCTGCCTTCTCCCCATAACCCATGACTCCGTTATTTTTAAGAGCCCTATCTAGCTCTCTCTTGAAGGCATCCAGAGAACCTGCCTCCACCGCCTTCTGAGGCAGAGAATTCCACAGACTCACCACTCTCTGTGAGAAAAAGTGTTTCCTCGTCTCCATTCTAAATGGCTTACTCCTTATTCTTAAATTGTGGCCCCTGGTTCTGGACTCCCCCAACATCGGGAACATCCTGCCTCTAGCGTGTCCAAACCCGTAACAATTTTATATGTTTCAATGAGATCCACTCTCTTCCTTCTAAACTCCATACTGTACAAGCCCAGCTGCTCCATTCTCTCAGCATATGACAATCACGCCATCCCGGGAATTAACTTGTAAACCTACGCTGCACTCCCTCAATAGCAAGAATGTCCTTCCTCAAATTAGGGGACCAAAACTGCACACAATACTCCAGGTGTGGTCTCACTAGGGCTCTGTACAACTGCAAAAGGACCTCTTTGCTCCTATATTCAAGTCCTCTTGTTATAAAAGCCAACTTTCTTCACTTTCTTCACTGCCAGCTGTACCTGCATGCTTACTTTCATAGACTGATTTACAAGGACCCCCATATCCCGTTGTACTTCCCCTTTTCCCAACTTGACTCAATTTAGATAGTAATCTGCTTTCCTATTTTTGCTACCAAAGTGGATAACCTCACATTTATCCGCATTAAACTTTATCTGCCATGCATTGCCCACTCCCCCAACCTGTCCAAGTCACCCTGCATTCTCATAGCATCCTTCTCACAGTTCACACTGCCACCCAGCTTTGTGTCATCTGCAAATTTGCTAATGTTACATTGAATCCCTTCATCCAAATAATTGATGTGTATTGTAAATAGCTGTGGTCCCAGCACCGAGCCTTATGGTACCCCACTAGTCACTGCCTGCCATTCTGAAAGGGACCAGTTAATCCCTACTCTTTGTTTCCTGTCTGCCAACCACTTCTCGATCCATGTCAGCACTCTACCCCCAATATCATGTGCCCTAATTTAGCCCACTAATCTCCTATGTGGGACCTTATCAAATGCTTTCTGAAAGTCCAGGTACACTACATCCACTGGCTCTCCCTTGTCCATTGATCACTCGTTCACTCTAGTTCTATGTTATCCCATTTTCTCATCCACTCCCTACACAACGGGTAATTTACAGAGGCCAATTAACTATAAACCCATACATCATTCTGTTGTGTAAGGAAATTCAATCATCTGGATGACAAACACACGATCACTGAGAGAACTTGCAAACTTCACACATACTGGGACCAAGGTCAGGATCGAACATAGATCTCTGATGCTTTGAATGCCACCCGGTATTTCATTGCTTCTTATACCAACTCACATTTCAATTTGGCACACATTCAAACTGCAGCTTCCAAGTGGAAGTTATTTCACTATAATCTCAATGTTATCTCAATGGTATCAGATTAGGAAAAAGTGAAATGCAACGAGACCTGGGTGCCTTTGTACACTAATCACTGAAAATAAACATGCAGGTACAGCAGGCAGTGAAGAAAGCTAATGGCATGTTGGCCTGCATAACGAGAAGATTTGCGTTTAGGAATAAAGAGGTCCTTCTGCAGTTGTACAGGGCCCTGGTGAGACCACATCAAGAGTATTGTGTGCAGTTTTGGTCTCCTAATTTGAGGAAAAACATCATTGCTATTGAGGCAGTGTAGCATAGGTTCATGAAGTTAATCCCTGGGATGGCGGGACTGTCATATGAGGAAAGATTGGAAAGGCTGGGCTTGTATTCACTGGAATTTAGAAGGATGAGAGGGATTCTTATAGACACATAAAATTATACAAGGACTGGACAAGCTATATGCAGGAAAAAATGGTCCCAATGTTGGGGGAGTCCAGAACCAGGGGCCACAGTCTAAAAATAAAGGGGAGGCCATTTAAAACTGAGATGAGAGAAAACGTTTTCACCCAGAGAGTTGTGAATTTGTGGGATTCTCTGCCACAGAAGGCAGTAGAGGCCAATTCACTGGATGAATTTAAAAGAGAGTTAGATAGAGCTCTAGGGGCTAATGGAATCAAGGGCTATGGGAAGAAGGCAGGCACGGGTTACTGATTGTGGGTGATCAGCCACGATCACAATGAATGATGGTGCTGGTTCGAAGGGCCAAATGGTCTCCTCTTGCACCTATTTTCTATGTTTCTATGCTTCTATGTTTCCATTTTTCAAAGACTTCAAATAAAAAAAGGACTTGCATCTTTCACACTCTCTAGATGTCACAAAGCAATTCAGAGCTGCTGAAGCACTTTATAAGTGCTATCACTGCTGTATCACAAGAAAAATGAACACAGCTCTCACAAACAGCAACAGAATGAAACCAATGTTGCAGTCAATGGAAGGGAATTTTTCAAATACATTAAAATGCACAGCCACAACAAATGCTTGTGTAGGGTGGCACAGTGGCACAGTTGCTACTTTACTGCAGCAGAGACCCGGGATCGATCCTGAATACGGGTGCTGTTTGTACAAAGTTTGTACATTCTCCCTGTGATCGCATGGGTTTTCTCCGACTGCTCCGGTTTCCTCCACCCAAAGACGTGTGGGTTTGTAGGTGGATTGGCTTCTGTAAATTGTCCCTCGAGTGCAGGATAGAACTAGTGTACGGGTGATTGCTGGTCGGGGCTGACTCCCTAAACTAAAATGTTCATGAATTATTCGACATAAAAACACCTCTCTGGTATTATTTCCCCTCTCAATCTTTCTTCACAATGCAATCTGTTAAAAATTAAATATTTCCTTTTTCTGCACATAACGCCACTACAATCCTTCATAGTTCTCTTCACATTGAATGTAATTAATTAATTTCAATGCACTTTCTCAACTCTCTTTCTTTATGGATATATTAACGACAATTTCAATACTAGTGGGCCCCAGCAACATTTTTTCTAAAATAACATTTTTTCAATTGAACAAGCCTCCTGACGCCACTACATCACCTCTCAGTCTGTCCTCAAAACATCTCTCCTTCCATGTGGCCACATCGCTCCTGATTCTATCTGCCATTACCTTTGTCAAAATTCTCTTACGCTGTATTTTATCAAATGCTTTTTAAAGATCAGTGTGTCTGACACCCACTCAATTTCATTCAGTGTGCAGAATTCAGAATAGCTTTGTCCTGTGGAGTTCTGCCCAATGGAAGAGTAATTGAGAATGCTTAGGCTCAGCTCTCATCTAACCTTTAACATTCCCAAGCAGGAGGAGATCTTTATCTTCCATGCGTGACTGAATTGAAGCCAATTGTTGAAGTAAAAGGACATATAGTTCTACAACTTGAATTCTCAAAATCCTGGAATCAAAGCATATCGGATTCAAACTATTCTCTCGTTACTTTAGTTTCTGCCTATTTTTGACATATTATTATACACAAAGTTAATTATGTTTTGTATTGATTATGTTGTATAAAATTGATAAAGCTACTTGCAGTAAAGTTACCAGTAATTGGAGTTGAACTGGCAAACAGATTTTATTTTTAAAGTTTTAGTTTTTAGTTTTAGATACAGAGTGGAAACAGGCCATTTGGCCCATTGAGTCCACGCCGACCAGCGACATTCTAACAGTGCGCTAACATTATCCTACATACTGGGGACAATTTCCAATTTTTACCAAAGCCAAGTAACCTACAAACCTGCACATCTGTGGAGGGTGGGAGAAAACCGGAGCATCTGGAGAAAACCCACGTGGTCATGGGGAGAACATGCAAACTCCGTACAGACAGCACCAGTAGTCAGGATCGAGCCCGAGCTTCTGGCGCTGGAATGCAGCAACTACCGCTGCACCACCATTCTGCCCCAAAAGATAAAGAGCATATCTTTTGTATTCTTTATTTATGACCAGCATTCGATGTAGGACATTTGAGAAAAAATTGATTTTTAACATAGCAAGATAATGAAATGTTTTAACTCAAGCTAAGGAAAGAGAAGATGGAGTAAAACAAAAAATCTATGCAGTGTCACCTCCCCAGGGTTTGGTTATATAAAAAAATACCTAAAAAGAATTCTGAAATACAGTAGCTACACAGTCCCTCAGCTCATTATAGCATTTTGTCATCTATTACATAAAACAGGCCCAAAGCAAAGTGAAGCATGACACTAATGGAGTTATAAATATCACACTGGTGCTCTCTTATGCAGGATATGGATGCAACCTCTCGAGCTACTTTCTTGCTCTGACAAATGGTGTTTTGTATAAAGACTATATTGAGCTAAAGTTGGTTCATGCAGCTCAAACGTACAGTATATACCCTAGTTATTAGGCAGCAAATTTTCTCTGGATTGTCAGAAGTTGAGGGTGATTGACAGAAGAATGTAAAGGTCCGGAGGACCATTGAACCGGAGAAGAGGGTGGTGGGAGACGGCGACGGCAGACGCAAGGACAGAGGGCGATAAAAGGAACCAGAGGGTCTTACCTTCTGCGCCCTCAAAGTCTGCTGTGGGAGGTGACTGTGGGGCATGAAGGCTGAATGGTGGCTGGTCAAGGAGATGGACGACGATGCGCTGGATGGAGGCGATGGCTGCAACGGGCCTTCATGGCCAGCTGCAGCTGGGACTTTGAAAACGACACCAAATCTTGCGACTTTTGTATATGGTCCCAGTGGGCTATTTTTATACACTTTGTACCTAAGCTGGGATTGTGTCTATGCATAGTAATAAGTATGCAAAAAAGAATTTCACTATATCTCTGTACATGTGATAATAAAGAACAATTGAACCATTCAAATTATGAGATGCAGAGATAGGATAGATAGTCCAACAATAGAGGGCATAGCTATAAGGTGAGTGGGGGAATGTTTAATGGAGATATGCAGAGCAAGTGTCCGATGTGCAGACTCTCCTGCAACTCCATTCTGTTTGTGGACTGCACGTGGAGTCCATAGGGCAACCTATTTCCTGGGGGGAGGGGGTGGGTCACTCTCATTGTGCGGTGGCACAGTGGCACAGCGGTAAGCTGCTCCAGCGCCAGAGATCCAGGTTCGATCCTGACCATGGGTGCTGAATGTACAGAGTTTGTACGTTCTCCCTGTGACCACATGGATTTTCTTCAGGTGCTCCGGTTTCCTCCCACACTCCAAAGGTGTGCAGGTTTGTAGATTAATTGGTTTTGGTAAATACATTTGAAAATTGTCTTTTGTGTGTACGATATCGCTAGTATATCAGGTGATCGCTAGTCGGCGTGGACCGGGGTGGGTTGAAGAGCTTGTTTCTGCGCTGTATCTCTAATGTTAATCTAAACAAAACTAAAATCAGCCTATAGATTAGCAGGATATTTCTAACGTATTTGTTTTTCACCTATTTTATTTTAACGTTATAATATATTTTATGTGTAAGTGAAACTGTACATGCTGGTTTACACCGAAGATAGACACAAAATGCTGGAGTATCTCAGCATCTCTGGAGAAAAGGAATAGATGACATTTCGGGTCGAGACCGAAGTGATGAGGTTCTTGGTCATTTAGTTTTGTTTAGAAACACAGCATGGAAACAGGCCCTTCGGCCCACTGAGTCCATACCGACTATCGATCACCCATTCATACTAGTTCCATGTTATCCCATTTTCGCTTTCACTCCCTACACACTAGGGGCAATTTACAGAAGCCAATTAGCCCACAAACCTGCATGTCTTTGGGATGAGGGAGGAAACCGGATAACCCAGAAGAAACTCATGCGGTCAGAGGGAGCACGTGCAAGCTCTACACAGACATCACCCTTAGTCAGGATCGAACCCTGGTATCTGTCATTGAGAGGCAGCAGCTCCACCCACCGCCCATTTCTGGTGGGAACGCAGGTAGTTGAGGCAGAAGCTCATTCCTGAAACAAGGTCTGGCATGCCTTGGGCTGGAAGTTGGCAGCACTCGTTTATTTTAGAGATACAGAGTGGAAACAGGCACCAGCCCACGAAGTCTGCACCGACCAACAATCACCGCTATACCAGTACTATCCTACACAATGGGACAATTTACAGATAGTCAATTAATAGCCAATTAATCTACAAACCTGCACGAGTTTGGGATGTGGGAGGAGTCCGGAGCACCCGGAGAGAAAACCAACACGGTCACAGAGAGAATGTGCAAACTCCACGCAGACAGCAGCCTTGAACTCCAACTTCCTCAGCAATGCACTGGTGAACACGTTTGTACAAAATTCCTTTTCTCGCTGTTTATTGAAAACACCAATCTATTCCTTCAAATAGGTGGATGCCTGCAGCCACATGGCTTAGTGTGAAAGCATCTGGTGTTCATTTTGACAATTCAAGATTCAGCAGCAGCTGGCTGTGAACAAAAATCCAGTAATCCCAAGAACGTTCTCAATATTAGCCGTGATTTCAACAAAGCTTTTTCAAGTTCACACATCAAAAGATAGAACTTTGAACTCAACCAGTGGTAGATATGACTGTATGATTTTCACAGCAAGACACACGGGTAATAGAACTGCAATCTCAAGTGCACTGCTGGGAGTAAGGCCTGCCCAGTAACAGGCACATCGCAGATACATCGCCTTTGCCAAAGTTTCCAAAGAACAGACAGTTCTGTCACTAGGATCTGTCAAGCCTGTGAACTTTTATCTTCTTGTATTCTATAGGGTAAACTTGCTGCTTCTTCCATCTGTTCTAAAACGCTGAAAGATGTTCAGAACTCTCCCGAAGAAAACCGGGACAGACTAACGAACAGTGATGGGCCAGAACTTATATATAACTTCAGCACCTAGCAATTAGCTTGTGATTAACCAATTAGTCCAATTTTGTGGAAAACGTGATGAAAAGAGACAAGAAAAATCAGGCAAATTTACATTTTGAAATAAAAGAGGGGAATGCATTTTAGTCTCACCTGCCTGCGTTTGGCCCATTTCCCTCCAAACCTGTCCTATCCATGTACCTCTCCAAATGTTTCTTAAACGTTGCGATGGTACCTGTCTCAACTGTTGTTCAGATGAAAGTGGGAGCAAAGGAGTAATGTAATCCTGTCTAACCTGCACTTGAGCAGAAAAACAAAATCCTGCTGCTGTAAATTATTCCAATGGAGCATTAAAGTTGTGGTGAAATAAATTCCTAAAATAGATGGATCTTTAGTTCTTCTTGATTCATTTACAATAACTGTGTTACATCTGCCCCTGTAGAATTTATAACAGTAAATGGCAACATAGAGCACATAGCTGTAATCTATTGTATTAAACTAAGACTTCCCCCCACCTCTCCCCCTCCCTTCCCACCTTCCCTCTCCTTTCCTCCACCCCCCCCCCTCTCCCTCTGTTTCTTGCCCCTCTCTCTGTCTCTGCCCCGCTCTCTCTGTCTCTGCCCCTTCTCTTTCTGCCCTCACTCTCTACCCCCCCCCCCCCCTCCAGAAGCGCCTGCTAGTTGGGGACTATGCGTCAGTAGATAGGGCCATTATGGGGTAAAAGGAGCAAGTTAATAATATTAATATAATATCAAGGGGGTAGTTAGTGTGTGTGTGACGCCACATGCTGCCCCCCCCGCAACCGCACGTTGGGGGAACAGACCCAACGGGTCTGCACTTGGTCTAGTTTTTAATTAAAAGTAACAAAGATATGTGGAAATTGTTACATTTCTTCTTCTTCTTCTTGCGTATGGCATGCACAGCCTAAAGTTGTAGGACAACTTGTTCTATTTGATCTTATTTGATTGTGCACACCGGGTTGATTGCATTCGTCGAAACAGAGCGGACCACGTGAAGGTTGCAATAATATGTTACACGACGAACAGTTTTGAAAAGTATAAAGCACAAAGTGCTGAAGGAACTCAGGGGGCCAGGCAGCATCTGTAGAGGGAATGGACAGACTACCTCTCAGGTCAGGACCCTTCTATAGACTGCTGAAAATAGACTGATAGAAAAGTGTACACGGATCCACAAGTCCCAGAGATGCCTTTTTCCCAGTCTTTCATCCCAACATTCTTTGTTACTTTCACCAGCTGTGATCACCCCACCTTCCCTTTCCCATCCCTTTCTGCCTTCCAAAGGATCATCTCTCCATGACTCCTTGTTTCGCTCATCCATCCCCACACATCCCAACCTGTACTTGGGCATTTTCCCTGCAACTGTAGGAGATGAAACACAAATCCCTACACGTCCTCTCTCACTTTCATGCAGGAATCTAAACAGCCCTTCCACATGAGGCAGAGCTTCACCTGTATCTCCTACAACCATGTCTCCTTCATTCGATGCTCCCAATGTGTTTTCCTCTACATTGGTGAGAGCAAATGCAGACTAGACTTTGCCAAACACCTGCACTCTAACTACTGCGGCCACCGTTAGCTCTGGGCTGCAAACCACTTCAACTCCTCTCCCATTCCAAGATTGATCTGACTTTTCCCCGGCCTTCTTCACTGCCAGCGTGAGGCCAAACACAAACTATAGGAACATTATCTCATTTTTCTGCCTGGGTAATCTACAACAAACAAACACACACACTCATGCACGTACACACACGCACGCATACACACTATTTTTCACACAGAGGGAGATGGGTAGATGGAACAAGCTGCCAGGTGAGGTTGTTAAGGAGAGGCATGGACTATAACAGCATTTAAAACACATTTGGACAGAAAAGATTCAGAGGGATATGGGCCAAAGGCGGGCAGGTGGCACTAATGCAGATGGGGTATCCTGGTCAGCATGGGTAAATTGTGCAATTATGTCCATGGCAATTTTATTCATGTCAGGAGTTGGGATCACATAGTACGTTCCATGTCTGAAACATTAATACACAATGCATCTCCCTTGATGGTTTTGACATTTCATTCACAATTTTGAACTAAAACATGGTGTTTCAACATATTTTAGCTATTTGCTGAGGTTTAATCTTGAAATTGTCAGATGTTATTTTTAATAATAGACAGGTCTATTAACAATATTACCTGCCATGTCTAATTTTGCAGGGGATGACATAAACAGCAAATTCCCAGAACTGCATTCCGCTGAATACCATTTTGTCATTTTTAAATGAATCTTGTGTTAATAGACAGAATGTACAGTAGTTGAACATTAACTATACTATATTAACATTTAAAAGACATTTGGGCAGGCACATGAATAGGAAAGGTTTGGAGGGATATGGGCCAAACACAGGTAGGGGGCAATAGTTTAGATGGGCACCTTGGTCAGCATGGATGAGTTGGGCCAAAGGGCCTGTTTCCATGCTGTATGACTCCAGAACTCTTTGACTCCATTTCCTACCCCCTCTGCTTACATACATATACAAACAAACAATAATAGAGCAAAGCCAGAAACTATGCCCACGTCGATGTAGTTCAGAGCTTATTTGGAGGTTGTAGTGTTTAATTGGCTGATGTTTGTGGTGAAGAAGCTGATCCTGAACCTGGACGTTACAAACATTGCGTTTTTAGATATCGTGGTATCATAGTTCCCTTCACAATTGCCCAAACTAATGGTCTTGAACAGCAGGCAAGTAGATTTGTAATGGCTAATAGATATAATGAGCTGGTCAGATCATAAGTACTACCACTGGATGTCCTACTTCCCCCTAAATTGAAGTTACCTTTCATCATAACTATGTTCCATCAAGTGTAACAATTACCTGAAAGCTCTGCAAGTATACCTTCATTACCCAGACTAGGGAAGCTGCCCGATCTCAAGGAGTTGGCTTGCCACGCGCTTTGTAGGAACAAGTCAGATGGCCAGGAGAATATTCCAGGAACAATGTTTTTTATAAATGTACTTCACCATGTTTCAGACACATGCCTGTATATTTGAATTCTTTTTCATGCTTGCAATGAAATCAAATATCTAATGATAACAGCAAATATTATTGCTGTGAATATTATCAAAGATTAAGAAGGCATTGCTTTAAGGTGAGAGTTTAAAGGAGCAGTGTGGGTCAAGTCTTTTAACACACAGAGGGAGATGGGTGCCCGAAACACACTGGTGGAGGCAGATACAACAGTGGAATTTAAGAGGTTTTGGATGGATGCGCCGGGAATGGTGGGATATGGATCATGTACAGGCAGATGTGATTCGTCTGAAGAAGGGTCCGACCTGAAACGGCACCTATCCATGTTCTCCACGGTAGCTACCTAACCCTCTGCGTTACTCCAGCATTTTGTGCCTTTCTTTGAAATTAGTTTATTTTGGCACCATGTTGGGCAAAGACAATGCAGGCTGTAACGCCTGTTCTTGTGCTGTACTCTTCTATGTTTCTATGTTCCAATACAATCTACTTTATTTCTTCAGCTGAAACAACGTAGTCCTGTACCTCTTATCAGTTATTGCAGTTTGGGGAATGCAGAAATCATCTGAGAAAGTGAATAATGATGCATGGATTCTGTGCAGTACACACCTTTGATAATCTTGATTCACTACTAATCATTCACATTGGATATTAAACGGGGACAATATTCCACGTTATGTGGTGTCATATCCCAGAGGATATAACCTTCATACAACTGCAGATGTATAACCACTCCCATTTTACTGCTTCCCAATGCCCGGCCAAGGCACGCATGTGTACTTCCTCAGAGGTATATCCATAACCCAAATGTGGCTACGTCACACCAGTCTGCACAGTGGCGCAGCGGTAGAGTTGCTGCCTTACAGTGCCGGAGACCCGGGTTTGAACCTGATTACGGGTGCTGTCTGTACAGAGTTACTACATTCTCCCTGTGACCACATAGGTTTTCTCCAGTTTTCTCTCACACTCCAAAGACGTGAAGGTTTGTAGGTTAATTGACTTGTGTAAATTGTAAATTGTCCCAAGTGTGTAGGATAGTCTACGGGGTGATCAATTGTCGGCACCGACTTGGTGGACCGAAGGTCCTGTTTCTACCTTGTACCTCTAAAGTCTAAAGTAAAGTCAGTCCATCCTTCAGGTGAGTACTCGAGGAGCATTATTATTGCCTTTTACAATGTGTTTGATTCTTATCACTGGAGTTTGAATCTAGTAACGTGCCAGTGTTTGCCCTGGGGTGACAGCATCCGCAGAAGCATTAACCGGCAGGTTTTGGCACGGCCGATGCGGTTGTAAATAGTCCTGTTCCCTGCGCTGATGCGGCTGATCAGTCTCTGTCTCAGTGTCCCAGTCTACGACTGAACATCAGAGCCGAGCTATTCATCACAATTACTGTGAACGGCGGGGCATGGAAGAAATGCACAGATGTTGTGTTGCATAGACAATGACACTGACACCACCATGTGCATCTGGAGTACGTGGCATATCCACTGACTTGGATATACTCCAAAGATGCACTGAGCTGGACTAACCATGCCAACTCTCATTGCTGCTGATGACTATTTGTGTAACATCTTATTTCAAAGACCTACCTGGAGAGTTCTGTGCAATGAAGAAGAATTAAGATGAATTATCAACACCTGTACAGATGAAAATATTTGTACATCTAAATATAGTTTAATTGTATAATTCAGTGGTATTCAGCATTCTGAGCATAGAATTCAATTGTATTAAGCTTTATGAGTGTAGAGTTCAGTGGTATTAAGCTGTATGTGTGGCATTTACTTTTATCAGTGATGAATTTAGTGACATAAAATCATTCAGCACAGAAACAAGTCTTTCGGCCCAACTTGCCTGTGTCGACCGAGATGCCCCCTCTATACTAATCCCACCTGCACTCATTTGGCCCATATCCCTCTAAACCTTTCCTAAACATGTACCTGTCCAAATGTCTTTTAGGTGGTATTAAGCCATCTTCCAGAAAAACATTTGGTCAAATGGACGTTATAATAATTAAGCACAAAATGCTGGAATATTGGTGGAATACTGGAGCATGGGCTACTTGCTTTCCCTCTCTCTCCATCCCCTCCCCCTTCCCAGTTCTCCCACCAGTCTTAAGGGCCTGTCCCACGAGCATGAGACCGCACGGAGGTCGAGTGAGTGACGTGAAGTTCGAGCGAAGTCCGCGGGAAGTTTGCGCGTGACGTACGGCGTCAAGGCGCTGCGTCCAGCGTCGAGACGCTGCGTATGCCCGTCGAGGCAGTGCGTATGGCGTCGAGGTGGCTGCGGGCCGGCAGGCCGTTGCCGCGCGGAATTTTTGAACACTGTCATTTTTTTCGCAGCCCCAAGCGATGTCAGGACCAGCTCTGCACAACTCCATACGGCTCTGGTGATCGAAGTGGGACCGGCACCGCGAGGCCGTACGGCTCAAGCGACCACGTTAGGTCGCGCTTGCCGCATGCAGGCGCATGCTCGTGGGACAGGCCTTTTACTGTCTCCGACTACATTCTATCTCTGTATCGCCCACTCCCCTGACATCTGTCTGAAGAAGGGTCTCGACCCGAAACGTCGCCCATGCCTTCTCTCCAGAGATGCTGCCTGTCTCGCTGAGTTACTCCAGCATTTTGTGTCTACCTTCGATTTAAACCAGCATCTGCAGTTCTTTCCTACATATAATAATAAGCATTTGGACTCAATCTCCATGAAATGATTGTCATTCTTCACTGATGATGTTTTACTTACAGTGGTTGTATAAGCAGCTTCTGGGTCATCTTCTAACACTCTGGAAAGACCAAAGTCTGACACTTTGCAGACAAGGTTACTATTGACAAGTATATTGCGAGCTGCCAGGTCCCGGTGTACATATCCCATGTCAGACAGGTATTTCATGCCAGATGCTATTCCACGAAGCATGCCCACTAGTTGGATAACCGTGAAATGTCCATCATGTTTCTAAAGAGCACAAGAGTTTAAAAAACTCGATTAAATGCAGGAACTATTTATGCCACAGCTCTCTCCATGAACAAATACATGAAATAAATTTACTTTGTTCTTGTACAATAATTTATAAAGGTCAGTGACAGAGTATAATTGTTCTATACAGTGTTTTTGTTGGAGACAAAAAGGTGCTGGTCCATAATATAACAGTTCATGCAATGCTATCAGTGCCTGTATAGTTATCAATATAGTTTCAATATATTATCAATATATTATCAATATCGTTTCTAACTTCATAAAGATGCCGGCACGCTGTACAGGCGGCTATTACCACAAACAAGGCACTGGTTCTACATCAAATGTGATGCTTATGTTTACTTTAGTTTTGGGATACAGCATGGAAACAGGGCCATCGGCCCACCGAACCCATGCTGATCTTTGATTACCCGTTTACACTAATTGTTTTTAACAGAGGCCAATTAACCTGCAAACGCGCACATCTTTCGGATGTGGGAGGAACTTGGAGCGTCAGGGGTACCAAAACAGTCAATGGGAGAATGTGCAAACTCCACATAGACACAGACCATGAGGTTAGGATCTGCCGCTATGAGGCAGCGGCTTTACCAGCTGTATCCCCGTGCACTGTTTTATGTTCCATAAACAACCGTTTATGTTCCATAAATAACTCAATATGTTTTGTTTCCACCATTAAATCAGCTTAATCGATTTTTGTGGTTTACTCCATACAAAATCTGCCATGGTTATTTGACATGTATTTATCTACTTTTCCACTTTAGTTCCTAATCCATAACTTAACGTATACATTTTCCTCTATACGGGTTGAACACCGATTTCCACCGCCCACCCTATAAACTGGACAAAATTATCAGAGCACAGTTGAAATTTCCTGAGCGGTCACATAAGGCATTGTAAACCGAACGTGAATGGAATGACCTGCTGACCCATCCCCGGCTCCCAACATCTCCCCGGCTGTTTGGAGCCCTGGCTTCCCACCCCACACCCGACGCACAAGGTGCACCAGCGAACCCCTCTCACCTGCTGGTGTTTCTTGCTGTTCTTGGTAGTTATATTCACTCTCCGTTCGACCGCTGCCGCCTGCTTCTCCCGTCGCCCTCCCGCCCGCTAGATTAACCATCATTTGTAGTCATCGGCAATAACGGAAGCCACTCCCTCCGCTATGGTCTGTTATAACAAGGCTTTACTGTAGATGGACCACAGTGGAGGGAGTGGTGTCCGTTAATGCCGATGACTGCAGATGATAGTTAATAGACAAAAAGACACAAAGTGCTAGAGTAATTCAGTGGATTAGGATCTCTGGAGAACACGGATAAGTGACATCGGGACCCTTCCTCAGGCTGATTCAATCGGTTGGTTTAGTCCAGCACTTTGTGTTTCAGTGTGCTCCCCCTCGGGAAACGTGGGCCTCCCTCCTCCCTCACCTGCTCTCACTTCCAAGGTAGAGTTTGTCAGCGACTCTGAGGGAGAGGGAGGAGGAGATGGTGGTGGAGGGGAGGGCTGGAGTGAAGAGAATAGGTCGACTGGACAGAGCGACAGGAGAAGCAGCGGTGGCGGTGGGATAAAGCCACCGCTATCAGCAAGAAACAGCGGCAGGTGCACCGTGCAAGTCGGGAGTGGGGTTGGAAGCCAGGGCTTTAAACGGCTGGGAGATGGTGGGAGCCGGGGATGGGTCAATCCATTCACATTCAGCTTACATTTTAGATATATATTTTAAGTTCTTTAAGTTAATTAAAATTTAGATGTAATGCATGTCGTATCAGTCTTTATCACATTCCATGGTGATTTACAGACACGGGTCAGAGCTGTATTGTCGTTTCATTATCACGTGACTTCTGTTGGCCCGGAAAAACGGATAATCCAGAAAGGCTCTGGAACCGAGGGTGCTGGGAAATCGATGTTCAACCTGTACCTTCAAGCTAATTTTATGAACTCCCTCTTTTAATTAGTCTGATTAACTCAACGCAGTGTACAAGAGTTGGCTGCCAAATTGGAATTGATAATAATCTTTCATTATGTTCCAAATGTGTGATGCTATTTAAATATTTTAGGTAACAATAATGTTAAGCATTTTTGAATTGTAAATGTTTTAAGACTGCTATATTTTAGTCAGTTAAAAGTATCGAGGCATATGGTGAGTTAGTAGACTGAGGAAAGACCAGTCTTGAACAAATATAATAGAGGAACAAACTATGGAAGAGAAATAGCCTAATCCAGTTCATATACACTGTAGGCTTGGTCTGCTGTGTCTGTTCTTTGGACTTTTTCTGTTGCCCTCATATCACTTTGCAAACTTGGCGCATTACTACCACAATGGAAGTTTACACCTTGGCTCCTATCCTTACATAGCCACATTTGTAGGCAGAGCTGCTGCCTCACGATGCCAGAGACCCGGGTTCGATCCTGACTAAGGGTGCTGTCTGTATGGAGTTTGAACATTCTCCCTGTGACCACGTGGGTTTTCTCCGGGTGCTCTGGGTTCCTCCCACATTCCTACCATGTGTGGGTTTGTAGATTCATTTGCCTCTGTCAGTTGTCCCTCGTGTGTAGTGAGTGAATGCAGAAGTGGGATAACATAGAACTAGTGTGAACGGCTGATCGATGGTCGGCGTGGATTCAGTGAGCCAAAGGGCCTGTTTCCATGCCGTATCCCAAAACTAGAAAAAATTAAATGTAATGCATGTCGAATCAGACTTTATCATGCCCTTTTTTGTTCTGCTCGCATTGATCTCTGTGTAAGGCCACTGGCAGTATAAAGGGAAAACTCAGGCGTGATGAGCTTAATATTTGTGACCATGAGGTGAATGCTGATTGTACTGGGGGCAGCGTGCAGCTGAACCTTGGCTATGTACCACTGGCAAATGAAGCTTTCAGTGTGTGGTTCAGCCCCAGGAATCCATCAAGGTGCAAACTGTTTTGTGCTTTTATCTGAGATTTTACTAAAAGTCAAAATAGAAGTAACCATAATCAGAAACATAATCCCCAGCTCACAAAAGAAAGTGGATTGTCTTCTGAGGGAGTAGGGTTAATCTTACAAGACAGGAGAATTGATAGCTAAGTTCACAGCTGGTAATAAGGATTTGTGGTATCACTCATAACACACCAGGCATCAGTCCTTTAAGGTATTTTTCACCTATGGCTGCACTCATATGCATGTGGAAGTATTATATTAATATGTTAATTTGAATACCGGTTCCCTAGGGTCCATTAACTTCAACACTTACAGCTATAAAGTCTCAATAACTGTATCTGATAACCAGAGGTAGACAAAAATGCTGGAGAAACTCAGCGGGTGAGGCAGCATCTATGAAGCAAAGGAAATAAGCAAAGTTTCGGGTCGAAACCCTTCTTCAGATAACCAGATCTTCCTTTGTTATGACACCAGTAATAAAAATAGACAGTTGAATCTCTTGGGGGGAAAACACACATTATCGTGCACTCCACCGCGCAGAACTACAAATTATTTTTTTTTTGCAATAAATAAAACTAGGTCTGTTTCTTAGTGTAGAAGTTGCCTATGAATTAAAATGACACAGAATTTATTCTGTCAGCTATCTCACCCTCAGAAATGAGTCCAGGGATCCATTTTCCATGTATTCCACGACTATCATGACTGGCCGGCCTGCGGGCGAAACAGAAGGAACAAGCAAAACGTTACACAAAGTTACTTGTGTTTGGCTTAAGTGCAAGAGTTAAGGGATGTAATGGTGAGGCGGGGGATGGATGTATAGCTGAGGCGCTGGTCTGGCTGCATTTGGAATATTGTGAGCAATTTTGGGCACTGTATGTGAGGAAGGATGTGCTGGTTCTGGAGGGGGCTTACAAGAATGATCCCAGGAATGAGCGTTTGATGGCATATGATGAGCGTTTGTTGGCACTGGGCCTGTACTCGCTGCAGTTTAGAAGAATGAGGGGGGACCTCATTGCAGGGCTGCCATCTCTCATGCTTTGAGCGTGAGACTCACGCCCTCAAGCAAACTCTCACGCCCTCACGCTCATCAGAAATTTCTCACGCTCAGTGGCATCTGCAGTGTCTCTGTTCTGATTCTATCCCATTTATAGTGGGTCCATTGAACTTGAAAACGTGCACCAGCAGACTCAGGAGCCGCTTCCTCCCCTCTGTTATCCAGCTTCTGAACAGTCCTTCCATAAGCTTGGATACTGTCCGATTCACCTCTACTCTGTCGCAGACATTGAACTCTGTCTATGGAACTGCTGCACTACAATGCTGAGAACTATATTCTGCACACTGTATCTTCTCTTCTGCTCTACCTATTGTACTTGAATTTGACTTGATTGGATATCTTGCAAACAAACCTTTTCACTGGAGCTTGGTACACGTGACAATAATAAACCTAAACCCGCAATCCCAGAGAGCTCCTGGACATTGCAAAGGTCTTTGCCTCTTTTATTTTAATCTTTGCCTCAAGCCTCAAGCAGAGGCAAATCAGCCCCATTGAGTTATCATAAAATGACAGCATCTTTCATGGTGGCAACTAAGCAAGCTATGGAAGAACTGGGAAAACTCAAATTGGCATTGAATCTTGGATGAATGATTTTGAAAGGCATTTCAATAATCTGTTAATATGTTTAATTCATTCTTTTAACAAAAGGACATGTAGTGTTAATTAGCCCCCGCTATGATATGAATTAATGAGTAGGTGCTTTAATGGTTTGGCTTGTCATAATTCTGGACAAACTCAACTCATTTGGTGCCAGAATTAGAGAAGTAAATTCACCAGCTTAGTGCATATGTATGACTGATGTGCTCAATATATCCACATCACATCTCAGAAAATCTTAATGTTCACATTGGCTTCCAGTTCAGAGCCGGCACATTCCTAGCAGTTCCCAACATTACCTGGAAGAGAACACATTGTTCCCTTGTTTTGTTAGTCATTTGAGTAGAAAAAAAAGCACATTTTTGATCCACAGTGTGTCTGCACAATCCAATTCAGACCCAGTCTCACTTAATGTCCCACAATTCTATTCAAATAACTTGCTACAAATTAGAAAGCAGATAGATCACTTTAAGAATCTATGCAGGAAAAGGACCTACAGCCTCTTGAGTCTACTCTAGTCTTCATTAGTGTGAGGCTGAGGATCAGTCACATGCACTTATACCAATCCCCATATCCCTTAATCAGTGGAGTTCTAACACATATTGATCTCAGCTTGGAAAGCACTCAACAACTGAATATCCATGTACCTCTGGGGCATCTCGGTACTAAATGTGCTCATCTCGGCACTAAATGGTTGACCACTTATCCTGAGATCTTGCCCTCTAGCTGGAAACTTTGCTGCCAGAGGATTTAGTCTCTTGACATCAACCCTGCCAGTCCTCACCTCTGCATAAGCTCGTATGCATAAATGAAACCATTGCTCATTCTTCTAAGCTCTGAATTATTCTGGCTGCAACTAGCCTTGATGGCGAGCTGTAGCTGGGTCTATGAAATGGACCCAGAAGCTGGTGACTATTGCATATAGACTCAGTGGGCTGTTTCTATGCATTATGTCCTAACCGGGTATTGTACTTATGTATGGTAATAATCTCACTGATCCGTGCGCTATGCAGAACAAGAATCTCACTGGACATTGGTACATGTGATAATAAAGAACCATTGAACCACTGAGGAGAAGTTGGAGGTTATACAGCATCGGGAGAGAAGAAATGATGGCCTTGAAATTTGATCTCCGAATGCAATGTGCCTATGCACCATGAATGGAGACAAGGAGACATTTCTATAGCCAGAGGGTGATGAATCTGTGGATTGCCACAGACAGCTGTGGAGGCCAAGACATTGTGTATATTTAAAGCGGAGATTGATAGGTTCTTGATTAGTAAGGGCATCAAGGTTACGGGGAGAATGGGATGTAGAGGGAAGAGTCGATCAGCCAGGAATAAATGGCAGAGTAGACCCGGGCGTCCTTGTACACCGGTCACGGAAAGTTGGCGTGCAGGTACAGCAGGCAGTGAAGAAAGTTAATGGAATGTTGGCCTTCATAACAAGAGGATTTCAGTATAGGAGTAAAGAGGTTCGTCTGCAGTTGTATAGGGCTCTGGTGAGACCACATCTGAGTATTGTGTACAGTTTTGGTCTCCTAATTTGAGGAAGGACATCCTTGTGATTGAGGCAGTGCAGCGTATGTTCACGAGATTGATCCCTGGGATGGCGGGACTGTTATATGAGGAAAGATGGAAAAGACTAGGCTTGTATTCACTGGAGTTTAGAAGGATGAGGGGTTATCTTATAGAAACATATAAAATTATAAAAGGACTGGACAAGCTAGATGCAGGAAAAATGTTCCCAATGTTGGGTGAGTCCAGAACCAGGGGCCACAGTCTTAGAATAAAGGGGAGGTCATTTAAGACTGAGGTGAGAATTCATCCAGAGAGTTGTGAATTTATGGAATTCCCTGCCACAGAGGGTAGTGGAGGCCAAATCACTGGATGGATTTAAGAGAGAGTTGGATAGAGCTCGAGGGGCTAGTGGAGTCAAGGGATATGGAGAGAAGGCAGGCACGGGTTATTGATAGGGGACGATCAGCCATGATCACAATGAATGGCGGTGCTGGCTCGAAGGGCTGAATGGCCTCCTCCTGCACCTATTTTCTATGTTTCTATGTTTTCCATCTACCTTAATGTGGATATGTGTGTATATTCATGTGTGTATATATTTATATTATGGTACATGGACACACTTATCTGTTTTGTAGTAAATACCTACTATGTTCTGTGTGCTGAAGCAAAGCAAGAATTTAATTGTCCTATACAGGGACACATGACAATAAATTCACTTGAACTTGAACTTAATGGAGACCATTGAACTTCCTATAACCAGACTTCAATGTTATTTCTTGGCACTTAATGTTATGCCCTTTATCCTCCATCGTTGCATTATGGACGGCTTGATTGTATTCATGTATAGTCTTTGTTTTACTAAATAGAACACAAACAAAAGCTTTTCATTGTATCTCGGTACACATGACAATATTAATAATAATAAACTAGGAATGGTTTTCATTTGACCAAACAAGCTTATCATCGACTCTTTTTCACCAAAAATCAGCTAATTGCACCTGACCACCAACTGGTCTTCCTCCTCCACCCAGACAACAGTTTCCCAACCCCTTCCCCTGCCATTAATTCATGTTGATAGTGATAGGAGCAGAATTAGGCCATTCGGCCTATCAAGCCTACTCCGCCATTCAACATGGGTGATCTATCTTTCCCTCTCACCCCATTCTCCTGCCTTCTCACCATAACCTCTGACACTCGTACTAATCAAGAATCTATCTGTCTACGCCTTAATAATATCCATTGACTTGGCCTCCACAACCTACTGTGGTACTGAATTCCACAGATTCACCACCCTTATATTTGGATTAAAATGATTAACTCTGGTCCATAATCTCCCCAGTGCACATTCATTTATGTATACATTTCACACACTGTCACAATTCAACCTGTAGAAGTTTGGAAAAACGCACATAAGTGTAAGAAAAGTATAATACTTTTTGTAACGACTCCCTCCAAACGAATGATGTTAGGGTGGTCAAACTGCCCCATGATGCTTGCTTCTCTGAGGAAGTCCTTCCGCTGTCTGTCCATGTAACCTCCTTTTAAAGTCTTGATGGCCACGGGAATCTCCCTTTTCCCAGGTGTCTTCAGGCGACCGCTGCAAACCTCTCCAAACTCCCCTAAAAATGCACATCGTTAGAACCAGCGATTGGGGCAGTTTCTGTTGCAAAATCATCAAGTGTAAGCACATTTTAATTAGCATGCCTTAAACACTCTGTGAGAAGCAGTTAGCTGCCTCATTGAGCTGTAATATTCTTGCTTTAATCTGTGAAGAGATAGGATTCAGCTGCATAATAATATGGACTAAGCACATTTAGCTCCAGGGTTACATGTCCTGACTATTTGCACAATTCTGTGGAAGTGTTATCTCACTACAAGAACCCACCTCGTTTAAATCTCATGTGCACCTGTGGGATATGCAATTTGCAACTAATTTTCTGCTTATGAAAGATTATTAATGACTATGCTATGCCTGCTCTATATATTCAGTGTATTCCAGGCAGCTTACTAGCAGTGGAGAATATTTGGACATTAACAAGCAGATGCTTGTTGATAGAAATATTGTACATTTAAATTATTTTTGTCCGACCTGCGTCAATCACTTGCTCAATGGTTGTAGTGTTAACTAAACTTTTTCTATAGAGATGGTGCCTGACCCACTAATGTAGTCCAGCACTTTGTGTCTATCTTCAGTTACAGTTTGTGTTTATCTACAGAAACTATTTATAGTTGGCTGGCAATGGGAACCTGCATGCACAAAGGGTGGGGCTTCCTTTCAAAATATTTCAAATTACCTTGATTTATATGTGAAAGGTGATACCATGGTACACTAGGAAATTAACTCCAGATACTTAGGTGAGGGAAGATAATGTGAAGCCATGATATATGAGCAACTGATATTTTCCGAAATCCAAATAAAGAATTGACCATTACTAGTTTTTTTATGCTAAGAAGTTACACTTGGATATTCATCATTAGTCATGAGTTTGTGGTGAGAAGTGATGAGTAGGTATTAAGAGGACCCCTCTAGTAAGTGGACATTAATCTCCACATCAGGACCAATCCTGAGTATGGAACAGGTGCTACACTGATATCTTCAGGTTAGTGAGCAGCATCCCACCTCCTATCTGAGAAGTGTTGATAGCCTCCCATTCCTCCTCTCACTTATTGACAACTGCTTGAGGGATGGGGGAATAACAATGGAGGACCTGGCATGGGGGGGGGGACCTGGCAGAGGGAGGGGGGGGGGGCTGGCAGGGGGGGGGGGGGGGGGGGGGGGGGGGGGGGGTGCAGGAATTTTACTGTGACTTGTCACATGTAACAATAACGCATTCCTAGGTGAAATTTTCCCATCCCACATCCATTGACAATTTCCCATGGCCTTGAAGCACTGCACAACCCGGTTCCGTTGGAGTTAAATACGAAGATGGTGTTAGTTTATCTGAGAGAGTAATGAATCTCTGGAATTCTCGGCCCCTGAGAGTGGTGAAATATATTTCTTGGGTCAAGTCATTGGGTATTTTTAAAGCCAAGATTGACAGATTCTTGATTAGTAAGGGTTTCAAAGGTTATGTGGAGAAGTTAGGAGAATGGAGTTTAGAGGGAAAGATAGATCCATATTTCAACTATCTCTTGATGTTAAACTATCTGAGGAATGCATTCATTGCTGGACCCAGTGTGCTGGGAACAGGCTCACCTCCTTCGATTTAACTTATTTTTAATCAGCCAACAAACAGGCATGATTTTGTTTTAGCATAGAGGAGCAGCTTTTAAAACTGAGGCTAAATATGAATAGGTGTTTACATTCTGGATTTGTCTTGGGAGATCACTCAGCTTTGTAATGCTGACAACTTAATTCTTCTACTCTTATTTTCAAAATTAATCTTAAAATGGTTTTCAAGTAAGTAGCCCAGTTGCAATGTTTTTGCTGGGATGCGAGTGATTGTGGGAAGTGCAAATTAACCCTTGATCAGGGAGGGAGCAGGTCAAAGCTGGATAGAGTAGATGTGGAGAGAATGGTTCCACAAGTGGGAGACAAGGACCAGAGGGCACAGCCTCAGAATAAAAGGACGTACCTTTCAAAAAGGAGATGAGGAGGAATTTCCTTAGCCAGAAGGTGGTGATTCTGTGGGATTCATTGTCACAGATGGTTGTGGAGTACAAGTCGTTGGATATTTTAAAAGCAGACATTGACAGGTTCTTGGTTTTTAAGGGCGTCAAAGGTTACGGGGAGAAGGGAGGAGTATTCGGTTGAGAGGGAAAGATAGATCAACCATAGTTGCATGGCAGAGTAGACTCGAAGTGCTGAAAGGTCTAATTCTGCTCCTGTGGCTTATGAACATGAGCTTCAATGCCCAATCATTCTTAAAAGTTGGATCTCATATTCAATTTAGTGCCATTACAGGGGTTCAGCGCTCCTTTTGCTCAGATCCATTCCTGATCCAGCAGTAGATCATTATTGGGGGCCATAGGCAGGAGCCTGACAGAATGGTCTTTCCTCAGTATTTCTAAGGGGTGAAAGGCTCCATTTTGATTAGAGTGAAGCTGCAAAGGTGAATGAAGTGGTTGATAGCATGTTAAACAAAAAGAATAATTAAAACATGAGTGGCACTGTTGCAGATCTTTGAATCAGATACGTGCATAATTTGCAGAACAATGCATTGTGTGCAGTGTTGATCACAGTAGTACATCCCCAGGAATCGCTCAGAAAAAATGTATAATTTATGCTTGAATGAAACTCCTAGGATCCTTGTATAGTTACTCAGTGACAAGAGACATCCAACAGACAATGTAGGGTTAAAACAATCGTATTTTCAGATATGTACAAAATAGTATTTAAAAATTAATGAACCAAAATTGGAGAAAGAGAAGAAAAGTTAAGAGATCTTAAAATTACAATTAACAACAGCGAATATTTCCAAGACAGATTCTTGCACAGTAGAAGCTCTGGTTACACGCAGGATAGAATATATATGGTTAAACACTGACAAGGTAAAATAACATTGAAATGTAGCTGACCAAAATAAAGATAAACATTGTTGAATTAATTATGGAAAACTAAAGGTGGACTAAAATGAACCAATATTTTAGGTTCATTTTTGAAATGATTTGGCGGGACTTTTGAGACCTTGAGATTACGCACCCATTGAGCATTCACAGGTAGCAAATATCTGCTGTGTATTTCTGCAAGTGATGTATTTTATGAATAATATTCTTGTTGCAGACTTGTTGCAATCTGATAATGTCATAAATCAATGAGCAAACCACAAGCAGTGTCAGCTGAAAAATGGTGAGATCGATCTGAAGTATGAAGGTCACTCAATATTCTGTTTAATTGCATATAGCACATAATGATCTTTGTGAAAGTTAGTCTTGAAGTCATGAGGTTGTAAATTCACCCATTATAGGATGTGATGCGAGAACTGCAACAGGAAGTGACAGACACAAAGTGCTGGAATACTCAGCAGGTCAGGCAGCATCTCTGGAGAAAAAAGATGGGTTGTGGCCGTTGTGGCTTGTTGGGGAGAGGGGATAGACCTTTTCAAAGGAGCTAGCACAGGGAGGATGGGTGGCATGGTCTTCTGATGTGCTGCAAGAATCGATAATTCTGCCACAACAGTCTGCACGTTTAGAGCAATCGTAAAAAAATATGAAACTATCCAACCTACACAATGGTATTAGGATACTGGGGCATTTAAGATCAATTTACATATATTAATTGGATTGCTACTTAACTTTCAAACAGTCAACAAAATCTAAATTGAGAAACCAAATTCAGGAATAGGTGGGGGGGAAACACCCTATTGGTTTGCTCATGGGCGTGGCCAAGATGGCCATTCACGGATACAGGCAGTAGACAGTCGAGTGTTCTACCGAGTGTTTTGCCGGGAGGAGGGGGGGGTGAGGTGGGCACAGTGATGCAGTGGTAGAGTTGCTGCCTTACAACGCCAGAGACTTGGGTTTGATCCCGATTACTGGTTCTCCCTGTGACCAAATGGATTTTCTCCGGCTGCTCCGGTTTCCTCCCACACTCCAAAGTGTACATATTTGTAGGCTAGTTGGTTTTGGTAAAATTGTAAATAGTCCCTAGGATAGTGTTAGTGTACGAGGATCATTGGTCGGCAGGGACTCGGAGGGCCAAAGGGCTTGTTTTGTTTCCGCGCTATATCTCAAGAGTAAAAAGTCAACTGCCTGCCCCTCTTCTGGGCTAATGTCTCTGCCCGCGTGCCCCTGGAGAGGGAGCATGCGGTGTTCACGAGGACTTTGGCGGCTTTCCGTGAATGCTGGTCGCCACGGGTGCTCGAGTGTGTCGTGGACAACGGTGACAATGCTGTAATCTGATGGTCGATGTTTGCAAACTGCATAATTAACTGTTTTGATCAGCACAGTACTTTGTAAACTGCAAACTTGAAATAAAAGTTAGTTAAGGAAAAAATAATTCTGTAACAGGATGTTGAGAGATTGAGAAGTAAGAAGTTTACTAACATGATTTAAAAATAACATTAAGAATTAACATGTAGAATTCAAGATGTGGATATAACAAGCAAGAGAGTAGAAATATCCATTCCATGAGTAAAGGAATTGTGTAAAATTATTACCATGGAGGCCACTGAACTGCATAATTGGAGTAAGAGAGATGGTAGGATTAGGAAAAGGAATTGAAGGGTAGGGTTGGAAAACAGGCACAGGAAAAGAAGAGCAATTCTATGGTCTGGTCATAAAATAATTATGTTCTTCATATTTGAGGTATTCTATTAATAGGTTTGTTTACCCGTGGATCTCAATACAATTTTCACAACTAACAAAAAATAGAAAATCAAAAGTGGCAACATGCTGGTATAATAGATTCAGGCACATCTAGGTGTTTGTCTGAACTGCTCTGCTATATAAGCAGAAGGGCTGACCCACATAGCAAATAGGTTAATGCATTCATTAAAATGGCAGAGATAGTAATTTCTGATGAACACGTTAATGATTTAAATTTATTATCCCAGTGCTTTGCAGACCCTGTTTTGTTGAACTAGTGTTGTTAAACAAAATGGTTTGAAAAGGTCACTTGTAGATCAATGGCTTCAGAAAGCTTAATCTTCTAAAGGAACACGTCAGACCAAAACATTCTATTATCCTTAGCACGATGGATTCTAAAGAACTTTCTATTTATTTTTTTACCTGCTCCAATCACTCTCTCTATGCGAATTCTGGAGGGGTCTATTTCTTTCGCAAATTCATGCACTGCTTGAGATGGGTCTTCATAAGTATCTGGATCAATGTATGTCCTTATCCCTGGGACTCTGACTGTAAAGAATTAAAATACAATTTTACATTGGTGAGAATTAAATAAACCTAGCATGACAGAGACATCCTCTATTGATGCACTGGTACATTTTGCTCATGAAGTATCAGCTTTTCACTTAGTATTTTATCACCATACTTCCAGGTATCTCAGAAATTTGAGGTATGTATGCGGTGTAATCGTCTGATGAGAATTTGTGCAAAAAAAGCTTCTTGGTACTCGAGGCTTCTTGTGGAGCTCAGCCAACTTTTTATGAGAATTATCACGGAAACAGCTGTTTGGTGAATGTAAATACACGAACAATAAATAACATACATTCGAATAATTAGCCAGACGGCTTTTTTTGTTTATATTATTAAGCTATTGTGTTCATCGTTCTAGATGCAATAACGGATAGTTAATATATTCACGTGAAGAATATGCGACTACAACAACAGCATTTCAACATTTATATTTCAGACCTATATATATAAAATGAACATTTTTGCAGTTTATTCTGGCGTATACAGAGTACTATGTTCACATAACTATTGTGCTGCTGCAAGTAAGATTTTCAATGCTCTGTTTCAGTTTCTGTTTCGGGACATATGACAATAAAACTCTCTTGTTTTGAGTGAACCATCTGCTCTAGTAATTCCCATGGGGGTTTAGCTTAGTTTAGTTTAGAGATACAGCGTGGAAACAGGCCCTTTGGCTCATTGAGTCCACACCCGTTCACACTAGTTCTTTGTTATCCCAGTTTTCCATCCAACACACCAGGGGCAATTTACAGATGCCAATTAACCTACAAACCTGAATGTCTTCAGAATGTGGGAGGAAACCAGATCACCCAGAGGAAAACCCACGCGATCACAGGGAGAATGTACAAACTCTGCACAGACCACACCCCAGGTTTCTGGGATTGTAAGGCAGCAGCCCTACCGCTGCGCCACTATGCTAGTTCAGGACTAGATTTTACCCTGAGGCGAAAGTTCAAGTTCGAGTTCACATTTCTTGCCACATGCACCCGTTAAGGTACAGTACCATGCAGCCATACAAACAAAAGAAAGAAGCAACAAAAAAACCCAAACAAAAGCAAGGAGAAGCAACATGAGAAACCAAAGGTGTAAGTGCCAAACATGAAACTAAGAGAAAATACATTAAAAAGGCTAAACCTGGCATAGATTCCAGAGGCAGAAAATTAATGGAAGAATGCAAAGGTGGCAAAAGGTGAGATAGAATGGATCTGGATCTTTTTTTTTAAACAGTGACCTCTAATTCTAAACTCTCCCACAACAGTAAACATCCTCGCTGTATCCACCCTGTCAAAACCCCACAGGATCTTATGATCTTATGATTCTGTCCCCTTTCGCTCTTCGAAACATGGCAAGTGCCGCTTCTCCAACCTTTCCTCATAAGACAGTCCAACCATTCCAGGGAATCGAATGAGCAAATATCCTGTGAAATATACTGTTTACAATGCATTGCCATTCTCCTTCAATAACGATCTCACAAATGATCCTTATAACTGAGGCAAAACCATAAGTTCCCTAGCAATAAACAATAAACATTTTGTCAGCTTTGCTAATTACTCAAACTAGTTTGTGCATATTAGTCTTATTTCAATTGTGTACTAGGGTGGCAAAAATATTAAATGCTTTTGTCAGCCTTAACAACAGAATGCTTTGGGGTGCAAACCTGTTGTCAGAGAACCTGAGGGGTAACTTTTTTTACACAGGGTGGTGGGTGCATGGAACAAGCTACCGGAGGAGGTAGTTGAGGCAGGTACTATTCGCAATGTTTAAGAAACATTTGGACTGTTACATGGATAGGATGGGTTTAGAGGGATATGGGATTAGTGTAGATGGGGCACGTTGGTTGGCGTCGGCAAGTTGGGGTGAAGGGCCTGTTTCCACGCTGTATGACTATGAGATGTGCAGGTTTTCTCAGCAGCTTTGTGGCTTGAGTTATTTTCGCCCGATTCCTCCCTACTGCCCTCCACATGATGCCATTTACATGGCAAAATGTTCCTGCTCCAGAACAGGACCACATTGCCACTGCTGAAGCCAGCCTCTTCTGAAGTTTCTACCAAAAGAATTGTACAAGATAAGTTGGTCTCTTTCTTGCAGCAACAGTGGCAGCTTGCTATTCACTGCAAATTTTGGAGTACTGAATTAGGGAAATGTTATTAATCAAAATCAATATTGAAAAATTAACATTCATAAGGAAAATAACAGAACTAAAAATGTCAAAATCCACAGGTCAAGATAGTTTCATCCCAGGATTTTAAATAAAATAATTGAATACATGACAATTTCTCTAACTTGCATCTTCCAGTTCTTGAATTTGTCTAGATTGTTAAACAAAATATTTTGCCACGTTTTGCACAAATCAAAGAGCATTTACTCAACATAACTTACATTAGAGTCATACATCATGGAAGCAGGACCCTTTGGCCCAACTTGTCCATGACGACCCAGATGCCCCATCTAAACTAGTTCCGTTTGCCTGTATTTGGCCATATCCCTCCAAACTGTCCCTAGACAGTCTACTAAGGAGTCAAACTATGATGGCAAAATTGCTGTTCAACAAAGAAACTTGCAAGAAATTTAAGGCTGACTCCTTGGACTGTCAAAACAATTAGTTAACTAAATTTAATGTACTAGTGCTGAAAATAATGAGGTCTTTTATTACTAATTATACAAAATAATGGTGCAGCTGGTAGTGCTGCTTTATCACAGTGCCAGAGACCTGACCTCCGATGCTGTCTGTGTGGAGTTTGCACCGTCTCCCTGTGACCGTATGGGTTTCCTATGGGTGGTCGGGTTTCCTCCCACATCCCAAAGATGTGCGGGCTTGTAGGTTAAATGATCTCTGCAAATTGTCCCTCATGTGTAAGGGGTAAATGAGAAAGTGAGATACGATAGAACCAGTTTGGACTTGGTGGGCCAAAGGGCCTGATTCCACACTGTGTCTCCAAACTAAACTAAAAAGAATCCATTCTTCAGCATCATTAGTTTCAGTTTTTGATCGGATTGCTTTACTACATACTTTAAAGAAATGGGAAAAGAAAACTAGAAGCAACCTAATGAATGCAATATGAATTCATGAACATACAGTACAAAAAAGCTTTCATGCATATTTGTTTTAGATGGAATTGATGGATACCAGTAGTAACTGATTCATTAATACCTTAAAACCTTTCCAGTTTCCAGTACACTTTGGTACAATACCTAATCTACACTGAAGAACTGAATCTATCATAGATAGCTTTTTTGTGAAAACTCCAAGATTTAATCAATTTTTGGGGGATTTTGGAAATTAGGCTAAAGTTTTAGATTGTTTTATTTGGTTTGACAGTTCTCTGCCTGCAAAACTGCATGTATTAAAATGTTCTTTAACTGATCTACCATGCAATGTTTTCCAATTATTTAATTTGATCAAAATCAATACTCTTGGGTCCCGGCCCGCAACGTCACCTATCCATGTTCTCCAGAAATACAACCTGACCCGCTGAGTTACGCCAGCATTTTGTGTCTATCTTTACTATATTTCAATGTTTGCTTTATGCACACTAAACTAGAAGAAAACACGTGCCAAGTAATTTTAACCTGAGAGTATAAAAAAGCAAAAGAAATGCTGAGTTTATGCAAGGGCGGCACAGCGGCAGAGTTGCTGACTTACAGCGCCAGAGACCCAGGTTTGATCCTGACTGTGGGTGGTGTCAGTACAGATTTTGTATGTTCTCCCCGTGACCACGTGGGTTTTCTTCAGGTGCTCTGGTTTCTGTCCACCTTTCAAAAACATGCAGGTTTGTAGGTGAATTGTCTTCTGTAAATTGTCCCTATTGTGTAGGGTAGAACTGGAGTATGGGTGATTGCTGGTCAGTGTAGACTCTGTGGGCTGAAGGTTTGTTTCCACACTGCAACTCTAACCTAAACTAAAGGTCCCTTGGAGAGAGGTGGGTCGGGTTCATCTTTCATGTTTATGGCTCTCTCTACTTCTGCACTCGAACCTGCGGAGCATTTCCAACAATTATTGCTTTTTAGCTACAACCTAAATTTGCCTAAATGTTGCTATCAAAATTGATATTTGCCCATATATGGAATTGTTCCCATTTTTGAAAAACGTATCTGTATTCAGTTGGGTAAACTTGGATCTTTCAAAAGTGGCACAGTGGCGCAGCGGTAGAGTTGCTGCCTTACAGTGCTTTCAGCGCCAGAGACCCGGGTTCGATCCCGACTACGGGTGCGTGTCTGTATGGAGTTTGTACGTTTCCCCCGTGACCATGTGGGTTTGCTCTGAGATCTTCGTCATCCCACACTCCAAAGACGTACAGGTTTGCAGGTTGATTGGGTGTAAATCACGTAAATTATCCGTCGTGTGTGTAGGATAGTGTTAATATGCGGGGATCGCTGGTCGGGCGGACTCGGTGGGCCGAAGGCTCTGTTTCTGCGTTGTATCACTGAACTAAACTAAACTAAATTAAAAGTAGATGAAAATCAAAAAAGAAACCTGCAGATGCGGGACATCTGAAATTAAAGAAGTAAATGCGCAAAATGTTTGGCAGATTGTATCTGTGGAGTGAGAAACTTTTCAGGTTCTGAGGAAGAATCTTTGACCTGAACCGTAACTCTGCCTTGATGAGAGGGTATCAGCTACAAGAAGAGGTTGGATAAACTTGGATTGTTTTCTTTGAAACATCAGAGGTTAAGGGGAGACTTGCTATGTTTATAAAATTATGAGAGACATCGACAGGGTAAACAGTCAGAACCTTTTTCACAGGGTGGAAATGTCCAACATTAGAGGCATGGCTATAGGGTAAATAGGGGGATGTTTAATGCAGTTGTGCAGGCAGGTTTTTTTACTCAAAGATTGGTGGGGGCCTGTAAAGCATTGCCAGGAATGGTGGTAGAGGCAGATGACAGTGGCGTTAAGAGGCTTTTAGATAAACACGTGGAATTGCAGGGAATAGAGGGATATGGATCATGTACTGGAAGTGGTTTTTCATACCACTGGACTCTGACTTCTGTAGCCGAGAGGGTGGGATTGTTGCAGTGTAACAGCTTCTCCACCTTAAACCCATTCACGCACAGGTTTTTGTGCAGCCCTGGACTCGTGAGCCATGTTACAACTCACCAGAATGATGACTGCACAACCCGCCATTGTCGTTACCGACGGGCCACCAACACTGGAAGGTGAGATCAGTTTAAATTGGCATCATGTGGGTGGAAGGACCCTTTCGTGTAGTGTCCTATTCTATGTTCTATATCATTGGACATCTTTTTCTTTGTTTTATTTTAAACCATAGTACATTTTGTAATGCAAGAAATATTTGTTTAGTTAAGAGATCCATATTTTGCAATTTGTTTGTGAAACTGGACCAACACATTTTAAGCCGAGATGAGATTTGGTAATTTCATCAGTCAATACAAAATCAGCAATCTGATGTGCACATTCATGATCATATCTTTCCCTCTTTTCATCAACAATCTAACGTTAATGTTAATATGGAATATCAACAAGGGGTAAAACAGTGGCACAGCTGGTAGAGCCTCTGCCTCACGGTGTCAGAGACCTGGATTCGATCTTGACCTCAAATTTAATTTCAATAAGTTCTTTATAGTTAGTTTTTTACAGGCATGGTGAAAGAAACTGGAAATAGCTGGAGAAATTTAACAGTCAATAGGACAATATTTCATGCTAAATATCATGCATAATAAATCATAAGTAACTAATCATTGAATCACTTTCTAAGAATTAGTACAGGCCTGGAAGTAACATGATCAAAATACCAGTGAATAAACGCTTTGGAATCCAAAAGTCAAAAGTTACCCAAACTTTCCAAGCACTTTCTCTATTAAATACATGGAATCTTGCATGGACCTGCAATGCTGCATGAAGGTGCTGCAATGGTGCAGCTATTGCCAATTCCAGTGGTCGGGTTTCAATCCTAAGTTCCTATGCTGTCTCTGTGGAGTTTGCATGTTCTCCCCTGTGACCTTGTGGGAGAGAGTGGGAGAACTTATTGGAAATCAGTGGGGGAATGGGGTTGATGAGAATGCTCTAAGAGCTGGCATTGACTTGATGGGCTTGATGGTCACAAGGTAATATGAAATATTAGAGGGTACTAGTTATGAGGAGAGATTAGACAGACTTGGATTGTTTTCTCTGGAATGGTAGAGGTTGAGGAGAGACCGGATAGAAGTATTTAAAATGATGTGAGGCATAGATGGGTGCTGGACAGTCAGAACTTCTTTTCCTGGGTGGAAATGTCATGGACTAGTGGGTATTGGTTGAAGGTGAGAGTGGCAAAGTTTAAAGAAGATGTGCAGGGCAATTGTTTTAAACGCAGAGCTGGTGGGTGCCTGGAATGCATTGCAGGGGGTGGTGAAGGAGGCAGATACGATAGTGGTGTTTAAGAGGCTTTTAGATGGGCACGTGGATATGCAAGGAATGGACGGATATGGATCACATGCAGCCAGAGGAGATTAGTTTGACGGCATCATGACCAGCACAGACATTGTAGGCCTAAGGGAATGTTCCTGTGCTGTACTGTACTATGTTCTATGGGAATAATCCTCCAATTATCATTGCATGTAAGTCACGTATTAATGTTTTGAATTTGTACATAGTTTTGGTAGTTGATAAAATATACCTAAACTCAAAATGCGTTATTCAAAGATAGGAAGAGTCCTCAGCATCGGAATTAAATGTCTTGGGAACATTTCATCTGTTGAGCATATCAGCACTTTGTTCAAGGCGCTGTAAGAACAGGTTGGCGGTTTCACTAGAAACATTAGAGGGCACCTTGCTGCCTGACTGAGACTTGGATTGGGAAGCCCAGGTTAATGGGACCAAGGGGTTCGTGTTAGGTTATGGGCAGAGTGGGGTGGGAGATTGCAACCTTCACCTGGTCCACCCCGTTTCGACGAATGCAATCAACCTGGGAGATAGTCAAACAGAAGATCAAACAGAACAAGTTGTCTTACAACTTTAGGCTGTGCGCGCCATACGCAAGAAGAAGATGGGCAGAGTGAGTGTGCATTCATGTAAGGTTGTAGGAAGAGTGTCGAACATCAGTCTGGGCAACAGAGTGAATTGAGCATCATATGACCCAGGATTCAGAGGGATATGGGTCAAATACGGGCAAATGGGACTAGCTTAGATGGATATCTTGGTCAGTAAGGACAAGTTGGGCTGAAGGGCCTATTTTTGTGTTGTATGACTAAATGACCCAGTAAGTTTTGACAGTCACTGTGTCGTGTCCTCTGCAATCATGGAATTAAAATAGATTTGGAAGTTAATTAAGAATGTTGAAATGAAACTGAAAATATTTCAAAAGCAAGACTGCGATGCCATTGTGTCCCAACCCTTGGCCAGGTTCAACTTACTGTGACCGTTTTGGAAATGCGTTCTCCTCTTCTCTTCAGATTTCATTTTTGCTTTAATGTACCAGTGACACCTTAAAAAAATAAGAGAAGGGAAACACTGAAATATATACCAGATCTGTCTTCGAACTTCAAATGATACGTATCGGCTTCAGTGTATTTTTCAAAGCAACTGGGGTATTAAATTAGGCAACGTGTTCGAAATATCTATAGGACAAAAGAATCACAGTTGGACCTGTGAGAAGAAAAAGGGATGGATTGCTTTCTTTGCAAGAGGCTTTTTCAACAGAAACGCTCTAAAGCATACAAAATCTAACATCAGTGACTGATGTTGTTTAATAATGTCTAGCATGCAACACAAGAGGCACTAATGCATAATATAGATTACTCTTAGCAGAGGACATTATCTCGACAAGCAGGCCTTTGTTTATAGTGGATGTGAGTTACAATCACCCAGTTGTGAAGCATCAGTCTAGATAATGGTAATTTAATTACCAATTAATCAGCACTTTGACATCTCAACGTTAATGAGTAATGTAGTTTTATGCAGAGCTTAAAATATCCTCCTCTGAACTTTTGGGTCCATTACAAGTCAGAAGTATCCCATTATTTTTGCATCTGCCATATTATATTATGGGATCCACAGAAAAGTACTGTATAATCAATGGATCATTGGGGAGATAGAGCCAATACAGTTGTGCTCACCAATGTATTCTGGCTCGCTATCAATTATAAACAAAGAACTGAACCAAGGCACTGCTATTGTTTTGAAGAGACAGAAAGTAATCAGTGACTAATTTATGTCGTCCAAAATGGCGCTTAAAACATGGTGACCCTTGTGTACAGACTCAGTGTAAGCTACTATCTTATACTTTTACGATTTTGATTTTGTATGATTTTGCCTAATGTATAGCAGAATTGTCAATGAACTGTATCCGAAACACGAAGTTCACACGTGACAATAAAGTCCCATTAAACCACTGAACCATTGTTCCCTACACATTTTACTGAACCCAAATATTTCATGCAATAATTACATTTGGTCCACAATAATAATTTATTAACACAAATTGGATGACAAGATGGAACCTTCAGGCAATTCAAGCATTTTGAACAAGCTCACTCCAGAGAAGTTTGACAAGCTATGCTTTGAGCTCCTAAATGTGGGTGCAGACTCAAAACTGGTCCAAAAAGGGATCATTTTACTCACCATAGACAAAAGATTACTGATAGTGAAGCAAAAGCTAGCAGAAATGTAGCATGCAACGTGGCAGATCTTCACGTTCCCCAACAGTATAGACATAGAGGCCCGCTAACTACCAGTGCACCATTTCCGTATCCACAATGTGTAAGATATCCATGTTTCAATCATGATATCCTCACTGAAATTCCCCTGCTACTGCAATCTCAACTGCAAATGCAGAACATGGTGAGATCCACATTGCCTATAGAATCATACAGGATGGAAACTAGGCCATCGGCCCAACTTGCCCATGCCGACCAAGATGCTCCATCTAAGATCACAAGATCGTAAGAAATATGAGCAGAATTAGGCCATTCAGCCCATCAAGTCTACTCCGCCATTCAATCATGGCTGATCTATCTCTCCCTCCTAACTCCATTCTCCTGCCTTCTCCCCATAACCTCTGACACCCGTACTAATCAAGAATCCATCTATTTCTGCCTTCAATATATCCACTGACTTTGACTTCTGTGGCAAAGAATTCCACAGATTCACCACCATCTACACTAGTTCCACCTGTCTGCAGTAGCCCGTATCCTTCTAAACCTTTCTTTTCCATGTACCTGTCCAAATGCCTTTTAAATGTTGCCCCAGTACCTGCCTCAACTACCTCCTCCGGCAGGTTGTTCCATATATCCACCACTCTGTGTGTGAAACAGTTGTCCCACAAGTTCCAATTAAATCTTTCCCCCCTCACTTTACACCTATATCCTCTGGTTCTTGAATCATCTTCCCTGGGTAAAAGACTATGCATTTACTTTATCTATTCCCCTCATGATCTTATACAACTTTATATGATCACCCCTCATCCTCCTGCGCTACAAGAAATAGTCCTAGTCTGCCCAACCTCTCCCTATAGCTCAGGCCTTCGAGTCCTTGCACATCTTCTCTGCACCCTTTGCAGCTTAACAACATCTTTCCTATAGTAGGGTGGCCTAATCCCCAAATAGTTGGTGTTATTGCAACATTTAAGAAACATTTTGACAGGTACATGGACAGGACAGATTTAGAGGGGTATGGGCCAAGCGCAGGTAGATGGGACTAGTGTAGATGGGGCATGTTGGCTGGCATGGGCAAGTTGGGCCGAAGGGCCCGTTTTCACACTTTATGAGTTGGCAAAGCAAATTAATCTTCCTGCAACTGACGTCTTCTTCTTGGCTGGAGTTGTACAGCCTTGCGGCAGCTTCCATCATACTAATTTGCTTTTACAAGCAATACCTCTGATATGGGGTCACAAGAAGTCCTGGATAACTTTGTTGAGTAGACCAGTTCCTTCTGTTATGCACAGCTAAACAGGCACAGAGATGGAAATGGTTTATCGTTACACGTGATATCATCTGAACAAACCAGTCCTCCCAGGGGATGCTAGGAATAGAAATTGTATCGTTTTTTTGAATAACATTGATAATAAAGGCCAAAGTCAAAGATAACAAAAGGACGAGATTCTGAGTATTCCTTTAACATTTTTGCCATTAATGTTGAACATCGGAGTCTTCAGGGACTGCCAAAGACAGTTAGGTAGTTCCCTACAGAAAGGAAAACAAAACAGACAGCTTTTTTTTTCAATTCTTTTTATGAAACACCAGCTATTGTCTGACTACGAATGAACGGCAACAGGGGACCGGAAACAAATTGCTTATTTCCCTCAAGAATGACACAAGGAATCCAGAAAGGAGCAACAAACAGAGGAAGGAAATGCAAGCGGTGCACAGCGCAGTACTTCCACCAATTAAAATTTAAATGATGCCATGTCAGGAGATGGCTAAAGAAAGCAAAATAAAAGAAACCAACTTTCTGCCGTGGTGAAAAAAGGGGCTTTTAACAGTAAACTAATCTTGACATCATGAAACATGGGCCTTAATCATTTTGTTTCTCACTGAGTCAACCTTAGTTAATTTGTTTTTACAACAAGGAAATTTCTGTCCCATTTCTGGTTGTTTATTATTACCTCCCATTCTTTTCTGATGTTATACTTGGATATACATCCAGCTCTCCATCGCTTATTCCATGGGTAACTGAGTCCATTACCCGGGAAAGGACAGCGCATCCAAGCCAGATGTGGGTGTTTCTCTCCAAATTCTATCCTCCCCTCCTCCAACATTCCTTCCTCTGGCTTCACAATTTACAACTCGTCAATCCTAGACTCGGGGCTTTGTTCCAACCATTTGCCTATCAACCACCCCTCTCCTCACCTGTGACTATCTATTTCCTGCCATGCTTTATCGTGCTTCTCCTCTCTCCCAGCATTCCTCTCCCGCCCCTACAATCAGTCTGAAGAAGGGTCGCAACCTGAAACGTCATCTATTCACGTTCTCCAGAGATGATCCCTCACCCTCTGAGTTACACCAGCAACTTGTGTCCTTTTGTGTAAACCAGCATTTGCTCTTCCTTGTTTCAATACTCTGCATCTGAAGGTGACTGTTTGCAGAAGAATTATTATCCTGGGATCATTCTTCCTTCAAAAGGCAAGGGGAACTGAGCCCAAAGATAAACTCTCTGCTCCTGTTATACATGAGATTGCCATGTTCTTTAGTTTTGTATAGCATAGAGATACAGCGTGAAAAGAGTCCCTTCAGCCCACCAACTCCACATTGCACTAGCGAACCCCACACTATCCTAAACACAATACGGCCAATTTTACATTTATACCAAGCTAATTAACCTACAAACCTGTATGTCTTTGGAGTGTGGAAGGAAACCAAACGTCTTTGAGAAAACCCACGCGATCACAGGGAGAACATATAAACTCGGTAGAGACAGCACCCGTAGTTGGGATCGAACCAGTCGATGCAATCCACCAGTATGGTTGGGAAACATCTTCATCCAAGACCGCGATAAATTGCAGTGTTGTGGTTGAAGCCCAGACCATCACTCAAACCAACCTTCCTTCCACTGACTCCATTCACACTTCATGCTGCCTCAGCAAGGCCACCAGCATTATAAAGCACCAGTCTCACCCCGGTCACTCCCTCTTCTCCCCTCTCACATCCCGCCAGAGGTACAGAAGTGTTAAAACACATAGTTCCAGATTCAGGGACAGTTTCTTCCCAGCTGTTCTCAGGCAACTGAACCATCCCACCAGTTGGCAGTAGTCCTGACCCACCATCTAACTCATCTTTAAGATCATCAAACTATCTTTAATCGGACTTTCCTGGACCTTATCTTACAATAAACGTTATTCCCTTGATCCAGTATCTGTACACTGTGGACGGCTTGATTGCAATCATGTGTAGTCTTTTCACTGACCCTATAGCACGCAACAAAAAAACGCTTCTCACTGCACCTCGGTACACGTGACAATAATGAACTAAATTAAACTAAAGCTATGGACTTCACCCACAAATTTTCAGGTTTGTAAGTTTACTGTAGAGGCTATCCAATTTCCCACCAAATTGTTTCTAGCAGTAGAGCTGCTGCCTTACAGCACCAGAGGCCAGGGTTCGATCCTAACTATGGGTGCTATCTGTATGGAGTTTGTACGTTTTCCCTGCGACCGAGTGGGTTTTCTCTGGGTGTTCTGGCTTCAAGACATTTGTACGTTAATTGGCTTCGGTAAAAATTGTAAATTGCCCCTGGTGTGCAGGGTAGTGTTAGCGTGTGGGGCGATCGCTGGTCGGCGCGGTCTCAGTGGTCCAAAGGATCTGTTCCCACTCTGTATCTCTGAAGTCTAAAGGAGTCCAGTCAACATCGAGACCTCCCAAATAGACAGTGGCCAATGTCCAGCTGACAGCCATCTCTTGTGGTATCACTAAGGTCAAAACAGACTGCTTAGGGAATTATAACCACAAACTTATATCCTATATCCTATCCGTCATTGGTGAAAGCAATCACATTGAATACCTTTAAATCACCTGCGGGTGACAGATTCAATCATGCACTTATAAATATTACACATTGGCAGTGCATTTTCATATGAAAAATCAGAATTCAAATGGAAAATTTCCAACCATATCGGCATCCTTATTTTCACATATGCATAATAAAAATATGCCATAAGAAATACAATCTCTGATAATTAAATATTAATATAGTTTAAAATGTATTAATCTTCTGAAGTTCTTTCAGTTCGGGAAATGTTACGTTAGTTTAGAAAATTGTGCGGGAAGTTTCTGAAGGGTGAGAGGGGAAAACCAGGGACTGAGGGCCCAGTTAGCCCTGGCGTCTGTTCTTGGCAAATGACTTCAGTCTGCAATTAGGATGGAGCGAATGAACATCTTGAATATTACCTTGAAGAACAACTCCTCATATTCCAGAAACAAGGAACTGCAGATGCTGGTTTACAAAAAGAAGACACAAAGTGCTGCAGAAGGTAGAGGTAGAGAAAGGAAGGAGATGTGGAAATAAGAGGCTGGAGATGTGGAATATTACACGTAAGGAAGGTGATACGTGGAAGCAGATAAGGGAGAGATGATGGATTTGGGAGAGGGTAAGGTGTATTGTGTGGATGGGGAGCAAAAGCATTGCAGGGGGAGGGGGATCAAGGAGAGAGAAAGAAGTGCTGGGTGTGAGGTTGGATAATTCAATGTTTATACTATTGGATTGTGCACCAGCCAGGCAGAATATGAAGGGATGGAACGTGGTGACATTTCGGGTCGTGACCCTTCTTGTGATTGGTCGGAAGAAGGGTCCTGACACAAAATGTCGGCCATCCATATTCTCTAGAGTTGCTGCCTGACAGATGCCAATTATCCTATGAACCCACATGTCTTTGGGATGTGGGAGGAAACTAGAGCACCCGGAGGAAACCTAAGCTGCCACAGGGAGAAAGTGCAAACTCCACACAGACAGCAGCTGAGGTCAGGATCAGATCCGGGTCTCAGACACTGTGAGGCTTAGGTTGTTGTCATGTGTGGAGGTAGAGTGAAAAGCTTTGTTTAGTATGCTGTCCAAACTGATCAAGATAATACTGAAGGTAGACAAAATTGTGGAGAAACTCAGCTGGTGAGGCAGCATCTATGGAGCGAAGGAAATAGGCAACGTTTTGGGTCGAAACCCTTCTTTAGACTTCTGAAGAAGGGTTTTGACCCGAAACATTGCCTATTTCCTTTGCTCTATATATGCTGTCTCAACCGTTGAGTTTCTCCAGCATTTTTGTCTACCTTCGATTTTCAAGCATCTGCAGTTCCTTCTTAAACAAGGTAATACTGAACGTGAACACAATTAAGTCAAATTCAAGTGCAATTAAGTGACAGAACTCCAGTATTAGGACGCACAAAATATTCTTTACCTGCCAGTGATGAGGAAGAAGAGGGTCAGGATAACAAGGAGAGTGAAGCCTCCAACTGCAGCGGTTGCTATGACCAAGACTTGCCCCTGTTCTGTGGCAATATCAGATGCTGGAATCGAAATGGGAAAAAAGAGTAATGAAAACTGCGACAAAACACACCGATATACAAATGCAGGATGGAAGAAATAGTTACGTGCCATTGACGGCTTAGCAGCCAATCACAGGGACAATATCACGAACAACATATCAGGAAGCAGAAAACATAGTTTGTTAATATTTTAACATCATACCGAAAGCTAAATAAGCTTTTTCACATGTTGTAGTACTTAAAAAAGCAAGAACCACATAAATAAAATATTTACATTTAGTATTAAATATTAACATAAATTTGAAGCATTTATCTCAGGGAATTACGAGACATTAAATTAGTTATTTTAAACCCCAATGGTTTGGTATACAATAATTGCAGCTTAATTAGCCATTGAAAATTCAGTATGGCTTTAAACTATTTAGCACAAGATTTATAAACAGCTTACATGTTTTGCCAATGCAAGCAATTTCTCTTGATGGACTTTGAAAAGATTGCATGCAGTGCACCCTGTGGAGGAATGCGGAATCACTCACTGACAGCAGTGATGCTGCACGACGCATTAAATCCTTAGATTGCTCATCATTTTATAGAACAATGACGAGGAATGCCATAGGTTTTACTGTCACTACGATTGCAAAGAACAGGCCAATAAAATACTGACTGCTTCAAGTAAAGACTCTAAGAATATTGAATACCAAAAGACAAAAACATGCCTAATCTCTAAAATTGTGAGAGCAAAGATTTGTTGGTATTCACAGGGGCCTTCAGATGAGACCATAATGATTTACAGAAGATAGAGTTATAGGCTAAATACAGATTATCGGGTGCAGAACAAGTTTATTAGAATGCTGCCTGGATTAGAGGGTGTTAGCTACAAGGAGAAGTTGGATAAACTTGGATTGTTCTCTCTGGAGACTCGATGAAGTAGTTAGCATTATGAGAGGCATAGTCAGAATCTTTATCCCAGCATGGAAATGTGAAAGACTGGAGTGCTCAGCTTTAAGGGTCAAAGTCTAAAGGTGATGTGCCTGGAATCCGCTGCCGAGCATGGTGGTGGAGGCAGATACAATAGGGGCATTTATGCAGGGAATAGAGGGATATGGATCACATGCAGGCAAAGGAGGTTAGTTTAACTTGCCGTCCTGTTCATCAGGAGGATTTGGGCCGAAGGGCCTCATTCCATGCCGAATCCCTAAACTAAACTAAGCTAAACTTTAACCTACACGTAAACATTACACTCTATCATTTAATTCACGTTTGTATCCGCCCAACTTTTCCCAAGCAGTCATATTTAAGTCATGGTGGTTTTGAGATAGCATTTCTTTTACTTCATGGGGTGTGAGGATCTCAGACAAAGCCAGCTACTCTCCTTACAGCTAATCCCTTCTAATTAGCCATTAGCAAGGAGAGACGGGCCACCACTTTGAATCACTACAGTTCTTCTGGCGAAGATACTCTCACAATCTTGTAGAAAAAGGAATTATAGGAATTGGACGACGAAGGAATGGTGCAGGTAATGAGCTGTTGAAGGAACGTAATGAGTCAGGGGGCATCTGTGGATGTAGTGGGATGGTGAACATTCAGTTTGAGACCCCGCATCAGGACTGCTCCAGGTTCCAGTGCCTACAGTCTCTTGTGTCCCTGATGAAGGAACGGACGTATATTTCCAAGGAATGTAGCGTTAGAACTGCTGCCTTCCAGCACCAAAGACCCAGGTTTGATCCTGACCATGGATACTGTCTGTACTGTGTTTGTACGTTCTCCCTGTGACTACGTGAGTTTTCGGCAGGTGTCATAGATTCATACAGCGTGGAACTTGCCCACATCTACCAACATGCCCCATCTACACTAGTTCTACCTGCCTGCCATTGGCCCATATCCCTCTAAACCTGTCTTATCCATATACGTGTCTAAATTTTCTTAAATGTACTGCCTCAACTACCTCCTCCGGCAGCTGGTTGGACACACCCACCACCCTTTGTGTGAAAAAGTCACCCCTCAAATTCTTACTAAATCTTCTCCCCTCACATTAAACCTATCCGGGAGCTCCGGTTTGTAGGTTAATTGGCTTTGGTAAAAATTGTAAATGATCCCTAATGGGTAGGATAGTGCTAGTGTGCAGGGTGATTCTATGCTGTTCTATGTTCTATAGACATGTGTGTATCTCCTTAGTGTGTGTACGCACAGAAACACATGATTTTGCCGTGCATGAATACTCATTTTTGGAGGAATTGCATGCATACATGTTCTAGGTACCTGGCACATGAATTTATCTACATTAATTATGATGTGATTATTTCAATTAGGTTAAATGATGAACCATGTCAGGAAATAATAGTGTACATAAATTATAATTGTAAATTCTAATATTAATTAACTTCACTTTTGAACTGCTAATTTGTTCCAGTTTCAATAATATTAAGTAATATGCATTTTCTTTCGCTCTGAAAGCCCATTTATCAGCCCTAGGTTAAGACACAACATTGACTCCAATGGCACACAATGGATCATATAAATACATAACATAATGGTAAATGTCTGTAACGACAGCAACAGCTGAACCCGGGCGTAAACACTGCATATACAATTGGATCCAGATAAGGACACTTATATTAACATGAGCTGTTGTTTTAATTTTATATATAAATATGCTCGAACAACCACTGAAAAATTAAGATTGTTAATGAAAGTAGTACATGTTATGCTCGTTTTCAGAGTGGGAAATGTGGATGTAGATGATTCATTCTGGGTTCATTTTCCATGTGACAGCTCCCTCCCCATTGATGAGGGTAATTTTTCAGGCTTTCCCGTCAGCCTTTTAACACAGGTGTCAGGGCCTTTACGGATTTATAGTTTGGAGATACAGCATTGAAACAGGCCCTTTGGTCCACCGACTTCACACGGGTTCCATGTTATCCCATTTTCACATCCACTCCCCACATACCAGGACCAATTTACAGAGGCCTACAAAATCAACATACAAAACTGTACATCTTTGGGATGTGGAAAGAAATGGAGCACTGGTGAAAACCCACGCGTTCTCGGGGAGAATGTGCAGACTCCACACAGACAGCACGCAAGGTCAGGATTTAATCCAGGATTGTGGCGCTGATGTGTTGCCCATTATGTGTTGGATAGTAATAGCCTTCTTACTTTTAATAAGGGCCGGTCACATGCAAGTGCCCCTCCTGGCAACACAGTGGGCATCACAGTGGCCTTGTTAATAGAGCTGCTGCCACACAGCACCTGGCCAAATGTCACCTATCCATGCTCCCTAGTGATGCTGCTTGACCCCCAGAATTACTCCAGCACTTTGGGTGTTTTTTTTGTAAATCAGCAGCTGCATTTCCTTGTCTCCTATATATGATTGAACAAGATTCCATAACATCGACAAAGAAATCTAATAGCCGTGGTCCTCCATTTTGTGAATCTTAAAATGTGTTAATGATTGGGTTGGAAGTAATTTTTTATGATCATCGAATTGCATGATGACTGACCTGGTATCAAAGTACAACCTGGGGAGTTAATAACATCAGTTTGCAATTTTTTTATGGATTAATAAAGGTATGTAAAATGTTTAAACCAGCACCTAAACTACAGCAACAAAGCCAATTACCGTGGACTGAATTTAATTAATTTTATCCAATCTGCAATTACTGAATTATAATTGCAGACATACTAAAATTTTGTGGTCATATTTGATTAAGCTTTAATGGTAGTTAGTCTGTGGAAAGTCATGATACTGTTTAATCAGTGTACTGACTATTGCACTTGCATCACATGCATTGAGCCGGTAAACTATGCTATTTCGCTTTAAATTGTAGTGGCTTGTTGATGTGTCCAGATACTGAATGGATACAGGTGTAACATTTATATGGTACACATCATTGATTCAGATTCAGATTCAGATTCAATTTTAATTGTCATTGTCAGTGTACAGTACAGAGACAACGAAATGCATTGAAACACAAGTATGTGTATCATACAAATGTTACACCTCTATCCATTCAGCACAAGAGCAACACTTAATCTGAATGCATAATTTCTCTGGGATCTCATGGATCAGAGCTTTGAATCATTAGAAAGAGTGTAGAGAAGGTTTACCAGAATGTTACCTGGATTAGGAGGTATTAGCTACAGTGAGAGGTTGGACAGACTTGGATTGTTTCCTGTGGAACGCCGGAGGTTGCGAGGAGACCTGATAGAAGGATTTAAAATCATGAGAAGCTTAGCGAGGGTAGATAGTCAGAACCTTTTTCTCGGAATGGGAAAATCAAATGCTAGAGAGCAAAACTTTAAGGGGAGGGGGGCAAAGTGTAAAGGAGATGTGCAGGGCAACTTTTTTACAGAGAGGGTGCTGGGTGCCTGGAATGTGCTGCCTGGGTTGGTGGTTGAGGCAGGTACAATAGTGGTGTTTAAGAGGCTTTCGTGTAGGCACATGGATATGCAGGGAATGGGGTGATATAGATTATGCACAGGTGGATAAGAGACAAGGACAAGAAGGCTCTGCAGAGAGTAGTGCGTTCGGCCGAACGTACTATGGGAACTTCACTTGCCCCCCTGCAGGAACTATATATCAGGAGGTGCAACTCCTGAGCCAACAATATCATGAGAGACCCCTTCCACCCCTGCAACGGACTGTTCCAGCTGCTACGGTCAGGCAAACGCCTCCGTTGCCATACGGTGAGAACAGAGAGGTTGAGAAGGAGTTTCTTCCCAGAGGCCATTCGGACTGTAAACGCCTATCTCACCAGGGACTAACTCTACTGAACGTTTTTCCTTCCATTATTTATTATGTAAAGGTATATGTGTGTTATGATTGTGTTTATAGTTTGTTTGGTTGTTTGTCTTTTTGCACAAAAGTCCGCGAGCATTGCCACTTTCATTTCACTGCACATCTCGTATGTGTATGTGACAAATAAACTTGACTTGACTTGACTTGACTTGAGATGGTCTTGGCATCATGTTTGACACAGACATTTTGGGCCGAAGGCTTCTCCAGAGATGCTGCCTGACCCGCTGACTTACTCCAGCTCTTTTTGTCTTTGTTTTGTAAACCAGCAAAGGCTGACATGGATAAGAAAATCTACCAAAGGTATTTGTGAGAGGAAAACTGTAAGTCTCAACAGAATAGAACAGAAGAGTTGTTGAATTGAACTTTATAATTGATTATTATTTCCATTTGATGAATGCACAATGTATCATGGTCAGCATGGGCAAATTGGGCCTTAAGCCCCTGTCCCACTTAGGAAACCTGAACGAAAACCTCTGGAGACTTTGCGCCCCACCCAAGGTTTCCGTGTGGTTCCCGGAGGTTTTTCTCAGTCTCCCTACCTGCAACCTCCGGCAACCACCTGCAACCTCCGGGAACTGCACGGAAACCTTGGGTGGGGCGCAAAGTCTCCAGAGGTTTCCGTTCAGGTTTCCTAAGTGGGACAGGGGCATAAGGGCCTGTATCTGTGCTGAATGACTCTAATTATCAGGATATTGTGAAATCATGTATTGATTATTTCTGGGAGAGGTTGGGCAGGCTGCAACTTTATTGCTTGGAGCACAGGAAGCTGAGGGAAGATGTTATAGAGGTTGAAAAGATCATGAAGGGAATAGATAGGGTAGATGCACAGCGCCTTTTACCTATAGTAGGGGAATCAGAACCAGAGGACATAGGTTTAAGATGAGAAGATTTAACAGGAACCTGATGAGCAACTTTTTTCACACAGAAGGTGGTGGATGTATGGAATGAGCTGCCAGATGAAGTAGTTGAGGCAGATCCTATCACAACATTTAAAATACATTTGGACGTACATGGAGAGGAAAGGTTCAGAGTTATACGGGCCCAACACAGGCAGGTGGAAGTAGGATAGGTGGGGCATCATGGTTGGAAGGGGCAAGTTGGGCTGAATGGCCTGTTTCCATGCTGCATGACTCTGTGACTCTAGTAGCTAATAAACCAGAAATTCAGGAATACGTATGACAAGTAAACTCCATAGAGTAGAGGCTTCAAATGGTGCTTTCTGTGTTTCAGTTCATCCATAATTAAATGGTGATGCTCCCATATGAACTGTAGCAATATGTATTCAATTAATTGCTGCATCTGTAAAAATTAATGCTAGATCATGTTCTAATTCCATGCTGGCTACTACATTGAGAAATCTCTTATTATGTCAAGTGCACTTATGTTATGAAGGTTTAACCCGTGCAGTTGATGCACTTTCAAGTCATGTTCACAACTTTGAACTATGATTCATTTGGCCAAGTTTAATTCTTTATCTCAAGGGGCAATAACAGGTTGTGGTTCCCTTCTGGGCAATAGACTACAAGGTAAATTTGTTGTAGAACACAAAGTGCTGGAGTAACTCAGAGGCAGCGTCTGTGGAGGACATGTATAGGCGACGTTTTGGCCTGGGACAATTCTGGGGATGTAACCTCCTCAGCCTCCATCCTTAGTATCCCAATCCCATACTATCTGTTTCTATCGCTTTCCCAAAATCCACACGCAGAACTGCCTTGGCAGACCCAGTGTTTCTCTCTACTCCTGTCCCACCGAGCTCATCGCCAAATACCTTGAATCTATCTTGTCCCCCCTTGCCCAGTCCCTTCCGACCTACACCTGAGGCCCCTCACACACTTTGCAACACTTCAATTACTTTCAATTCCACACCTCATCTTTATCATGGACATCCAGTCCCTTTACATCTCCCTTCCCCACCAGGAAGATCTCATAAGGTCACACTGGAAGTGATAGGAGCAGAATTAGGCCTTTCAGGCTATCAGGTTCTCTCTGTCATTCAATCACGGCTGATCTATCTCTCCCTCCTAACACCATTCTCCTGCCTTCTCTCCATAACCCCTGACACCCGTACTAATCAAAATCTCAAAAAGGAAGGATCCCAACCTCCTGGTCTGTCGAGTTACCCCAGCACTCTTGTGTTCCGGTGAGTTAGTTGGTTCAATTGCTTTGGGAAAGCCAACGTCCACTCTACAGGGTAAGGATGGCATGTAGAACAGCAACTCTGAAGATAAGACACAAAATGCTGGAGTAATGTAGCAGTTCAGGCAGCATCTCTGCCTGTGTGCCAATGGATAGGTGATGTTTCGGGTCGGGGCCCTTCTTCAGACTGATTGTAGGGGGCGACTAGAAGCAAGAAATGACCAGGATTAATCAGTGCTGGCTACAAGATGACCAGGCAAGGTGGCTCCCTGATAGGCCATATTTTGGCTAGAGACTGTGAAATACATTGTTGCGAACTGTGGAATTGGTTAATTGACTTTCAATGGAGGAAAATGGAGGAGAGTGAAGTTACCTAAAATGAGAGAATTCAACATCCACTCCACTGGGTTGTAAGCTGCCCCAAGCAAAATCTCCAGTTTGTGTGTAGCCTCACTCTGGCAATGGAGGAGGCCCAGGACGGAAAGGTCAGTGTGGGAAAGGGAAGGGGAACTGAAATAATTGGCAACAGGGAGATGTCGTAGGCCTAGGCTGTCCGAGCGCAAGTGTTCAGCAAAATGGTTGCCGTGTCTACGGTTGGTCTCGAGGATGTACAGGAACTCGATGTGAGACAGCATCTGCAGTTCATGTTTATAACAGTAGGTCTAAGGTCAGTGCAAACAATGGCAACAGGGTGAGCAACTGTTTCTTGCTCACTGGTGGCTGAGCCTCTCTGTTTGCCCTACAACTCTTGACTATGGGTGCTGTCTGGATGGAGTTTGTACGTTCTCCCTGTAGGTTTTCTCCGGGTGCTCTGGTTTCCTCCCATTCTTTAAAGAAGTACAGGTTTGTAGGTTAATTGGGTTCTGTAAATTTTCAATTGTTCATAGTTGGTGGATAGTGCTAGTGTATGGGGTGATCGCTGATCGTGGGGACTCGGTGGGCCGAAGAGCCTGTTTCCACGCTGTATCTCTGAAGTCTAAACCACTAGGATAGGAGCAATGGCGACTATCATGTACGTGGAACATTGACCAGTGCAGCACAGGAACAGACCCATCGGCCCACAATGACGGTGAAAACATGAAGCCAAATTAAACTAATCTCCTCTATCTGCATGTGATCCATGTTCCTCCATTTCCTGCCTAGCCAACTAAAAGCCTCTTCTATGCCACTGCCTCAACCACCACCCTTGGCAGTGCATTCCAGGCACCTTCCATTTGACATGTAAAAACTTGCCCCGGCCTCCTTTAAACTTATCCCTCTCACCTGAAAGCTATGCCCTTTGGTCCTTGACATTTCCACCCTGGGGAAATGTAATTCGATTTCGCATCCGACAGACCAACTGGTGCAATCAAAGTCAATACATTTTTTCAAATCAATTGGAAAAAAAAGATGAAATTTGAATCGTCTTTCAATTGTTTGGATGACTTGTCTTAATTTGTCTTTTTCAGAGAGCTTCTTTCACCCTAGAGCACTTTAGGAGAAGCTGCACTAGGTAGTGTGTTGTGAGTGAGGTCAAGTGGTGTAGCAAGTTGTCCTCAAGCCACCAGCAAGACTATATTACAGGATGTTTTCAGACTGATCAAGGGAACTAAAGTATACATTCAGAATGCCGATGGCATTCCCAATTATTATTCTCTATTAAGGTCAGCACATGCCCTGGGAAACCTCACCGGTAATCTGTGATTCCAGTTGACGATAGTCAAACTTTCTCAGAAACCATCCAGAGACTTGTATTTCTAGGTCAGAGTTAGTACGTTGCCCTGATTTATCAGTAACGGCTCCTGCAAAATAAGACTTTACTTTCTGGTCATAAACAAGCTGTGCAGTGAGATAGTAGATTCTTTCCTGTAGGTCACTTTGAACAAGGGTCCAGTTCAGGCCACCTGAGTGCAATCTGAGACTCTGTGATGTTCTGGAATCCTACTGTGGTAGAAAGGGGCAGTAACACAGAAAATGACACGCTGGCAGATGGGTGGAAGTTATTGACGATATATTGGAAAATAACAATACTGGAGCAGCACAGTGGCACAGCAGTAGAGTTCATGCCTCATAGAGCCAGAGACCCGAGTTTGATCCTGACCTCAGGTGCTATCTGTGTGGAGTTAGCATGTTCGTCCAGTGACTGTGGGTTTCCTCCGGGTGCACTGACGTGCGGGTTTGTAGGTTAACTGGCCACTGTAAATTGCTCCTGGTGTGTAGGGAGTGGATGAGAAAAAGGAATAACATGGTGCTAGTGTGAACAGGTTTAGTTTGGTTTAGAAGTACAGCGTGGAAACAGGCCTCTTGGCCTTACTGGGACCACGCCGACCAGCGACCACCCGCACACTAGCTCCATCCTACACAATAGGGAAAATTCACAGAACTAACCTACAAACCTGCACGTCTTTGGAATGTGAGACGAAACCAGAGCACCCGGAACAAAAACCCAGGCGGTCACAGGAAGAATGTATAAACTCCACACAGACAGCACCGGATTAAAACTGGGCCTCTGGCGCTGTGAAGCAGCAACTCAACCACTGCGCCATTGTGCCGCCCTTTAATCAATGGTCAATGTGGACTGGATAGATAGAAGGATCTGTTTCCATGCTGTATCTCTAAAATCAATAACATTTTGCACACTCATATTATTTCTTCATTCACTTTTGGAGAACCTCATTAACCAAGTTTTTTCTGTAAATAAAAATGCATATCAAAGTGGTGTTACACAGCAGATCTGCACAGTTTAACATGGATATAATAACATAAATAAGCACACTTGCATTCTGGACCGATACCACATATTGGTTCCAACGTTATGCAGCGGAATCTCTGGCTATGGTGGGAGCTTTTAAAACAGTGGCTTCTGGTTAAGACTGCCCTTGATTGGTAAATGAGAGATGATAGGCTCGTGTGAACAGGGATTGTCATCAACAGGGACTTTACCAAGAATGGAGGAGGACTATGCTGAGAGATGGTCAGTAATGTGGTCATAAAAGGACACAAAGTGCTGGAGTAACTCAGCGGGCCAGGCAGCATCTCTGGGGAACATGGATAGGTGACATTTTGGGTCGGGACCCTTCTATTTTTTAACATTGGTATTTTGCTGTGAGCAGTCCAAGATTGAATCAAATTTTGTGGATCTGACAAAAAAAGCTTAAGGTTTTAGTTTGTTTTGTTTGATTTGACGGTTCTTTGCCTGCAAAAATGCATGTATTAAAATGGTATTTTACAGAAGTATAATTCAATGTTTTCCAATGGTTTAATTTGATCAAAATCAATACTATGGGGTTCCAACCTAAAATGTCACTCATCTATGTTCACCAGAGATGCTGCCTGACTAGCTGAATTACTCCAGAACTTTGTGTCTTTTTGTGCAAACCAGCACCTGCAGTTCCTTGTTTCTACAGCATTGTGGTTATCCCTGATGGCTCCAGGCATCATTTTACTCCCTGAGTTCTTGACAATGGCTCAGATCGGGAGAGCACTTTAGAAGGCTAGTGTTTGCTTTAATATCTGCCTTTGCTTTGGAAGCTCAGCTGTTAGTGAAGCACATGGCCACATCAAAAGAATAACTTTAATCACACACTGTAATCTGAAGAAGGGTCCTGTATTGAAACGTCACATGTCCATGTCTTCCAGAGATGCTGTCCAGCCCTCTGTTACTCCAGCACTTTGTATTCTTCTTTTATAAAGCAGCCTTTGTGCTTCATTGTTTCTTCACGTTATAATTTGATGGGAAAGTAGCAAAAAACTGACCCATTAGCCTGAAGAAGAGTTTCGACCCGAAACATCACCCATTCCTTCTCTCCAGAGATAATGCCTGTCCCGCTGAGTTACTCCGGCATTTTGTGTCCAGCTTCCTGATGGCTAAGTTCCTTTGACAACATCTTTCCCAAAATGGGATTTGTACGTGGTGAACAACCAATGTTTTGTCTCAGGTATTCACCAGCCAATTAAGAAAAACGATTAAAGCAGTCAGTAAAGGAAACCTTATTTGGAAGATGCTGGAGTTAATTTTTCCGTTAGTCTTATAGCCAGGTACATGGTAGACAGGTACATGGAAAGGATAGGTTTAGAAGGATGTGGGCCAAACACAAGCAGGTGGAACTAGTGTAGACAGGGCATGTTGGGCAGCATGGACAAGTGCCGAAAGGCCTGTTTCCAAGCTGTATGTCTCTATGACTCTATGACTAAGTTGACAATCTATCATCAGAATTCCCATCAGATGTTGCCTGACCAGCTGAGTTTTCTCGGATTTTCTAAAGTTATTTCAGATTTCTGGTCTGCGATATTTTGTTTCTTGACAACAATTTAATAAAAACAGTAAATTATAATATATGGCATATGACACCTCCTTTATGCATTGCAATTCATTTGATGTTTGTTACACTTGTGCTCTGATACATTTGGGTATGAAATTTTAAATGATCCGAATTCAGGTAAAAATGGTACAGTGGAAGATTAGTTGAATTGGGCATGAAATATGAGCTAGACATCAGGGGGCAAAAAATATGAAATGCCCGTTCCTCTGAGTTGGATAAAGATTCGAAGAATATAACCTGCTGATAATCGAGACACGGGAAATTGCAGATGCTGGAATTGTGAGCAAAAGACAAAGTGCTGGAGGAACTCAGTGGGTCAGGCAGCATTTGTGAGGGAAAGGACAGGTGACTTTTTGGGTCACAACCCATGGCTCCTGACCAAAACGTGGTCCTGGCCACTCCCTTCACAGATGCTGTCCGTCCCACTGAGTTCTTCCAGCACTTTGTGATCTGCTGACAATATATACCTGTTGAAAAAAATGATCAGGGACATTACATTTGGTGAAAAGGCTGCCCAGTAAGAATTAATAGCCTTAACGAGAAATTATAAAGATTCGTAATTATTTAATTGGTGCCACTACAGATTGTTGTAAAACCGGTAATTATATTTGCACCTTTAAATAGATCAAGGCAAAAAAATGACATAATAAATGAAATATTTATGATCAACAATCCAGATAAACCTACATTCATCTCCGGTTTGAAACTCAAACTTCTGACTGTAACGGCCATATCCAGCTGCAGTTCGGGCACGGATCTGAAATACATATTTCGTAGCCTGCTTCAGTCCATTAATGATTACACTAGGAGACTTGGATCTTGTGGAGGAGTAGCTGAGCTGTTCGTGTTCCTGCATAAGAGTAGGAATAAATTACAAGAAGGTCAATATCTGCTGCTGGTTACATAGGTCTACCAGCCTGACACCACCTCCTGCCGTCCTGAGAATATAGAACATAGAACTGTACAGCACTGGAGCAGGACTTTCAGCCCATAATGTTTGTGATGAACATGATGGCAGGTTTGTACACCCGACAAGGATAAATTAATCTAAGCTAAACCACCCCTGGCAATGCGTTCCAAGCCCCTGCCACTCTCTGTGCAAATAAATATGCCCCGCCCACCTCCATCAAACTCTATCCCTCTCACCTTATTGATATGCCAATAAGGACCAAACTATCTTCCATTATCAGTCACCATCACTTCCATTTACTGCATAGAGTTGATGTAAAGACCTTGTGGAAATACTCAGCGCTTAGGGAAACATGGAGACCACAATATATTACATTTTCTCTATCTAGTGTACAGAAGAAACCCAATGTGCGTTTGGGTAGTCTTGAATGAACAATTTTGGGCCCACTTACAAGGAGTTTTAAAAATGTTAGACCTGATGTATTTTAACAGGGGAAAAAAGCAGCAATGTGTGCTTTTAGTGTCAGGAAAGAAAGGATCTCCATCAAAGCTAATCTGCAATCCACGTTTTTAGACTTTTACACTTTAGAGGTACAGGGATCAAACAGGCCCCTCGGTCCACCAAATCCACACCGACCAGAGCACCCATAGAGTAGCACTATCCTAAAACTAAGGAAAAATTTACAATTTTACCTAAGCCAACGAACTTACAAATCTGCACGTCTTTGGAGTGTGGGAAGAAAACGGAGCACACTGAGAAAACACTTGGGTCAAGTCAAGTCAAGAGAGTTTATTGTCATGTGACCCAGACAGGACAATGAAATTCTTGCTTTGCTTCAGCACAACAGAATATAGTAGGCAGAATAGGTAGGTCACAGTGAGAACGTACAAACTCTATACAGACAGCACCCAAGGTCAGAATCGAACCCGAGTCTCTGGCACTGTGAGACAGCAACTCTACCGCTGCGCCACTGTGTCGTCCATGCCAATAATGATCAAACTTCATTAGCTTCTGAAAATATAGTATTATTGCTCTCTTGAATATGAATGCCTATAATCATGAGTGCCAGAATGATGCTTGCTGAAAGAACAAACTTTTTTTGTTGTTAATTTAATGAAACAAGATAGATTAGGTAGGGGCGGCACAATGACACAGCAGTAGAGTTGCTGCCTTACAGCACCAGAGACCCGGTTTTAATCCTGACTATTGGGTGCTGTCTGTGTGAAGTTTATACATTCTCCCTTTGACCGCGTGTGTTATCACAGGGCGGCCGCGGACAAGCGCAGTGGAAAAGTGGCCACGATCGGCCGGCCGGCCCTCCGCTGCCTTTTACCATCCTCAGATCCCTCCGGGCCTCGCTCTGGACCACGCTGACCACAGCCGAGCTCGGGCCCGGCGCCTGATAGGGAGGCCTGATCTACGGCCGGGGTAGATGCTGCCTCTACCCCCTCCCTGGGGCAGGGAGAGAGCAAGGATGGGGGGGGGGGAGAGGAGGGGAGGGGGGGGGGGGAGGGGGAGAGGTGAGAGAGAGGAAGTTAGGGGGAAGAGGGGGGAGGAGAGGGGGAGGAGAGGGGGGAGAGGAGGGGGGGGGAGAGGGGGGGGAGGAGGGGGGGGGAGGAGGCCCCCCCCTCTCTGCCCCCCCCCCTTTGCCCCCCTCCCATCTCTGCCCCCCCCCTCTTTGCCCCCCCTTCCTTTCTGCCCCCTCCTTTCTGCCCCCCCCCCCCCTCTCTGCTCCCCCCCCTCCATCTAGGGAGTGGTGAATATTGGGACCTATGGGTGAGTGGTGGAGTATTGCATTCGGGAACCAGCCCTCCCCTGTGATGCCACGCGCCCCCCCCATCCCTTCATTCTCTACCCCTCTCCCTCTCACCCTCCCTCTCCCCCCCTCCCCCCCCACTCTATCCGCGCCTGCGCAGTTGGGTGGATAGGGCGGGGGATGGGGTGAAAGGAGTGAATTAATTATATTCATATAATATCAAGGTGGGTTTAGTGAGTGTGGGGGGTGGTTAGTGCGTGTGTGTGTGTGACAGGCCCGCACCCCCCCCCCCCCCCCCCCCCCCCCCCCCCCCCCCCCCCCCCGCAATCGTGCGTTGAGGGGACGGGACCCAACGGGTCCCCTTGGTCTAGTTCCAAATAAATGCAGGTTTGGAGGTTAATTAGCCTGTAAATTGCCCCTAGTGTGTAGGATAGAGCATGTGTACAGGTGTTTGTTTGACGGCGTGGACTCGGTGGGCCGAAGGGCATGTTTCCATGCTGCATCTCCAAACCAAATTAAACTAAACTAAACTTTATCTCCAGGGATGCTGCCTGACCCGCTGAGTTACTTCAGCACGTTGTGTCTATCTTAAACTAAAAGCTTCTATCACAAGGGTGTATTAGAAAATAAGTGTTAAATCATTTTGAAAGTATGATGAAAATACGTTTTACTGTCCAGTGCAGTTGTACCGTGGCAATCCAATCTTTTCCCATTATAAAATACACAGTTGGGAGTAAGTGAAAAGACTGTGAGCCACGTTTAGTTTAGTTTTGAGATACAGTACGGAAAGAGATCCTTCGGCCCATCAAGTCCGTGCCGTCCAATGATGCCCCCACACACCAGCACTATCCTGCACACTAAAGGCAATTTCCAATGTTACCGAAGCCAATTAACCTACAAATCGTGCATCTTTGGAGTGTGGGAGGAAGCCGGAGCACCAATTGAAAACCCACACAGTCGTGGGGAGAATGTGCAAACTCCGTTCAGACAGAACCTATTGTGGGTCACTACCGCTGCACCACCGTGCCGCTCCAAATGTCTTGGGAATGATTGGTGAGCTCGGACTACATTGCTCTCTTTCCTGTAACTTCTGTCATTTATGGGAATAATATTGCAACCTGCGTGGAACTGCTGGACTCAGAATTTCCTCCCATATGTTGCTGAGATATATGAAAAGTTACATGCGTACAAAATGGGACTGCGGATAGACACAAAATGCTGGAGTCACTCAGCGGGTCAGGCAGCATCTCTGGGGAAAAGTGGTAGGTGACGTTTTGGGTCAGGAACACTTCTTCGGACTGAAAGTAGATTGAAGGCTACATAAGGCCAGAACAAATCAGGGTCAGCAACAGGTGACCTCAGAAAGGGTGGAGCCGGTAATAGCCCATTGTTGGCTGGGTTAACACGAGGGATACAAGGATACAAACAGTGGAACAGGTGGGACTGTTTCATCTGTTTATGCTTACAGTGCTATGATGTACAGCTGGTACACTTCCCTTCTTTGTCTTTGGTGTTGTTATGTGAGCAAATGGGACAGAGTGACAAGGAGCTGATTTTCCTTTTTATTTTAATGCTGCTCGTTTAATTTTGGTGAGGTTTGATGCTCAAATCACTGATGTAGCTATTTCCAAGGCATCTATCTGTTTTTTTGTGTGGCTTCTATATGTTTCAAGCTGCCAGTATCAGCTGAAGAGAGGACTTTCTGTGCATGTCAATTTGCATCTAATCTAAAGCAATCCCCATATTAATTCTCTACAATTTGGACTCGAATCATTAGATTTTCATTTCTGATTTGACATTAGCCGGGGAACGAAAGAGCTGTGAACAGCGACAGGACTGAAGCGTAACAACAAACCTGATAATTAATTCTGTTTCCATTGCAACGCTCTGTGATAGAATGGTGAAAAGTGGCATTGTTGTCTGTTAGATTAATTTATTACCAGCGATGTTATTTTGTGCTAAGTTAAAAGGTATGAAATTTCCATGGCTGCCACTGCTCATTTCGTTGCTAAGTGATTGAAAATGGACTTTTCCCCGAGTGAAATATAATAAGCATAATTTCTATGTTATTGCTACAAATTCAACTGGGCACTTCCCAACATGAATTATGCTTTTCAACCTGACACACATCAAATGACATCAGTCAGCATGAAAAATCCCCTCTGGATCTCTGCTGGCTGATTTAGGCCAAGTTGTCAAGGAAGGGCCAGTGACTGACTGCTCCTATACCAGCGAGGTTTAATCATACTACTCTGGGTCTCCTATTGCTTACCTGCATTCATTCATATCGACCCATTCCATCCACAAATCTTAACACTGTCCCCAAGTGAATCTGGTCTCAAACTATGAACCACAGCCAGACATCCACCCCAGATCACTCCCAGATCAAGACCCCTGATCAAATCTGGCTCCCACTCGCTGGTCACTCCCTTCCTCAATTTTCCCATGAACTCCCCACTCGTCAATCAACTCCAGCCCTGATCCCCGATCAACTTCAACCCCATTCCCGGTTCATTCCAAGTCTTGGATACCCATAGAGTGGCACAATGGCACAGCTGGTAGAGCTGCTGCCTCACAGCGCCTTAGACTCTGGTTCAATCCTGACTGCGGGTGCTGTCTGTGTGTGGATTTTGCACGTTGTCCTTGTGACCGTGTGGGTATCCTCCTGGTGTTATTGGCTTCCTCCCACTTCCTAAAGACGTGTGCTTTTGTAGGTTAATTGACATCTGTAAATTCCCCCCAGTGTGTAGAGAGTGGACGCAAGTGGAATAACATAGAACAAATGTGAACGGATGATCGATGCTCGGCATGGACTTGGTGGGCTGAAGGGCTTGTTTCTAAACTAAACTAAACTAAATTAAATCTGAGCACTCCTGCACCACACCTTATCTTTTAATGTAACATTAAAAAAATATATGATTCCCTACATCAATTAGGAAGTATTTTATTTTCACATTGAGAACTTTTTGTAGCTTTTTATGTTTTGGCTAAGTGTGATTCATTAACCTGTATCGTGTCTGCTGGATACATCTCGAACCTTTTTATCTGCATACTTTGACATCCTAATTGTTAATCTTGTAAAGTGGATGCCTTCACACATCTGTGTCATGCAGCGCACCAAATGAGCTGCCTCCAACTTAAATCAAATTTGAGTCTAATTTAAATTTAACAAAAAAAACCACTAGACACAAAGAAATGGGTATCAGTGTTGTAATCACAATTCACTTTGATGAATGTAAACCACTGAGTTTAGGATATTTGTGCATATCATCAGGTTCCTACAATTGGATGACCTCATTACTGCGATGTCAATGAGCCCTCTGGTGTATTAACATCTACTGTAAGTCTGATCCATATTTGAATTGAGATTTATTATTAGTAATGAACAAAATTCATAAAATTACTCACATCACGTCTGTACGGAGTTTGTACATTCTCCCTGTTACAGCGTGGGTTTTCCCCGGGTTCTACGGTTTCCTCCCACACTCCAAAGACATACAGGTTTTGTAGGTTAATTGGTTTCGGTAAAAGAATGTAAATAGTTTCTAGTGTGTAGGATAATGCTAGTATCTCCGGGGATTGCTAGTCGGTGCGGACGGTGGGCCGAAGGACCCTTTTCGCGCTGTATCTCTAAACTAAACTAATATAAACATTGATCGAATATCAACAGATCTTTGTTTCATAGAAATTAACACGTAGAATGTTAACCGCAAGGGTGATATTTTAATTCATTTAAAATCAGCGCTTGAAATTATTACACTGTTCACTGTTCATCAAACGTCTCACTGTGAGATTGTCACTTGTAAGCTGTGAAATACCTCAAGACAATGAGTTCTTTGCAGTGATATTTTCAAGACTTTTCCTTACTTTTTCATAGTACTTTATCTCGTAGTCCAGAATGACTCCGTTTGGATGCTCAGGTTCCTGCCATGACAGACCAATACTGTTCTGGGATGCCCAGTCTTTCCTCAGAAACCCAACCAGAGAGGGAGCTGAAAGGACAAAAGGTTCTGTGAAAATATTCATCGGGAAAACCAACTCAAGTGAATCTCTGGCTTCTGGATCAGTTCAGTGGCAGTCCTCACAGTGTTACAATACAACATGCTATTGTGGTTATTTCAATTTCGCAGGTGGATGCTCACGGTGTCTTGCTACCAGCGTTGCTGAACTCCATCACCTGCTGTGGTTTATCAACAACCCCAGCCCTGCATCTTCCTCAATGGATGGGTCTAAGTGGCTATTTGACAACTGGGTCAAATCTAGTAGAGCTCGGTTTTCTATGCTTGTACTTCACAGCGAGCATAGGAAATTGCTTGTTTTTGTTAACTTGTGACTGTGAGAGACATATTACCAGATTTATTTTCACAGTGGACCAGATGCACCAGAGCTCCCGAATAATAATAATAATAATAATAATAATAATAATAATAATAATAATAATAATAATAAACTTTATTACGGACTCAAGGTCCAGACAAGGGGCAACATTACATTAAAAAAACATTGCATATCAAATATCATAAATATATATAAAATCATGGTATATCACATAAAAACATCATAATTTATATTTAACAAAAACCCACAATACTTAAGTTAAAAATCCAGATTAAAAGATGATCAATGTCCTACAACGAGACAACGATACCAGTGTCTCCACAACTGGGATTCGTAGCGTGTAGTGCTAACCCTTATGTTTGACAAGGCCACAATAAGTACATTTTTAGAGTCATTTATCCTGCAAATGAATTTATACATGTGGTGTCTTAGGATAGCTTCTAAAGTACTGACTCCTGCAGCCACAAACATATTACTGGCACTACACCATCTAGGTTGCCTTAGCAGTGTTCTCATGGCATCGTTATATGCCACCTTTAGTCTCTGCATACTTGTCTTTAAATAGTTCGACCACAGGTGCGCAGTGTAGAGGGGTGTGCAGTATGCTCTAAATAGCGACATCTTCACCACATCTGCACACGCACCAAATTTACGCAAGAGGATATTTGCCTGTACATACAGCATGCGTCGTTGCCTATAAATATCCTCATCATCTGTCATTTGTTCTGTAATAATATGCCCTAGATATTTTATCTTATTACAGACACTAAGATTGTCAATAAAACCAAGGTGAACATTTGTTTTAACAAATCTATTTGTATAAAACAATCTTTGGGATGACTACGTTGCCAGGAAGGTCAGCATTTTATTGATTGTTCCCATGCCACCATGAGCAGGATTAAGGTGATGCAATTTGGTTGTTTCTGATAAATATTTCTCTAATTGTCCGTCTTTACCAGAAAATGTGGACACCTGCTATTGATATGCCAGCTAGTAAAACTCAGTCACCAAGCTAAATCAAATTTGAGTGGTGGTCATCAAAAACCATCATTCACAACTGTGTTTCTGTAATGGACAGCTAACACTCAAGGATTAGTTACCAGGTAAGATTAATATAAAGACACAAGATTAATATATTTCACATTACATGATTACACGCACTATTGAATGGAGATATTCAAGGCTGTTCTAGTGAAAAGTGGAAGTTCAGAGGGATTAATCAAAACAATTGATTTGTCTCCTCATAACGATATAGAGGTGAGCTATATTCCTATTATGAATGATAGATAACAGGATAATGTGGGGTTATTATAGAATAAGAGAAAAATACTTCATGGTCACAGGAAGGGCAAGCACTTAAGTGCATCTCCAAACCAATCATTAATCTTCAGTTTAAAGGTTTATGTACTTTCCGCACTCATTTGCTTTTAGTTCACGCTTCCTCTGTTTTAGAAGAAAGTAACAAAAAGAGCTATAAAGAACTTTAGAGGATGTACTGACATATTAAATAAAAGCCAACAGCTGTTTAACATGTATTTGATCATCTGCTTTCAGAACACGTCAACGCTTTCTTTAATCACAAACTTCAGTCTCCTTTAATCAAAGCAATAGCCCACGACATTATACTTGGCTAAGTGCTAAAGTTTAATACTTGACCCTGCAACTTTCCTGTGAATGACATTTCCCCAATACAATTATAGTGGTGAGCCTCAACCTTTAACATTGCACATGGACAGGAAATGTTTGGAGGGATATGAACCAAATGTGGGCAAGTGGGACTAGCTTAGATGGGGCATCTTGGTCGTCGTGGACAAAGTTCGGCCGTGCTGTATGACTGGTGAAAAGGGCAAACACACCACAGATTTTAGCAATACAGTGATCCATTACTCTAGGAACCATGAGGAGAAGCAGCATAATAAGTGGCATATTTGTGAAGGTTTACAGAGAGAGCAAGTCAAAGTCAAAGCAAGTTGGGTTGGGACGCTTCATCGGACAAATTGTAGAGGGGGAGAGAAAGCTGGAAGAGAGATGAGGGTGGCAAATCCTTCCTATAATGGAGCAACCAGAACTGCACATAATACCTCAAAAGCAGCCTAACCAAAGTCCTATAGAGCTGCAATATGATTTCCTGACTTGTACACTCAATGCCTCGACTTATGAAGGCAGCATACCATGCACGGAAGGCTCGATCACCCCGATATGGGGGTTTCGATTGCCGACTGTGGGAGCTTTGATCGCCCCGGCTGCGGATGTTTCGATTGCCCCGACCGCAGGAGAAAAGGAGACTAAGGTATACATTATTTGTGTCCATCACAGTCGGGAATGTGAGGTCGTCCAAAAAAAAAGATGGTCGTGAAGAAGCGTGTGTGTGACCCGGATATTGAACTGATGGCTGTAGGTCTCCACTTATGCTGTATGCCCTGGGATTCTCACACGACGCTGTGGTTGCTGTTTAAGTCTATGTTTAATCTGTATATAGTTATGTATCTTGTTGCTTTTTTTGTATGATGTATGGTAAATCAAATTTCATTCACGTGACAATAAAGGACCATTGAACCATATTGCTTCTTAACCATGCTATCTATTGTATTGCCTCTTTCAAAGAGCTATGAACTTGGACTCCAAGATTCCCCAGTAAATCATTGCTGTTAAGGATCCTGCCACTACTTTCCCCTTAGATTCAACCTCCCAAGTTAGAACATCTCACACTTTTGCTCGAATTAAACTCCATCTGCAGTGTCTTGACCCATTTCTGTAATGGATCTAAATCCTGCTGTAACCTTTGACGACCTTCATCACCTGCAATTCACCAATTCTGGTGTTGTTTGCAAACCTACTAACCAACACGTCTATATTTATGTCCAAGTAGTTATATATGTCCTAGCACAGATCCCTGTTGCATTCCACCAGTCATATACTTCCGGCCAGAATCACACCCTTCCACCACTACCCTCTGTCTTCCATGGGTAAGTCAGTTATGATCACCTCACCTTCATCACCTCCTCAAAAACCTTTATCTAGTTAGTTAGATATGACCTGCAGTGCTTTGGTGGTGGTAAAACAGAGTTAGCAGATCATATCAAGGAGATGGCCTTTAGTGAGACCAAGCGTCGACTCAGCAATCGTTTCGCAGAACACTTACGCACCGTTCACCACAGCCTGTTGGGTCTCCTGGTTACTACCCATTTTAAATAGTTTTCCAAATCCCATACTGACTTTTCTGTCCTGGGCCTCCTCCATCACCAGAGTGAGGCCTCACGCAAACTGGAGGAGCAGCACCTCATATTCCGCTTGGGTAGCTTACAACCCAATGGTACGAGCATTGAATTCTCCAATTTTAAGTAACTACATAACTGTGACCCTCATATACCCCCCCCCCCCCCTTCCTTCTGCCCCCCGCCTCTGCTGTGCCCCACCTGGACCTGCACCCCCCCCCCCCCCCCCCCCCCCCCCCCCCAATCTACATTCTTTCCTCTAACTTCACAATTCACAACCCACACCTTTTGTTTTTTTCACTTCTGGCCTTTGTCCAACCATCTGCTTAAAAAATAATGCTCCTCACCTGTGTCAGGCTATTTCCTGCCACACTTTGTCCAGTCCAGCTTTCTTGTCCCCTCCCCACAATCAGTCTGAAGTAGAGTCCCGACCCAAAATATCACCTATCCATATTCTCCTGATATGCTGCCTGACCCACTGAATTATTCCAGCACTGTCTCATTTTGGAAACCAGAATCTCCAGTTATTTGTTTCTAGATGATATTTGGTTACGTGGAAAGATCAGAGAAGCTGGAGTTGTTCTACTTGGAACATGTTGAGAGATGACTTTACAGATAATATTCTGATGATTTTACAGAAGATTTGAGAGTTGATATTCCAGTATGGAATATCATAAACAGTCTTAATAGCATAATTAACAAGAAACTTTCTCCAATGGAAGAATAATTAATAGTGAAAGGACTGGTGCTATGAGGACACAGATTTAAACTGAATGGCAAAAAGCAACAGAGGTGATAAGAGGGAGAACTGGTTGTATGAATTTGTGATTTGAAGGAGGGGTGAAGGGAAGTCAACGGGTATTCAGAAGGATGCAAAATAAGTACTTGAAGGGAATAAATGTAGCTAAAGCTAAAGTACCCAGCATAAGCACAATGGGCCATTTAGCTTCATTTAGAACTAAATTGTTCTATGATTATATTAAAGGCAACAGCATCGTAGGATGATTTAGCACAGACCCACCAGACCATAGATAACATAGATAAGGTGCAGCGGTATAGTTGCTGCCTTACAGCACTTGCAGGACCAGAGACCCGGGTTCGACCCCAACTACGGGTGGTGTCTGTACGGAATTTGTACGTTCTCCACGTGACCGCATGGTGATCGCTGGTCGGTGCGGACCCGGTGGGCCGATGGCCCTGTTTCCGCACTGTATCTCTAAATTAAACTCAAACTAAACATCCAAACATTGCAAGCAATGACTTAAACACACCTGTCAAAGGCCCAGATGTGCAGTGTGTATGTCAGCATTGGTTGGTAGATTCCACTTTGCAAACATGTTTCAACAGTATGTGAGACTGAGTGTGCCTGAATGGCCCGAAAAGCAATCGAACATAATGGCTGAAAAATTGCAGGTAGCGGGGGACATTACCGACAGAGCATCTAGTGTACTTACTAATCCTTAACTTGAAGTGTTTTGAGCTTACCTTTCCCTGTCAGCTATGTCTGACAAACATCAGCTTGGGATTTAAACTTCCTGCGATGTGCTGAGACAAGTCTAATAATGCCTCTCAGCTAAGCTCCTCTGGCAACACATGGCTGTGTCAGGATTTTGCAGGCTTTCATTCTCCCCAGCAGCTGATTTACACAGAGCTGGGAAACTGTGTCTTCAGAATAGTGTTAAGACAGAAAGGATGGTGGGCTTATATCATTTTACCCAGCATTTTTCAATATTCCAGCTCTTCCAAAATATTTGCATCCTTAATATTACAGAATGAAGAGACACTGATGTGATAGACACAGATATGCAGTTGGTTCTTATAGAATAAGACAGAAAATAGACACAAAATGCTGGAGTAACTCAGCGGGTCAGGTAGCATCTCTGGAGTACCAATTTCAAGCTAACTCCTGCCTTTCTTCCCTCCCCATTTTCCCCTCCCTGCCCCATCCTAGTCGTCCCACTAGTTCCACTGTTTGCATCCTTTTATCCCTGTCGTTAGCACATCTTCCCCAGCCAACAATGGACCATTATGGACTCCACCCTTCCTGAAATCACCTGGTGCCGGCCCTGTTTTGTTGTGGCCTTCTCTATCTTTCAGTCTGAAGAAGTGTTCCGACCTGAAACATCACCTACTCCTTTTCTCCAGAGATACCGTCTGACCCGCTGAGTTACTCCGGCATTTTGAGTCTATCTTCAGTATAAACCAGCATCTGTAAATCCTTCCTATACGTAGAGCAGTACAGCACAGGAACGGACATTACATCCTACAGTGTTTATTCCAAACATGAAGCGAGCAAAACTGATCTCATGTGCCTGTACATGGTACATATCCCTCTATTCCCTGCATCTCCATGTGCCTATCTAAAAGCCTCTTAAATGCCACTACTGTATCTGCCTCCACCACCAGCACTGGCAATGTGTTCCAAGACACCACTACTCTCTGTGTTTAAAACCTGCCCCAGACACCTCTATTAAACTTTCTCTCTCTTATAGCTATGCACTCCAGTGTTGGACATTTCCACCCACGGAAAAAGGTTCTGTCTACTGACCCAAACAATGCCTCTCATGATTTTGTATACTTCCATCCAGTCTCCCCTCAACCTCTGGTGTTCTAGAGGATTCATTAATTATTTAATTTACCAATAAATAACTTAACCGTGGTGCTTGCTAAATAACACAGTTTTAATACTGGATTAATTCAACAGTAAAACAGACTAAAATGAACGAACAGTCTATTCCCGTTTCTGTTCAAACATTGGGGCAGGCCTAGAACTTCCCAGTTTAGTTTTGTTTTAGTATAGAGATAAAGTGCGGAAACAGGCCCTTTGGGCCAGCGAGTCCACGATAAAAAGTTCTCTATTAGAACCGCAACTGTTCTGTTAAACCACACAGCTGTGTCTGTGCTAGTCCAAAACATACGACATATGAGAATGATCCCATGAGTGATTGGGTTGACACAAGATAAGTGTTTGATGGCACTGGGCCTGTACTCGCTGGAGTTTAGAAGAATGAGGGGGGACCTCATTGAAACTTGCTGAATAATGAAAGACCTGGATAGAGTGAATGTGGAGAGGATGTTTCCACCAGTGGGAGTGGAGTCTAGGACCAGAGGCCATAGCCTCAGAATAAAAGATTTATTCTTTAGAAAATTAGGAATTTATTTTGTCACGGTGGTTAATCTGTAGAATTCATTGCCACAGAAAGCTATTTTCAAGGTGGACATTGATTAGTAAGGGTGTCAGGGGTTATGTGGGAGAAGGCAGGAGAATGGGGTTGAGCGGGGATGATAGATCAGCCATGAATGAATGGCGTAGACTTGATGGGCCGAATGGCCTAATTCTGCTCCTACAACTTATGGACAATGCATTTGCGATGAGCTGGATGTTTACACCTGTCTGGTTTTGTAAACGAGTGAAGGATATCCTTCAACTGAAAATCTTTGCAAATCAAAAAAACGGCAGAAGTAGGAATCTGAACTAAAGACAGAAATTACTGGCATCATTCTGAGAGAAACACAGTTAACCATTTCAGGTTGAAGGCCCTGCATTGGAAGGGATAATCTTTTCCATTCTGATGAAGTGTCTCTCAAGTGAAAGGTTAACTCTAATTCTCTTCCCATAGATGCTGCTTGACCTTCTGAGCCTATAATTTGTTTTATGTACAAATGTGTTTGTCACTGTCACAGTTCAATGTACATAAAATTATAAACTCATTGGATCAAGATGAGATCATTGAATGCAAATAAATATTGGATCAAACTTTGCCTGTGCCTCACCAAAGTACAATAAATATTTGTGAGACACACCACCTTTCAGCTTGTGAATAAAGTTAAATATTCAGTAAAAATGACACGCCTGGAACCTGAAGAAGGGTCTCGTCCCGAAACGTCGCCCATTCCTTCTCTCCAGATATGTTGCCTGTCCCACTGAGTTACTCCAGCAATTTGTGTCCGTCTTCGGTTTAAACCAACGTCTGCAGTTCCTTCCTACACAAGTCTGGAACCGATTCTTTCACTTAAAAATGCATCTCACATAGTTTTCACATCTGCAAAGAAAAGCTACTGCAGCACATTCTAAGAAACCTATAAAACCATGGCTCTCTAGGTTTGTAGTTGCTTTATTTCTTATTTGTGCAAGTATTTCTTAATACCAGCCGGTAACAATAATTAATAATACATTAAACCACAGTCAGGATTTATCTGTTGTTGAAGAATAAAGCTGCAGACGCCTGATTTGATGCTATAAATTTTAAAATAAATTAATTCATTACAAGGCCTTAACAGAAAGCATGATGAAGAGTCAGCAGTACCTCGGGCTTTTATTTGGATGATGCTCACACCAAATAATGTGTTTCTTCTGTTGCCACTGATAACACTAACACAACGTATTGATAATCAGGCATTGTTATTCTAAATATCTCTCACACTGGCATTAGTGAAAGAATAAGTGAATAATTTCAAGGCAGAGCCAGTGGCCCTCTTGTTTACTTCTATTTAATAGCATTAAGCAGGTAAGGTACTTTGTATTTAGCTGAGAGGTAGAAACACACAGACACTTAAAATTGTTTAAAGTATTCACTTTAGAATGTAATTTGTCTTTTCTTCAAGATCTGAAGCACTTTGTTTGAGAGAATAAGACCTTCCCTTGACTTGGTGTAAAGGACTAAAATAACTGGGTATTAGGTTCCAATTGGAAGCTGTCCAAATATTTGAAACAGTAATGTCCCTGTCCCACTTAGGAAACCTGAACGGAAACCTCTGGAGACTTGTGCCCCACCCAAGGTTTCCGTGCGGTTCCCGGAGGTTCTTGTCAGTCCCTACCTGCTTCCACTACCTGCAACCTCCGGCAACCACCTGCAACCTCCGGGAACCGCACGGAAACCTTGGGTCGCAAAGTCTCCAGAGGTTTCCGTTCTGGTTTCCTAAGTGGGACAGGGGCATAATGGTATATGTGGGGAATGGTATCTCTGTCACATACTGAAAGTGTAGATTTTGACGCGCACAAAGCAACAGTTAAAACCACAGAACGAGATTTGAGAATTGATGACATGACAGTGCATTCAATGAATTGGCACATAGTTGGTGCACATAGAGCTTTTTATATTTATTTGACCACAACTGCATTTGTTACATTGAAAATGGAAAACAAGATTCAGAATCTCTGCAAAACTGGCATTGGTGAAATAATAAGTCAATCATCGCAGATACTATCGCAACGTTTAAGAAACATTTGGACAGGTACATGGGTAGGACAAAGTTGGAGGGATATGGCCCAAATGCAGGCAGGTGGAACTAGTGCAGATGGGACATGTTGGTGGGTGTGGGCAATTGGGCCAAAGGGCCTGTTTCCATGCTGTATGACTATGGCTCTATTTCAAATCAGAACCAGTGGCCCCATTGTTTACTTCTATTTGATGACATTAATTACGTAGGGTACCTGAACTGAATTGCATTTAACTAAGAAAAGTCGAAACTTTATTGTCAGGTACACATGGAGTTCCTTGTTTGCATGAAGCTCAGAGTAAACAGTACAGATGACAATGAGAATGCAACAGAATGGTGTAAAGGAAACACGAGAGACTGCAGACGCGGTTATCCGGGGCATAAAACAAGGTACTAGAGGAACTCAGCATGTCAGGCAGCATCTGCAGAGAGAAAAGGGCCGATGGACTGAAGAAGGGACATAACCGGAAACATTGTCTGTCCTTTTCCCTCCAAATTCAGGGACAATTTCTTCCCAGCTGTTATCAACCGAACAATCCTCACACCAGCTAGACTGCAGTCCTGACCTCCCTTCTCCCTGATTGGAAACATTCAAACTGTCTTTAATCGGACTTTATCTTGCACTAAACGTTATAGCCCTTTCTCCTGTATCTGTACACTGTGGACATGATACATAACAACAATAAATTAAACTCAAATGGTGCAAAGATTCTGAAGGGGTGAAAAAAAGAAAGTCCAATCAGGAAATAACCGTGTGAAGTAGAGTTAGAGTAAGAATATGTGACAACAAATCTGGGAAGGTGGTGTGATAGAGGCGATTGGTTCAGGAGTCTGATAGCAGTGGGGCAGAAGCTGTTTTGAAGTGTAGACGTTGTGGTTTTCAAGCTCTTGTATCATCTCCCAGAAGGGAGAAGAGAGAAAAGGCATAATTGTGGATACTACCAGCCTCACTGATGCAATATACTGTGATGATGGACTGGATGGAAGGATGTGATGAGCCTGTGATGGATTGGGCTGTGTTCACCACTCTGCAGGTTCAGGTGGTCAAGAGCAGAGCAGTTGTTGTACCAGACTGAGATACATCCCATCACAATAATTTATGCAGCGCATCTACAAATACTTGAGAAAACCCTCATGGGCATGCTGAACTGGAGAACAAGAAGCAGGACTTAGTAGTAGAAGAAAGCTGTCAAGCTGAAACATCACCTGATCCCTCTTCCTTCCACAGTAGCTGCCTGGTTTGCTGAGCAGCTCCAGCACTTTGTTTTTAGCTGAACATTTCAACATCAGCCATCTCTAGTGTCTCATAAGTCATAGGAGCCATTTGGTCCATCGAGTCGACTCCGCTATTAATCATGGCTGATCTATCTTTCCCTCTCAACTCCATTCTCCTGCCTTCTCTCCATAACCGTGGACACATTTACTAATCAAGAATGTCTCCTGCTAAGTTTAAACATTATCTTCAGAAATCCAAAATGCAGGCTCAAAGTTGTTTTGAGCTTGCACTGGAACTGTCGAGTGAAAAATGCAGTGCTGAATTCAAATTGTAATTTGCTGCACAGACCATCTGCTAACTGTTAATTGAGCTCAAGTGAAACCTTATTACACGCAGAAAGCTTTTTGTTATTTTGCTAAAGGAAGTCAATGAATAATCCTTCAAGATAATAATGTGCAGATGGTCTCAAATGACTTAATTTACAATGTGCTAGTTATTTAATTGTAAGGCAGTCAACTTTTCAATCTCTAATATTAAGCATTTTGAACCATCATTGAATAGAAAGAAATTTTCAAAATTGCAGTTCAGCTGGTAAGACGATTTAAATTGTGATTCCATGGAATATTTTGCACAATGTCATCTGGTTCCCATGTATCTATGAATATATTCTGTATTATGTCTGCTTAGAATGCAGCACTGCTGATAGAAAATAGAGTTCCTCTAGAGGTTTTGTTAATAAATAACATTATAAGCAACATGGATAAAGGTAACCTACCACCCATAGTTACTAACAATGAATTCACCAATGCTAAGCAATATCACTCCACCCACCCTCTAACTCTTTCTCTGTGCCTGCCCCCTACCATGATGTATTAGGAGAATCTCTAAGTTCCACATTTCCCTTTTACCCCACAGGATCGCCCCACTTCTTTCCTCTCCCACTTGGCCCTTCTGACCATTTCCCTCCCTCTGGCTTTATACCACTCCCCCTCTTATCTTATTTGACACCCTTTAGACTCCATTCATCACTAGCCTTTGTTATTTACTCTGTACATGTGCCAATCAACCTCCCCCCCCCACCCTTCACCTGTACTCACATCTTTTGTCTCACCCCCATCTCTCGTTTCTAGTTTTCTCCTCCCTATTATAATCAGTCTGAAGAACGGGGCCCAACCCAAAACATAGTTCGTTCCATTCCCTCCACAGATTGTGCCTGACCCTCAGAGTTCCTCCAGTCTTCCTCCAGCACTTTGTGTTTTGCTTTGGATAAAGGCGTGGCAGGTTCCCTGTTGAATTTAGTTTAGTTTAGAGAGACAGCATGGTAACAGGCCCTTCGCGCCCACCGAATCCACACCGATCAACAATCACCTGGACACTGATTCTATCCTTCACTCTCGGGAAAATCTACAGAAGAAGGAAGAATGAAGGAAGAGGCCAATATGAAGACCCTGGATCACCCATCTACATTTTACCATGGATCACAAGTTGCACAGGGCATTTTAAAAAAGCATCATATTTTCTAAGAACAATCCCAAAATGAATTTCCATAATAGATTAAGGAAAAAGGCCAAATGCTTTCAAATTGTTGAAAATAGGTAAATGTGACATAGAGTCTTACAGCGTGGAACCAGGCCATTCAGCCCAACTTACCCACACCGACCACCATGTCCCAGCTACATGAGTATAATCTATAAATTTAATGAACTAAAATGACCTAAACATTACCTATCCATGTTCTGCAGGGATGTTGCCTGACCCGCTGAGTTACCTTTAGCCTGGTTTAGAGAAATGGCCCTTTGGCCCACCAAGTCCACGCAGACAGTAGCCAAGGACAGGATCGAACTCGGATCTCTGGTGCTGTGAGGCAACAACTCTACCACCAAACCATGCTGCTACAACTTCCAGCTATGCTGGAAACTGCAAACTGCAAACATTTGTGTCGCAACCCATTCTGTTCCTTTTCACATGGATCTGTGTCAGGGAGCAACAGTGCACTGTGTTTGTAAATAACTATGTTGATAGGGTGTAGAGCTATTCACACGAGTGCATTGATAACACTGAGATACGTAGCACTGTAAGCTGTGGATGCACTAAATTACAAAGATATTAATAGATTAAGGAAATAGGCCAAAAGCTTTCAAATTGTTCAGAGTACGAAACTATGACAGAATCTGCTTTAGAACTAAACATTATGGAATAGAGTATTTCTTAAAGGTAAAAAAGTAAAGGCTAGAAACAAAGGAAGTACAAAGAGTTTAAGAAGGAACTGCAGATGCTGGAAAATCAAAGGCAGACAGAAGTACTGGAGAAACTCAGCGGGTGCAGCAGCATCTGTGGAGCGAAGGAAATAGGCAACGTTTCGGGCCGAAACCCATCTTCAGACAAAGAGTCTGAAGTACAAAGAGTCTGGGAGTGCATGTCCATAGATAGTGGGGGGAGACAGGATTGGGTAATGGAATGCGAGACTTTATGGTGAGAGAGCAAGAATTCTCTGCAATTTCTTGTGGTCTTGGATGGAGCTGTACTCGAACCATATTGTGATGCATCCCGATAAAATGCCGCTGAAGACGAGACAACGAGTGCATTGACAGACGGGAGGCTGCATTGTGGCTCTCACAAGTGCAAACTGTTATCAGCTGTGCACATGTGGCAATCACAGCAACTGCAGATCACAAAAGGGTGGGAATTTTATATGCTTCTATAAGATCTCCTCTCATCCTTCTAAATTCCAGTAAATACAAGCCCAGTCGATCCATTCTTTCATCACCCGTCAGTCCCGCCATCCCGGGAATTAACCTGGTGAACCTTTGCTGCACTCCCTCAATAACAATAATGTCCTTCCTCAAATTAGGAGACCAAAATTGCACACAATACTCCAGGTGCGGTCTCACCAGGGCTCTGTACAACTGCAGTAGGACCTCCTTGCTCCTAAACTCAAACCCCTTCGCAATGAAGGCCAACACTCCATTGGCTTTCTTCACTACCTGCTGTACCTGCATGCTTCCTTTCAGTGTCTGATGTACAAGCACACCCAGGTCTCGTTGCACCTCCCCTTCTCCTAATCTGACACCATTCCAATAATAATCAGTCTTCCTGTTCTTGCCACCAATGTGGATAACCTCACATTTATCCACATTATACTGCACCTGCCATGCATCTGCCCACTCACCCAACCTATCCGAGGCACCCTGCAGCCTCATAGCATCCTCCTCACAGCTTACACGCAAATTTAGAGATGTTAATCATCTAAATCGTTAATATATATTGTAAACAATATATATTGTATACCCCATTATATATATACCAGTGGGGTGCCTTGCAGTCACTGCCTGCAATTCTGAAAATGACCCATTGATTCCTACTTTTGCTTCCTGTCTTCCAACCAGTTCTCTATCCATGTCAATACCCTACCCCCAATACCATGTGCTCTAATTTTGCACACTAATCTTTCATGTGGGACTTTGTCAAAGGCTTTTTGAAAGTTCAGATACATCACATCCACTGGCTCTCCCTTATCCGTTCTATGTGTTACATCCTCAAAAAATTCCAAAAGATTAGTCAACAATGATTTCCCCTTCATAAATCCATGCTGACTTTGACCGATCCCATCACAGCATTCCAATCCCGTCACTGCTTTCTATGGGTTACCTATTTCTGGACCACGATGATTTTCCCAGTGTGCCCCAGGGACTAGTTCACGGGGATCTTAGTTCCCAGCACACTGGCATGGCTCAACATTTGCAGAGCAATGCAGGATTGCTTCCTATGTAAATCTGGCTGTGTTAACATAGTGGTTTTGACAGAGAATGAGGCCTTGTCCTTACACTCACTGGATGTTAAAACTACCACTGTCATTGCAACTCTTATCCAGTGCTGCCACCAGGACAAAGGTCCTTTAAGGACCATCTAAGCCTCTAACATTTTAAAACAAGTTCAGACTTGAAGAGTACAAGATGGCGCATATAAATGGTCGCTTTTGTGAACAAACTCAAAGTGGGCTAATTTAGAATTTAGAGATACAACGTGAAAACTGACCCTTTGGCTCACTGAGTCCGTGCCGACCAGCAACCACCTCGTACACTATAATCAACCTTTATTGTCATCTTGCAAGCAACAAGTACAGTGCAAAATGAAAAGACGTTTCCCAGTGAATAGCGGAGCCCGCACAAAATTTACTTGTCTTTGGAGTGATGGGAGGAAAATAGTTAAAATCAGGTCACAAGTTAAAAATAAACCCATAAAAACATGTCCGGCCGCTGATTTGAGAGCCAACAGTTACAAAGTGTCCGTCCAGCCGCAGAGTCAGTCAGCACCTGTGAGTCAGTGATCGAACCTCAAGCCTGTGGTAGGGCGCTATACAGAAGCCAATTAACCGACAAAATTGTATGTCTTTGGAGTGTGGGAGGAAACTGGAGCACTCAGAGAAATCCCACACGGTCCCAGAGAGAACATACAAACTCCATACAGACAGCACCCATAGTCAGGATCGAACCCAAGTCTCTGGCGCTATAAGGCAAGAACTCTACTGCCATGCCACTGTGCAGCCCAGGCAGAGCTACTATCTTACAAATTTAGTATGATCGTGCCTAATGTGCAGCAGAATTGTCACTGAGATATGTTAAACTTAATCTCATCTGTCCACAAGACCTTTTTCCAGAACTGTGGTTGCTCTTTTAAGTACTTCTTGGCAAACTGTAACCTGGCCATCCTATTTTTGCGGCTAACCAGTGGTTTGCATCTTGCAGTGTAGCCTCTGTATTTCTGTTCATGAAATCTTCTGCAGACAGTGGTCATTGACAAATCCACACCTGACTCCTGAAGAGTGTTTCTGATCTGCCGGACAGGTGTTTGGGCATTTTTCTTTATTATAGAGAGAATTCTTCTGTCATCAGCTGTGGAGGTCTTCATTGGCCTGTCAGTCCCTTTGCGATGAGTAAGCTCGTCATTGCTCTCTTTCTTCTTAATGATGTTCCAAACAGTTGATTTTGGTAAGCACAAGGTTTGGCTGATGTCTCTAACAGTTTTATTCTTGTTTCTCAATCTCATAATGGCTTCTTTGATTTTCATTGGCGCAACTTTGGTCCTCATGTTGATAAACAGCAATAAAAGATTCCAAAGGTGATGGAAAGGCTGACGTCAGAAAATCCTCGAAAAGCGCCTGGACCTGATGGTATAACCGGCCGTGTTCTAAAAACCTTAGTGGACCAACTGGCTGGAGTTTTTACGGACATTATCAACCTCTCACTTCTGACGTCTGAGGTTCCCACCTGCTTTAAAAGGGCATCAATAATACCAGTGCCCAAGAAGAGCAAGGTGACGTGCCTCAACGACTATCAACCAGCGACACTAACGTCGGTGGTAATGAAGTGCTTTGAGAGGTTGACCATGGAGCAAATCAACTCCTACCTCGACAAAAACCTGGACCCACAGTTCACCTACCTCCACAACAGATCAATGGTGGATGCAATCTCGCTGGCTTTCCACTCCGCTCTGGACCACTTAGACAACAGAAACTCACATGTCAGGCTGTTATTCATTGATTACAGCTCGGCATTTAATACAATCATCCCCTCCGAGCTGGTTACCAAACTCACAGAACTGGGTCAATGCGCATCCCTCTGCAATTGGATCCTCGACTTCCTCAATCACAGACCACAGACTGTTCGAATTGGTGGAAAGGTGTCAGCGTCATTAACAATCAGCACGGGAGCACCTCAAGGCTGCGTGCTCAGCCCCCCTGCTGTACTCACTCTATACTCATGACTGTGTAGCCAGTCATAGTGCAAACTCCATCATCAAGTTCGCTGATGACACCACTATTATGGGACGTATCACTGATGGGGACGAGTCAGAGTAAAGAAGAGAGATCGACCGACTGACCAAATGGTGCCAGTGCAATAACCTGGCCCTCAACACCAGCAAAACTAAGGAACTGATTGTGGACTTTGGAAGAAGTAGGATGGGGACCCACAGTCCCATTTATATCAACGGGTCGATGGTGGAGAGGGTCAAGAGCTTCAAATTCCTGGGCGTGCACATCTCTGAAGATCTCTCCTGGTCCAAGAACACTAATGCAATTATAAAGAAAGCACATCAGCGCCTCTACTTCCTGAGAAGATTACGGAGAGTCGGTATGTCAAGGTGGACTCTCTCTAACTTCTACAGGTGCACAGTAGAGAGCATGCTGATCGGTTGCATCGTGGCTTGGTTCGGCAACTTGAGCGCCCAGGAGCGGAAAAGACTACAAAAATTAGTAAACACTGCCCAGTCCATCATCGGCTCTGACCTTCCTTCCATCGAGGGGATCTATCGCAGTTGCTGCCTCAAAAAGGCTGGCAGCATCATCAAGGACCCACACCATCCTGGCCACACACTCATCTTCCCGCTACCTTCAGGTAGAAGGTACAGGAGCCTGAAGACTGCAATGTCCAGGTTCAGGAATAGCTACTTCCCCACCGCCATCAGGCTATTAAACTCAACTCAAACAAAACTCTGAACATTAATAGCCCATTATCTGTTTATTTGCACTTTATCTGTTTATTTATTCATGTGTGCATATATTTATATAATGGTATAAGGACACACTGATCTGTTCTGTATTTATGCCTACTATATTCTGTTGTGCTGAAGCAAAGCAAGAATGTCATTGTCCTATCTGGGACACATGACAATAAACTCTCTTGAATCTTGAAGACTGAAGGAAAGACTAGGTGCTGAGAGCTCTCTTATACCTGCATTAAGGAGGCATTTAAACACACCTGAGCAATTACAAACACCTGTGAAGCCATGTGTCCCAAACATTATGGTGCCCTGAGATGGGGGGACTATGTATAAACACAGCTGCAATTTCTATATGGTGAAACCAAAATGTATAAAAATGGCCTTTATTAAAATCTGGCAATGTGCACTTTAACCACATGTGATTTTTTTTTTCTATTACAAATCTCAAATTGTGTTGTACAGAGGCAAATAAATAAATGATGGGTCTTTGTCCTAAACATTATGAAGGGCACTGTATGTACATGAGATAATAAAGTACCATTAAACCATTGAAAGTTTCTGAATTCTTTTGACATTCAATAAACATTCAAAATCATTCACGATCTGCTATAACAATTATGGAAACTAAAATAATAGCTGAAAGACTATCTGACACATGGAATTCAAAAAATAATTTAAAACAATTACACTTAAAATAAAATTAAATTAAAAACCACCTTTCACCCAACATCTGATTTCTCCATTAATTTTAATAGGATGCTGTACTTGTGACAGGTTTAAGGCGTATGGGCTAGCTGGCCAAATTTTGCCAACCTGGAGTGTTGTTTGATGCAGATACAGCATGGAAAAGGCTGGATCTGCATCTGAAGGCACAGAGTCCACACACTGAATCCACGCACAGTGGTGCAGTGGTAGAGTTGCTCCTTACAGCGCCTAAGACCTGGGTTCAATCATGACTATGGGTGCTGTCTGTTCGGAGTTTGTATGTTCTCCCTGTGACTACATGGTTTTTCTCCAGGTGCTTCGGTTTCCTCCCACACTCCAAAGACATGCAGGTTAATTGACTTCTGTAAATTGTCACTAGTGAGAAGGATGGAACTAGTATAAGGGTGATCGTTGCTTGGCACAGACATGGTGGGCCAAAGGGTCTGTTTCCAGGCTGTATCGCTGAACTGAGACCATCGATCACTAAGACTATTCACCCTAGTTCTATGATATCCCACTCTCGCAACCACTGTCTGTACACTGGTGGTGATTTGCAGAGGAAAATTAGCCGACAAATCCACATGTCTTTGGGATGTGGGAGGAAACCAGAGCACCCGGAGAAAACCCACGTTGTCACATGGTGAATGTGCAAGCTCCACTCAGACAGCAGCAGAGGACAGTATCGAACACAGGTCTCTGGCGTTGTGAGGCAGCAGCTCTACCAACTCCATCACTGTGCAATCCTGGATCAGCCATCTCTGGATCAGATGGCAGCTATAAGGAAGGCTGCAGTGAGTCTACAATCAGGAATAGAACAGTAATGACTTTATCTGCTGAGGATCAGGGATGGTCTTAGAAACATCTGCACCATAGATTGTCGAAGGAGCAATTTACAAATGTAGGAACAACTAGCTAAAGAGGCAGGAAATAGCAGATCTTAGGTTAGTGGAAGTCATATCTTGTAGCAAATAATGCAGGTACCATCGCAACAGTTAAGAAACATTTAGACAGGTACATGGATAGGATAGGTTTAGAGGGATATGGGCCAAATGCAGGTAGGTGGGACTAGTGTAGATTGGACATGTTGGTCAGTGTGGGCACGTTGGGCCGTAGGGCCTGTTTCAACGCAGTATGACTCCAATGAAAGGCCTGGATAGAGTGAATGTGGGGAGGATATTTCCATTAGTGGGTGAGTCTAGGACCAGAGGGCTTAGCCTCAAAATGAAAGGACGTACCTTTGGAAAGGCAATGAGGATGAATTTCTTTTGCCAGTGGAATTCATTGCTACAGAAGGCTATGGAGGCCTATGTTTTGGGGTATTTTTAAAGCGGAGATTGATAGAAAATTAGTAAGGGCATGAAATGTTTCTAACGTTCTATGCCTGCATTAAGTTGGCGATGAACCACAGGCTGTCAACATCTCCAATGACAGACAAATCGCTGTTCAGCTGTGATTACAGGTAATATAAATAGAAACCAATTGAAAATGTTATTGAATCCACCAGTGAGTTTTGCCAGATAAGAGATCAGATAAAAGTTGACAAAAGCGCCCTGGACTAATTAATGTATCATTACTCCTGGTCAGCTCCACTCCGTCACATTGACAAGATCAGGAATTCTTCCAAATTAGATCCCCTGATATCATCGGAATACAGCGCTCAAGCAGAAAGTGTGAAACGATACGATCAAAGGATATTAAAGTCAATCAAAGTTCTCTTACGAGACAAATCCATTGTTCAAATTATTTATTTGCTGGTGCATACACACATATATATACACATACACACACACACACACACACACACACACACACACACACACACACACACACACACACACACACACACACACACACACACACACACACACACACACACACACACACACACACACACACACACACACACACACACACACACACACACACACACACACACACACACACACACACACACACACACATATCCATACTAGGCTTCTAATCTGCTGGTAATGAATGCTATTGAATATTAATATTTACCTGGTGTATAATGACAATGAAGTCTAACCAAACATACATTATTCCACCTGAACAACGTGTCTAAATGACATAAATTTTAAATGCATGGAAAATAGAAGCAAGTTCTGCAGAAGAGATCATACACAAAGCTTTTGAATTAAAAAACCCACTTGATAGTGGTGCGCTAGACATATTTAGGCCACACTTATCTCTTCCTGCGAAAAAAAACTGACATCTCCAGATATTCTCTGGAGGCAACAGTTAAAATAAATAGAAGCAAAATAAACTTACTCCTCAAGTTGTAGAAGTGAAATTAATACTTCTGTGCACACAGTGACAAAATCAACATTCAGAACATGCAACTGCCATTCCAAGGATCATTATCTTTGACAAAACAGTTTGTATCTGCCAGTTTTCTCAAGTTAATTTTTGCCATGGGATTTATGATTAAAATGTGCAGAGATACAGTATTTTAGAGAAATGGATGGAGTAAAAATAATGCGCCTACTGCAATGGCTCAGCAGTTTTATGCAAGTGAAGTCTCACCAACTCTTCATGTAAAGTGTTGTAAGTCTGCTATGCTGCCTGTTAAGATTAGATTTATTCAGTACTTCACCATGTTTTGTTAATTACTGTATATAATTAGCCATCAGTAACATATAGGTATGAGCAGAATCTAATCCCAAAACAGGATACAGTTTCTTCTTTTTCTCAGTGAACAGTGATCAGAATTTTATTCCCAAAACATCTAGTTTTGAGGAGGGTGGGGGCAGGTGGGAAGGGAAGACCAAAAGTGGACCTGGTGTGGGAGGACCACCATGAGGAGGCAGGGGGGTGAACAAAGGAGGACTTGGCGCGAGTTACTTTGTAACTTTGTAAGCGCCTTTTACGTGGTGACTATTTGCATACCTTACGTATGCAAGCAAAGAATTTCACTGTGGCTTTTGGCACAAACATTGTGGGCAATAGGGTCTGTTCCTGTGCTGCACTCTTCTACATTCTATCTTATCAAAGCATAATTTACAACATTAATTCTTTTGATTATTCTTTTGCAATTTGAGTAAATATGTCATGCAATTTTTTTGGTAACGTGTATCTTTTCACCTCAGACTTTTCTTATCTTTTATTAAAAATAGTGAGGCACGGTGGCACAGCGGTAGAGTTGCTGCCTTCCAGCGCTAGAGATGTGGGTTTGATCCTGACTACGGGTGCTGTCTGCATGGAATTTATACGTTCTCCCCGTGACCCGCGTGGGTTTTCTCCGGGTGCTCCAGTTTTCTCCCACACTCCAAAGACGTACAGGTTTGTAGGCTAATTGGCTTGGTAAAAATTGTAAATTGTCCCTACTGTGTGTAGTGTAGTGTTAGTGTGCGGGGATTGCTGGTCGGCGCGGACTCGATGTACCAAAGGACCGTTTCCTCGTTGTATCTCTAACCTAGATGAAACTAAACAACATTGATAAATTCCTTGACTGAAGTGATGTAATGTTTGAAGTATTTACCTCAGTAGTTAGCAAACACCACGCATGAAATATCTATGTTTGTCGAGGCAAAGAATTCTGTGGCCCAACTTGGGACAATCTGTTCCTGTTTCCTTTGGCAGATTGAAAGAAAGCAGAAATTATCTATTCTGAAATGTTGATCCAGGTGGTGCTATCTTCGTGCTGGCACACAATCACAAACGAATTGGCCCCCATCCTATTCCATTATAACCAACTAAATCTTTGTGATCACAATTTCAGAAAGCCTAATGGCACATTTTCTTTGCACTGATTGATCTTGGCATGGAGAAGAAGATGAAGATAGAACTGATGCCACCTGCAGTTGGACACAGCTAAATTGTTATGTACTCATGCATGTTGCATTCTTGATTTGATGTATTTGTTAAAAAATATGCAGTGCTATTTTGGAGAAGGAGGAAAGAACAGGTGTGAGGGATCAGTCAACAAACACTCCTTCACTTTGAAAATCAGCTTGGTGAAGATATACAAGCAGTCCAATCCACTGGTCTTGGCCAATCATTTCCTTTTTCCTGCAAAATACTTTCCTTTTTCTTAAGGAAGAGCAACTATATTCCTTTGGATCCCCATTGGAAGATTTTTCATGTTCCCTTATAACAATGAAGCAGACCATTTATCCCATCAAGCCTATGGTGACTCTCAGTTCAATTGCATCAATCACAACAATCGCATCAATCCCTTCCCCTCTCTTATTTCTCTATATTCTCACATGTAAATAAGCTGGGTTAACTCAACATGTTAGCCAGCACCTCTGGAGAAAAGGATTGGTGATGTCACATATTCTTTTTCTCCAGAGATGCTGCCTGACCCGCTGAGTTACCCCAGCATTTTGTATCTATCTTTGGTGTAAAACAGCATCAGCAGTTCCTCCCTCCACAGGTTTGTAAGTTAATTGGCTTTGGTAAGTTGTAAAATTGTCCCCAGTGTGTGTAGGTTAGTGTACGGGGTGATCATCAATTGGCATGGTGGACCAAAGTATCTGTTTCCATGCTATATCTCTAAAATCTAAAGGATAAGGGAGTGATTTAAGAGGGACCTCAAGGGTAACTTTTTCACTCACAGGCTAGTCTGTATCTGGAGTATGCAACTAAAGGAAGCAATAGAAGTGGATACATGTATGGATTTTAAAAGACATTTGGATAGATATAGGGATAGGAATGGATGAGAGGCTATGGGGCAAATGCAAGCATATTGGACTAGCCCAGAATGCCAACTTGGTCAGCATGGACAAGGTGGGCCAAAAGGGCCTAGTTCCATGCTGTAGAACTCTATGACTATGAATTTAAGAACCTTGGAGCGCTTGCTTGCTTGTGTGTGCCTGTGCTGCCCACATAAAAGTTGACATGGGCTATTTCTCGGGTGACTTGTTGATGCTCTCACAGTGGTCAGTTCGAACAGTGGGCCAGATCTTTTGTCACTAAGTGGTCACGGGCCACCTGTTCCTGGGCCACAATGGTTTTTTCTAGTGCAACTAGCCCAGGGGATCATAGTTCCCAGCACACTGGCATGGTTCCGCATGTAGGATCATTCCCTGTCTAACTACTGGCTGTGTTAACACAATGGCATGTCTTTCATGGTGGCACAATATTTAGCCTAGCACTCCAGTCAAACCCAGTTCCCCTTCAGCCTTACAGTGTGTGTCCAAGACTGAGATAAAGGGTCAGAACATGACTCAACTTTTGATCATCATGTCCCAAGCTCGTCCCCACTCTGTGATGTGAGCTGGTATCAGCTGTGTTGTGGGATATTCTGAAAATTATAAGAAAGATGAGTAGTTTGTAATATGTTTAACACAAGAGCTTATGTACTGGGAAAGCACTGCAGAAAAAATGGACAATATATGAAGAATAGTGAAGAAGATGGTCACAAAGTACTGGAATAAATACGTGGGTAAAGCAGCATCTATGGAGAACATGGATAAGTGACGTTTCGGGTTGGGACCCCTCTTCCATGGCAGAGGCGATAAATAGATTTATCAGATGTAAATTCACCTCTATTTGTAGGAATTATTTTTCATTGACAATAATGAACATTCATTCGTTAAACATTGGTTCAATGGTGAAATGTAACAAAGGTGTAAAATCCACATGTAACCATGTGAATATCAAAGTGTTGTGGGAATATAAAAGTGCTGTCGGTGCTGCGAATTTTGGAAACACTTTAGGTGCCCTCAAGGCCTTGAATAAACCAACTTGCTTGAGAAAATCATCACAGATCCACAAGAAGTTCTTTCATAAGTTCATGTCATACAAGCAGAATTAGGCCATTCAGCCCATCAAGTCTACTCCACCATCTTTCCCTCTCAACCCCTTTCTCCTGCCTTCTCCCCATAATCTTTGACACCTTCACTAATCAAGAATGTTCTTTGTGTTTGTTCCTATTTGAGCCGTAGTTAAGATGGCAATTGGGCCCTACGTGAAAGCCAGATTCAGGGGACAGGTTAAACACAAAATTCCGTCCAAAAAACTAGATACAAATATAATTATTAAAACCAGCCAGGGTTTGTGCTCATGAATTTTATCATTTGACCACATTGCAAATATGTCTTTGTGAAAATTAAGTGAGGACAGCTTTGGGTGAGTGTCCCCTGAGGTTGAATAACCTGCTGTTCATCACCATTACAAAGAAACAACTTTAATTAATATAGCAAAGAGATTGCAAAGTGTTTTCCGATCAATGGATGACTTTTAGAGTGCAATCAATGTTGTTAAATGAGCAACTAAAATAGCCAATTTATTCCTTGTAAACTGTCCATAAACACAAATCACTGAATGACTGGATGATATTATTGGCAAAGGGATCTGAAGGAAGAATGTTGATCAGATTGATAGATGACGATCATCTCATCAGATACATCTGTTTGCATAGGCAGCGAGCTGGCAACTCTGAAAAGGCGAAGATAGACACAAAGCTGGAGAAACTCAGGCAGCATCTCTGGAGAGAAGGAATGGGTGACGTTTCAGGTCGAGACCTTCTTCAGAATCAACCCGAAACATCACCCATTCCTTCTCTCCAGAGATGCTGCCTGTCCCGCTGAGTTACTTCATCTTTTTGGGTCTATTTCTGGTTTAAACTAGCATCTGCATTTCCTTCCTACACAACTCAGAAAAGGCAGTTGACAAAGTAATGCCAGCCCAGACTCTGTTCTTGGTTCAGCACTTTAGTTTTAGTTATATTTTTAGTTTAGAGATACGGCATGGTAACAGGCCCTTTGGCTGACCGAGTTCACACTATTGATCGCCTGTTCATTCTAGTACTATGTATACTCACTTTCACACTATCTCACTCCCTACACACAAGGGCCAATTAACATACTAACCCGTGCATCTTTGGCACGTGGGAGGAAACTGGAGCATCCGGAGGAAATCTCCACGTGTTCACAGGAGGAACGTGCAAACTCCGCACAGACAGCACGGTGGTCAGGGTCAAAACCAGGTCTCTGGCGCTGTGACATAGCAGCTGTACCCGCTCTCTCTGTGCCACCCTTGATACTCTACATGAAACTTTGAATTCAAAAAGAAGAATGAAAGCAACTGAGCAAATATTCTATTCTTCCGGTTTTTATGCTAACAGTAGACACTGAGCTTTTATCCAAGGAACTCGGATGGGCAGGTTGTCTTGTGTGGAAAGTTTGGATGGACAGACTAGGCTTATATATATATTAGCTAAGGCACAAAGTGCTGGAGGAGCTCAACGTGTTAGGCAAAATCTGTCAAGGAAATGGACAGGGCAATGTTTCGGGTCAGGACCTTTCTTCAGTCCCAAAACCTTATCTGTCTATTCCCTCCACAGATGCTGCCTGACCTGCTGAGTTCCTCCAGCGCTTTGTGTTTTGCTCAAGATACCAACTTCTGCTGTTCCTTGTGTTTCCATTCAGAGTAGCAAGAGGGGACTTGATTGAAATATATACAAACCTGTGGGGTGCAAGTGGAGAAGATGATTCCTTGTGGAAATTCTTCCTCAAAGGATGGTGGATGAAGAATCTCTGACAAATGTTAAGGGAGCTACAAATGGATTCATGGTAAGAAAGAGGTGAATGGCTACCAGGTGTAGACAGGTATGCACTGCTAAATTACAGGTAGTAACCTCATAGGTTTGTGCAGGGAGTAACTGCAGTGCTGGTTTAAATCAAAGACAGGCACAAAAAGCTGGTGTAACTCAGCAGGTCAGGCAGCATCTCCTGAGAAAAGGAATAGGTGACATTTCGGGTCGAGACCCTTCTTTAGCCTGGATTCAAAAAGAAAATGAAAGCAACTGAGCAAATATTAAATCATTCAGTCTTCACACTAACAAAGACTGACCTTTTACACAAGGAACTCAAATGAGTTATATAATGAATATAATGCATGTGTCTATAAACACATTTATGTTCTACATTCAATTTTGTGTCCTAACTTGCCCCTACCTTGTGAACAAGCCTGCGAAGAATATACTCATTCAACTAGCCTGTTTGTTCACAGTTGATATTGCCATCATTTTCTTGTGTTACAAAGAATCTTTGTTCTTTTTTTTTAGTTTTTCGCTTAATTGAAACTTCCTGATAATAAAATTAACACACTGTTAACTGTAGAATTCTAATTTCAACAGCATAATTCACAGAAGAATAATCTTCATATATTCATGTCATTATTGACATAATCTATTAAATATGTTCATTATCAGCTCACGTACAATTCTCCATGAAATTTAAAGAACATAATAATTGTCGCCTCCTTTAGGAATAACATATTAATGGTTTATGCTAATTTGAACTAATTTAATCGGAAAATTATACTAATTTTGAACAGGGCAGAGTTTCCCATTATCTGAAACCGGGTAAGTGCTTTTTGGCAAAACTAAGAGGATAAAGCCAAGGAATTTATTAAATAAACACGCTTAAGAATTGTGTACATTACAATCATTGAGTCAATTATACTGATTAGTCACAAACTCTATCCGTAGTGTTATATGTACCAGCTTTCAGTCGGATACACCAAAAGCAAACAATGGAAGATCAGAATCAATTCTAAAAGCATTTAATGAACAAGGATTTGCATGAGATTTATGGCATTTTCTTTTTAAAGAAGCTTACATGTTCAAGATAAGTGGAGAAATGTTGAAACCTTTAACTATCAAGTAGTAATTTTAAATTCAATTTGAACATCAGTGTATAGTGCTGAAAACATGCTGCTTTTCAGTAGCAAGATAGACTGAAATTAAAGAAGCTGCTTCAGATGCAATAACATGCAATTGTACATGCATGTTTACACATGCAATAATACATGCAAAAACCAAGCTAGTGTACAAATTTTGCAAAGTAAATCATCTAAAATGTTCTAAATATACGCAAAATTGAAGCAGTAATTATTTTGCATTTTCATAAGATCTGAACAAGACCTGAGATATTTTATTTCTTTGATGTACCCACTGAGTCTATGCAGAGACATGGCTGCAAGAGGGCCAGGGCTGGGAATTACATATTGAAGGGTATACATCCTATCGAAAAGTCAGACAGGCGGGCAGAGGGGGTGGGGTAGCCCTGTTGGTGAGGAATGAAATTCAGGCCCATGCGAGGGGTGACATAGAATCAGGAGATGTAGAGTCAATATGGATAGAACTAAGGAATTGTAAGGGTGAAAAGCCCCTAATGGGAGTTATCTACGTGCCCCCAAACAGTAGCCTGGATAAAGGGTGTAAGTTGAATCAAGAGTTAAAATTGGCATGTCGCAAAGGTAATGCTACGGTTGTTATGGGAGATCTCAATATGCAGGTAGACTAGGAAAATCAGGTTGGTACTGGACCCCAAGAAAGACAGTTTGTGGAGTCCCTCCATGATGCATTCTTAGAGCAGCTTGTACTGGAGCCTACCATGCATTTCGTGTTTTGTAATGAACCTGATTTGATAAGGGAACTCGAGGTAAAGGAGCCATTAGGAGGTAGTGACCATTATATGATAGGTTTTAATCTACAATTTGAGAGGAAGAAGGGAAAATCGGAAGTGTAAATATTAGTGCATGTGTCTATAAATGGCCTGAGTTTAAGAATAAGGGGTAGGCCATTTAGAACGGAGATGACAAAAAACGTTTTCACACAGAGGTTTGTGAATCTGTGGAATTCTCTGCCTCAGAAGGCAGTGGAGGTCAATTCTCTGGATGCTTTCAAGAGAGTTAGATAGAGCTCTTAAAGATAGCGGAGTTGGGGGATTGTGGATGATCAGCCATGATCACAGTGAATGGCGGTGCTGGCTCGAAGGGTCGAATGACCTACTCCTGCACCTATTGTCTATTGTGCACAGTTGTGCAGCGGTAGAGCTGCTGCCTTACAGCGCCAGAGATCCGGGTTCGATCCTGAATAATGGTGCTGTTTGTATGGAGTTTGTACATTTTTCCTGTGATTGCGTGGGTTTTCTCCGGGTGCTCTGGTTTTCTCCCACACTCCAAAGATATACTGGTTTGTAGGTTAATTGTAAACTGTTCCTAGTGTGTGGCATAGTGCGAGATAGAGTACAGGGTGATCGCTGGTCGGCACAGACTCGGTGGGCGGAAGGGCCTGTTTCCACCCTGTATCTAAAGCTAAAAGTCAAAGTTAACAATTGACTCCATTCCTGATCATTCTGATAATATGCTGGACCACATTGGGAGTTACGTAGAGACAGAAGGGACTGCAGATGCTGGAATCTTAAGTAAAATACAAAGTGTTGGAGTAACTCAGTGGGTTGGGTAGCATCTGTGGAGGACATAAGTAGGCGATGCTTTGGTTCATCACACAGTCGTTATACCCTTTATCATGTATTCATACACTGTGAATGGCTTGATTTTAATCAAGTATTGTTTTTCTGCTGTCTGATTAACACGCAACAAACCTTTTTGCTGTAACTCGGTACAAGTGACAATAAACTAAACTCAAAACTCAACTCACATAAGCGAAAACAGGACACATTGAACTTTGTCTATGGAAAGGCTGTGTTACACTGCTGTGAACTATATTCTGCTCTCTGGATCTTCCCCTTTGCTCTACATATTATAGTTATGTTTGATTTGATTGTATCTGTGTAAGGTATGATCTGATCTGTTTGAATAGCGTGCAAAACAAACTTTTCACTGTTACCTCGGTACAAATAAAATGTGAAAATAATAAATTTTAGCCTGCAGGTTTACTGGAGTAATAATTTGACCTTTGAATACCTTTCATTGCATCTTCAGAAATGGCCCATCACTATGTTAACCAATCTGGGGATTCTGGAGGGGAAAGAGCAGAGGGATACAGAGGATGTGCTAACTCCACAGCGGTATAGTGGAGCAGGGGTAGAGGTGCTACCTTACAGCGCCAGACTCAGGATCGAACCTGACTACGATAGTTTGTACGTTTTCCCTATGTCCGCCTGGGTTTTTCTCCAGGTGCTCTGGTTTCCCCTCACACTCCAAAGACGTACAGGTTGGTAGGTTAATAATTGGCTTCAATAAAATTGTAAATTGTCCCTAGTGTGTAGTATAGCGCTGGTGTATGGAGTGATCTTTGGTTGGCATGGACTTTGTGGGCTGAAGGGCCTGTTTCAACGTTGTGTTTCTAAAGTCTGAACCGTTCGACAGCAAATGTGAGATTTGTTTTGCATCTGTCAGCTTTAGTTATATAATATTTTTTATGTGGTTTGCATTGGGTTGTTTAAGTGGTTACTGGGTTATAATAAATTAAAGCGATTAACGGTGGGTTAATCATATTTAATTGCATTGCCGTACCAAACTCTGGCGGATTAAAAGGCAATTATTCCGATGTTTTGGGACTGCGGTGTGTCAGGTACTCAAGCCTATGATACCACATGGTTGTAGAGAACTCTCTCTATATGTGGCTTTCATTTTCTCTCATTTAAAAATATGAATAGAATTCCTAAGTGTGCTTTTTAGCACAGTTGTTAAGCTATTTGTTTTAAAATGGATCAACAACAGTTTAAAATGAAACATAATGGAAAATGGAAAATAATTAAGTACAGTGTTACCAGGGCCCATTGTAAATCCTTGAAGTGAGTTGTCCTATCAGCAGAAGCAGAGGCTGGAGATGAGACTTCCCAAATGACAATTATGAAAAGAAATAACAAATTAAATTTGGAAACTCCTGTGTAATCTCTTGGCAGTTGATTAAAAACGAGAATCAGCAACAATCTGGGAGTGAGTTAACTGCCAGTTAGGTTGACTCTGCTGGGAGGCAGCAACAAGCACGCGGAGAGGAAGAAATAAAAGAAAGATAATAAGCTATAATTTTCCTCATTATGGTATCCAAAGAGGCAAGGAGACAGGAGGGAAAATAATTCTCCACTCTGTGGTGGTTAAGTGTGCAGACTGCTGACTTTAGTTGAACTTGCACAACGTAATTAAGGGAAAACTAGATTAGCAAGTACTTCATAAACATGAGTCTGAAGAAGGGTCCCGACCCACCGTGTCCATGCTGAAAAGCGATCACCCCATGCACTAGTACTATCCTACACACGCTAGGGACAAATTACAATTTACAGCAGCCAATCAACCTAAAAACCTGCCCATTTTGGGGGCAAAACCCATGTGATCACAGGGAGAAGGTGCAAACTCCGTACAGACAGCACCCATAGTCAGGATCGAACCCGGGCCTCTGGCGCTGTAAGGCAGCAACTGTACCACTGTGCCACTCTGCTGCTCGTGTACTGCACCACTATGCAGCATGTATTCATTGCACTACAGGTGCACAACCTTTTATCCGAAATTCCAAATAACGAAAAGCTCCGAATACCGGACATTTTTTCGGTCCTTAAAGAAAGGTCCTTGAAGGCGTTCACCGAGGGCGGCCCGCAGAGGTGACAGCGGAACCTCCGGTCGGTCCTCGAAGAAACAGGAACCAAATCCCCATTCATAAAAGAGAAGGTGAGGGTATATTGCGCGGGAGGGTTAATAATTGACAATCTGCTACTGCCTGCCCGCTGAGTTAAAAAGTTCCCACGGTAGACTCACGATACACAGTGTATCGTGAGTCTACCGTGGGAACGTTTTAACTCAGCGGGCAGGCAGCAGCAGTTTGTCGCTCCAGTTTCACCCCACCTACACCAGTTGCACCAGCGTGACTGGCGGTAAATGGTACCATCATGATCGACTATATAGGACCGCGGCGAACCAGCAGTACCGACGACGATGGCAAGCCTGGAGTGACCGGAGGGGGACTGCATCCGGACGACTTGGCCAGGGAACAGATGCGGGAGGGGATGGCAGGACTTGGCGTGGGAGCGCTTTTGGATTTCTTGCTTGACGGCAGCGGGCTGGAGAACAGAGGGCACGAGGGACCGCTGGGTCACCGGGATCAGAGGTCTCATAGTGCGAGACATCAGCTGCTGCCGTCCAGGAGTGCATTGCCCTCAAGATGTCACTATGTTAAAGGTACATGCACATGTCATCTACACACCCCTCTGCTTCCCGGCCATGTGTGTGACCCCTTCCCTCCCCTCTCCAGCTCCCCGCCCATTGCACCGGCGTGGGGGCTTTGCACTGTCTTCACGTCGGCGATGCCAACAGGTCAGTGCCAGTCACCGGAGACGTCAGGACCAACGGGACACCGACCCCCAGGCCCACTGCAAGCACAGAGATCCCAGAGACTCACAGCCAGCAGCAACTCTAGCCCAGCCCCGTTCCAACTCCAGAGGAACCCGGGTTGCGGATGAGGGGGCGCAGCTCGGGCTGTGGGCGAACTGTCACTTGTCGCCATAGCGGCCCATCAGGGAACGGGTTCCTGTTGGTCCTGACGTCTCCGGCCACCCCCCTGGACAGGAGCTGAGACTGGGAACTGTACCGCCCTTGCCCCCTCCCTCTGCAACTGCAAACAACCCCACTCTCCTGCTCACCTGCAAGGGTGGTACAGTTCCCAGTCTCAGCTCCTGTACATGATGGTGTGCAAGGTACGTCTTGTTCTTGGGGTGGCGGATGAGGGGGGCGCAGCTCGGGCTGTGGGCGAACTGCCACTTGTCGCCGTAGTGGCCCATCGGGGAGCGGATTCCTCTGGAGTTGGAGGGGGAGGGGAGTATTGTGCTGTTTGATCGCCCCCTGCTATCCCAGGGACAGGGAGACACAGCGGCTTTTGAGAATGGTGGGCAATCACTTCCAAAGTTCTGCCCACACAGTCAGTACACCTCTCCTACACTTATCCCCCACACTAAGATCATCTCGCAGAGAATGATCCCAGCCTAACCCTCCCTATTCTCTCCTATTCTGCAAGAAAAAACTACATTGAAGAATCAAACTCATGATCGAGTAACTGCCGGGATCGAGGCGCAAAACACGCGACCTTGCGGATATGAGCCGAGCACTCTACCACTGAGCCAGCCGTTAAAATCTACGCTAAAAATCTTCCATTCCGAAAGCCAAAATATTCCGAATTACGAAAAGTGTCTGGTCCCAAGGCTTTCGGATAAAAGGTTGTGCACCTGTATTTGGAAATTGCAGAACAGTGAAATGGCTGTACATGTTATAACAATAGGAAAGCACATTTTTATAACAACATTTCATGAGAAATGCACCATTGAACTAGCTTCAGAGTTTTTCTTTTATACAAAGAAAGGGGGAAGAATTAATACATTTTGAATTGGTGATCTTCCCCTCCAATTAAAATGCTTTACTTTTCACTCCCAACCAAAGATAAAATAGGACACAAAAGTGCTGGAATGCCTTAGCAGGTCAAGCAACATCTCTGAAGAACATGGATAGGTAATGTTTTGAGTCAGGACCCTTCTTCAGACATGTGAAATGTCACCTATCCACGTTCTCCAGTGATGCTGCTCGACCCGTTGAGTTACTCCAGCACTTTGCCTTCTTTGTGTGAAAACCAGCGTCTGCAGTTCTTCACTTCTACAAACAAAAAACAGCTTGAAATCTGGACAACCTTGGCAAAATTCACGCACCTGGGCGCGATATTTGGCAGGTTTGATATTGAATTGAGGTACATAATTATCTTGAATTTTTATTTTTGTTAAACTATCACTTTTGTTAAAATGGGTGATCTTCGAGTTGAATGTCTCGTCCCCAGGTTGCACTTGTATCAATATTGAACAAGGGCCAATGTCAAATGCAGATAAAACTGTTTTCATTTAGTCATCATGACATTTCTTTGTTTAACCTTCAGCGTTACCCACATAAATTAATTCTAACAAGGCACAGAAAATTGTATAACCAAGTGTGAAAATGGATCTGTTAGAGGGCACAGGTAGAAGCAGAAGGTTATGAAGGGATACGAACTTGCAGACAAAATTGTTATTTCAATTTTGAATGGTGTGTGTTTATACATTTTAGATCTAAGAATGGTTAAGTGAATAATTGTTGCAAGCTTAAAGACATCAAACTAAAACAGCAAAGGGGCTTGGGTATTCATTTCCATGAATAATAAGTCTCTAAAGAAGATATGGCATATTGCTGATTAATCCACAAGGCTAGAATGTAAAATTCCAGTTAGTAAGGAATACTGTGTTCACATTTGGAAACTAAACCTCATGAAAATTATAGAAACAAAGAACTGCGGATGTTGGTTTTTACCAAAGGTAGACACAAAGTGCTTGAGTAACTCAGTGGGTCAGACAGCATCTCTGGAGAAAAAGGATGGGTGACATTTCGTCTAGCACCCTTCTTCAATGTTACTCCAGCACTGTGTCCATATCATGAAAAATATGAAAAAAAGAAAAGCTATACATATTTGAAATAGCTATACATATTTTTGTCATGAAACTAAACTAAATGAAAACAATACAAATACTGGGATTACACCGACCATTTTCTTCCTTTCATCCCCGTAAGAAAATGGATGAAAAATAAGACGTTTATACATGTACGAATGAGGGGGACGATCTTCATCAAAACTTTGTCCCTCTGGCTGATTCGTATGCTTTGATGGACATTTTATGTTGGCTGAGAATTAAAATATATTACAAAGAATGAGGTGCTTTGGTATCGTTTATAGGGTTCCTCTCCATACGATAATTCGTGGCTAAATGATACCACTTAAAAAAAGACAACAGCCTCGCAAATATATTCAATGCAATACAATACAATACGGTTTATTTGTCACATTGCACATAAAGTGCAAGTGAAATGAATATGTCAGCAGCGGTACAATGATAAAGAACACACACAAAAACACAATAAAAATTGAACATAAACATCCACCACAGCATTCATCACTGTGGTGGAAGGCACACAATTTGGCAAGTCCTCCTCCATTTCCCCCCGTGGTCGGGACCTCAACCCTCCGCAGCAGTTGCTGCGGGCGTCCAGATGGTAAAAGGACAAGGTACAAGTCCAGGTAAGTCCAGGATCGGCTCTTCCCCACCGGAGACCGCGGTTTTAAGTTGGTGTAGGACGCAGGCCGGTGGTCGAGATTTAAAGTTTAAAGTTCCCGCCGCGCCGCAGCCAGAAGCACCGCAGACCGCAGGGCCGGCGGTCGAAGCTCCCCTCCAGGGGTGATGGTAAGTCGCCACCGCACCCGCGGTAGAAGTTGGCCGCGGGCCGGCTTCTTCTTCCCCTGGGTCCCCCATGAGGGATCCCGGGCTGTAGACACCGCGCCAGCTGGAGCTGTGCAGACCGCGCGCGGCTTCAGGCTGCCCCGGGCCAGCGAAACGGAGCGCTCCCCTCCAGCGAGCCCCAGCGAGGACTCACCCGCTCCATGCCAAGAGTCCACACTGCGCCGGCCGCTGAAGCCCCGGGCGCGTCTCCGGGAAAGCCGCGCCGATCCTTGCTGTTAGGCCACGGGGGAGGCGACCTGGAAAAAGTCGCCTCTCCATGGAGGAGGCGGCCAAAACGGTTTCCCCCTCACCCACCCACACCACCCCCCACAAAAAACACACAAAGAAACATTAAAAACATACTTCAAAACATACTAAAAAAAATTTAAAAAGTTGAAAAAACTAACGCGCTGCTGACAGGGCTGCCGCCATTGCAGCGTCCCCACCGATAGTGTATTGTATATTGTATTGTATATTCAGAAATGAAACTTCTGGTATTTTACGCTGTGTGCAGTATTCACAAATGCAATTGACTGCTAACAAAAATAGGGAGAAACACAAGGAATGATTCAGGGAATATCCTTTGAGTTTTCAAAATCATAATATAGCACATTATAAAAATGGCTGGAACATAAGTCATCAAAATAATTTCTGGGCAGCAGGCATTTAATATGTAACTGAAAAAATAAACAGTTTCAACGTTCTTCAAGGGCATGCTGAATAATTGCATGTAATTATTTAAGGGGAAAGTCACGCTTCATTTTATGGGAGGTGCAGATTCTCATACTTAACATCCCTTAAGTATCAAGAGTATTTGAAGATGGCCAGGTGGCCCACTGTGGAGAAATCAAATGCCTGACTCGAAAATATGTAGCCAAAACGGCAATGCATCATACTAAATATATTTAATCAAATCTAGGCATCAAACTCTAGCCCTGTACACAAATCTATAATATATATGGAAATTGTGCCTACATTTACCACTGATGTCTTCAAATTTTATCATAATGTTGATTTAATCTTCCAAAAATGTTTTCTTGCTAATAAATGAAAGCCACTTTATGCAAATTGTTATATTCCATGCGCATAACTGCGAGTTAACCAATGACATTAATACTTTAAATGGTCTTGCCAATGAAAATCTCCAAGGACTGGTTTTATTCATAGTGTGAAAATACTTAATGGTATCTGTATGTTTTAATTTATATTCTAATCTGCTGCCGACTATAAAAGATATGACTTTGCAATATAACTTTACATTCCTCCCAAGAGAATGTCAAAATGTCACCATTGGGGCTAGTCATACAAAGTATTTTAACCTCAAACCAAAATATTGTACATAAGAGATTTGTCTGTGCACCATATTTGATGACATGGTTCATTTTACATTATTTATTAATCCTACGGGATTATCCTAGAGCAATTCATTACACTATAATCATTTTTTCACTCCAAATCCATTAATTTAATTTGTATCACTTGGTAGGTATTAACTTTAGTAGTGCAACAGGCAGTCATTCAGCTCAATGGTATCTATTCACAACAAATATGACAGGAGAAGAATTATTCACCCTTTTCTCAATGATCATCGACACCAATGAATGGTTTATCTTCCTTTTGCCATGACCAAAGAGAACGTAATGGCCTTTCATTTCTAGACACACAGCTTGAATTCAGACTCCAGCAGTTCTTTGCTTGTCAAATGGAATCTTGCAGATATTTGAGGGTTAAAAGCACAGACGTAATCAAAAGTTTTGTTCACTTTTGACCATTAATTAGCAGGCCTGACAATCTGCAGCTGCATTATTAAAGCTTACTCGTGTTAACAGTGCAGGAAGGAAGTGCAGATGCTGGTTTAGAAGAAGGGTTCCATCCCAAAACGTCACCTATTCCTTTTCTCCAGAGATGCTGTCTGACCTGCTGAGTTAAATGCCCCTGTCCCACTTAGGAAACCTGAACGGAAACCTCTGGAGACTTTGCGCCCCACCCAAGGTTTCCGTGCAGTTCCCGTAGGTTTTTGTCAGTCTCCCTACGTGCTTCCACTACCTGCAACCTCCGGCAACCACCTGCAACCTCCGGGAAACGCACGGAAACCTTGGGTGGGGCGCAAAGTCTCCAGAGGTTTCCGTTCAGGTTTCCTAAGTGGGACAGGGGCATTACTCCAGCATTTTGTGTCTATCTCCTGTTATCAGTTATGCACATAGACTCTGAAGAACAATATTGCATTGCATGGATGATAAACATTCTGCCCATCCAGGCTGCTTGAGTCTTTCACCATCTTTCCACAGTTATTTTCTCTTTCACTTTTTCTCTAATGGTCTTTTGTAGAATACTATTGATCTGTTGGACCATCTAGTTGAACTGTATCAGCCACATGTTAGCCCATTGCACCAACCTATCTAGATCCCTTTGAAGTCCATTATTATTTTCCTCAGACCAGGTGTGTCCTCCCTATTCAGTCGTGAAAGCATACCGAACACAACAGAAGCCCAGGTATAGACACAAAATGCTTGAGTTACTTAGCGGGTCAGGGGAAAATGGATAGGCGATGTTTCAGGTCTGGATCCTTCTTCAAAGACAACCAGACCCGAAATGTCACTTATCTATTTTCTCCAGAGATGTTACCTGACCCGCTGAGTTACTTCAGCATTTTGTTTCTAACTTTGGAATAAACCTACATCTGCAGTTCCTTTTCATTCTGCGGAAACCAAGGCCACATTCAAGGATGGGTGGCACAGGGGCACAGCTGGTAGAACTGCTGCCTCATAGCGCCAGAGACACAGGTTCGGTCCTAACCTCAGGTGCTGTTTGTGTGGAGTATGCTCTTTGACCCTGTAATGATGTGGGCTATCTCTGGGTGTTCTGGTTTCCTCCCAAACATGTGTGGGTTTGTAGGTTTGTTGCCTGTGTAACATTGCCCATAACATGTATGGAGTAGATAAGAAAGTGGAATAATATAGAACTAGTGTGAATGGACGATCAATTGTTGGCATGGGCATGGTGGGTTGAAGGGCCTGATTCTATGCTGTTTCTCTAGACTAAGTAAAGCTAGTAGATTAGATTATTTCATACAACTAACAATTTGAAAAGATGAAAATAGACGGAGCTACAAATCGTTTTTACACTCTTGTTTTCTGCCAAGTCATAACCCAAATTGGTGCTTCCTGATAAACATAAATCAGATTGAAATGACAAAATGTCACATGTAACCATGCACCAAAATCTGTTCATTCCCTCATATTTCAATGGTAATTATCAACTTGATCCAGTGCAAGAATGGCAGAAATCTCTTGCTGCTACCATTACTGTACAGGCATCAAAACTCTTGTCAAAAATCAGCCCTTTCTTTCTTACATTTTGATATTTTGGATGATGTTTGCGCTATTTAGGCAAATAGTACTTGGATGACATATCCTTCCTAGTTTAACACCTAAAATCAGAAACAGAATCTCCCAAACCACGTATTTCATTATGTTTCATAATTCACTTCAACTTTGTTCCAGAACCTCTTCCCTCACCTGAAATAGTGAAGAAGGGTCCCAACCCAACATGCAGCCTGCCCATTTCCTCCACACTCGCTGCCTGACCTGCTGAGTTTCTCCAGCACTTTGTGTTTTGCTCAAGATTTCAACAAGTCTCCTTAAGAATGCTTCCTGTGTCAGTGTGCATTTTCTATTTTACTTCGGAGTCACGTGAAGAACTACGCGACTACGTGAAGAACCCGCCAGGACGCATGCGTGTCATATCGTCTAACGCATTGCGTACGACTGGCAGGCTGAACGTGATTCTCCTGCCAACAGTCAGACCTGAAGGTAAGTTTTTAAAACTTTTTCCAGGTTTTATCTTCCTACAGGAACCTCTACTTAGAGGTCCTGTTAAAGCCCGGGGCGAAGTCCGGACCCAGTCAAGGGAATACCGGTCACGACCTTGGGCATACCCGACATTTAGCCGCATTAAAGACCGCGGAATGCGGGAGCGGGCAGCGGTGAATTCACCTCTCGGGCCGCTGGCGTTGGAGCCAGCAGCTTCACTGGTGCCGGTGGCACCTGGGGGGGAAAACGTTGGGGATACCCCGCGACACACAGCCGCTTGAAAGACCCCGAAATATGGGTAGCGGGCGGCGGAGAAGTCGTCTCTCGGGCCGTTGGCGTTGGAGCCAGCGGCTTCATACTGGTGACAGTGGCACCTATATAGCGGGGATACCACCCGACAATGTATATCGCGGCTATCCCTTTCACAGGGACCGTGGGGATATCCCTGCTGCAGGAACCGCGGGGATACCCAGCACGGCGGGGGGGAAGGCCCGACTACTAGGGAACCCCGGCTGCATACAATGACCTCGAGAACAAGCTCGAAGGGGGGTGGAGCGTTGCCCCCGCAGCAGAAGGTTTAAAACAGGACCTGCAGGTAAATTCTTTACTCTCAGGTTGTTTAGTTCTATTTCTGTGAGGATGTGTTACAGGAAAGGAACCATGGACTAAGTCCAAATGGAGACTGACTGCGGAGGACCGCGGGAGTGCGGGCAGTCAGCAGCGGTTGGCTACACCTGGACCGCTAATCGATCATCAGTCTCCGACCTGGCACCTGCACAGTCGGAATCGACTCCTCAGACTGACGGGAAGGCCAAGCAAAGTCGGACAGGCCCGACGACTCGGACAAGTCGGGCTGTGCAGACTCACCGCCGGCGGGAGCACTGTGATCGCATATCCCGCATGGAGCAGTTGATGGAGCAGATGCTCCAATGTGACATGCCCCGGTATATGGAGTCTAGTCACCATGGGGTCCTAGGACGCCCAAGGCAGCACCTTATTGAGGGCTGCATAATGCATCTCCCTTGACTGAGCGGAGCATTAGGAGTCGCTTCTGGGCTGACTCTGAAGACAGGGGTTTTTGGGTGAATATACCACAAGTGTGCAGGGGGTGCAGAAACAACAAAACCAGCAGCAGGAGCTTGACAAGGGCCATCGGGCTCAGGAAGGCCACATCATCACACAAGACCTCACATCTCCAGCGGCAGCACCCCTACACACCCACCAGCAAACCACGATGCACTGAAGCTGGTGAAAGCTTGAAGGCCGTACAACCAGAACAAAGGTCTTTTTTAGGCCATAGCCCAGAACGGCCTTCCTGGAAGATGCGCCAACCCCGTACTCGAGCTCCTCTACCTCTCAGGAGCAGGAGTGCAAAATCATGCACACATGGTTGAGGCAGCTCCTGGGTCGGGTTGCATAAGTCCTCCCATTCGGATAAAGGTATGGAGCCACATTGATGACGTCTCCTGTCACGGATACAAGTTGGTAATACTTAAACTGGTTTGAATATTTACACTGGTTTGGGAAAACATAAGATTAGTTTATACTGCACAACAGGTATGGTGGAGTTTGCCTTTCCAGGCAGGCTCACAATATGGGATGTGGACTGATCAATGTCAACAGCCTCAACCCGCATGTGCAGTATAGACATTTCTGAATAACTTCCATGTGATCATTTCCTTTCACAGAAGATATTTGAAATTTAACTGGATGAGGCAATGATACACTCAGTAGCGTTGCAAAATGTGCTAACTTCAGTTTCCAGATTATTACCAAATCACTACAATCAGTGCTTCGACTGCACAGAGCTAACAAATAAGTGGCATGGCCAATCTGGATGATATTGAACATACCGTAGCCTTATCAGCCACATAGCTAAATTAGCCTTAAGTTGATACCAACTGAAACTATTGATATTGGGATACAATCAAACCATTTATTTGTCTGGGATCAGCCTTGAGACAACAGATTAGACCTCTGCTATTCTCAGCTGAAACTAACAAAGTCACAATAATGGACAAACAGTATTTCGCTACATTGCTCCACTAAAAACCTCTCATCTGTAAATCTTCAGTCATTTCCAAACTGATGCTATTGCCCAAAGATGGGAAATCTACTAATACCATCTCTAGTTACGGAGGCAGATGGGATTAGCATGAGTTATCAAGTGTTCAGTTATGGTATCAACTGCCAATGGACACCAGGTGCATTCTGTGCATTAAAGGGCATGTGGATATGCATAACCTGCATGCACAAGTCCAAGGTGATACACTTTGGTGGTGGTATATGTTAATCACAAAGGTACAATCAAATCAAAGTATCCGGTGATAGTTTTACCTAACCGCTTTTAGCACTGGTGTATTATCGTGCAAAATCAATGACAACACAGAATGAATTTGTGATCACAAAGCATTTAATAACATTGTGGATCGATGGAACACTAACGATTGAGATGCTTGCATCCAGGCTCAATCAACAGTTGCAAAAAATACAAGGCATATTAGTGGCGAAGGGTGCATTCTCGCTACAAAAGGGAGGAATGTTCTTTATGTCTTCCTCCATTTGGCCTCAATAGATGGGTCTTGCAAAATTCAGCAAGATTCCCGCTTCCAGGTTTCATAGTCCCTGCCTGGGTTATATACCCATGAGCATAAAACCTCACATGGTTATTTCCGGATAAAAAATATGCTGGTTCAGTTGTGCTGTTGAAACCATCCTCTGCATGATATAATCAATTCATAGACTTACAGACTCTGAGAGACCGTTGCCTGCGGCTCGGGTTGTCTAACCATAAGCATTAGGAGTGCTCGCTGCAGATTGCAGGAATAGCACCAAATAGCAGCAAACCGAATAGGAGATGGGAAGTATTGTTTATTCTTCTTCACGTTTAACTCGGCACGGATGACTGACACATTGAAATTCAGTTTTATGGGATTATAACATCAAGTTAAAATTCCATTTACTGTGCCTGAAGTACCTCCTCATCATTTGGCTGCGGAGAATATAAACCACTCTTTCCGGTCTCACCCTCTGACGTCTAGATTATGAAGGGTATCGTCAACTAAAAACCTCCTAGGCCTAGGGACGCAGAGATATGGGTTGTTAACATTGTGCTACGTCACTTCGCCGATAGGGACCAGCAACATCCCTGTCCTTGGTCAAACTCACGTACTAGTGGTTATGCCATAGCATTGAGTACAGCGCTACGGGTCCAGTCATTGCTACACTGGATAGAATGATCATATCTGTGGGCTATAATAACATGTTTTGTTTATGATTAGTCAAGCAGAGTAGACAGGGACACAGACCAAACCAGATGTTGCATATACCATGGACCTTGGGTTGCGTGTGATCACGCATCTACACCAATATGTCAAGGTCCCTAAGAGCCTCATAGACTCTGACTAGCAATATTGTTAGTTACATAAAACCTCGTTAGAAGGAATCACTACAAATCTTCTCCAGAGGGTTAAATGGGTCTTGCATATACAGGAATGTACATTGAAATTGAGTCCCACTCTACCAGGACCGCTATACCTCAGCAGCAGGCTTATGGACCACATCCTAGCAGCTGCAGGATGGTCAAACTATTAATCTGTACACATATTCAGAATAAACCTATTGCCAGATCGGGGGTATTTGCCAACTCTATGTTAGGTATGGTTCATACTTCCTCCAGGTTGAGGGAGGTTACGATTCCCACTATTGTTCATTAATGGCATCAACATGTCTATATCTATGTCATGTCTGAATGTTATATTAATGTTCACTCATCATTGGCCCACTGACTCGTTTCCACGGCATGAAATCGTAAAAATCTTCACGTAGTCACTCACGTGACTCCGAAGTAAAATAGTAAGATTAAACGAGAATTTACCAGTTTGAAGTTTGATCTTTATTTTATGAGGAGTAACGTTGAGGGATTACGTGCCCTCCACGCCCACCCTCGATCATAAAGTTCAACTGGTATCCTATTTCTCTAATCTTACTATGTTCAGTTCATTTACTGTTATATGTGATTTCACACCGCTGCTTTGAAGGTTGACACGCATGCGTTCTGGTGGGTTCTTCACGTAATCCCTCAACGTTACTCCTCATAAAATAAAGATCAAACTTCAAACTGGTAAGTTCTCGTTTAATCTTAGTATTTTATTATACACCTATATCTGTGTCATTTTTCTTTCATTTCGTTTCACAGATGCTGCCTAATTCACTGATTCCTGAAGCACCTTATTTCATGGAGACATAAGAGACTGCATATGCTGAAATCTTCACGAAATTAAGTATGTTTGGCTATTGGAGTATCATCTAATAACAAAAGGATTTCATAGCAAAAGGGTTTGAGTTTCATAGCAAAAGGATTTGAGTGCAGGAGCCAGGAGGTTCTACTGCAGTTGTACAGGGTATTGGTGAGACCACACCTGGAGTATTGTGTACCGTTTTGGTCTCCAAATCTGAGGAAAGACATTCTTGCCATAGAGGGAGTACAGAGAAGGTTCACCAGACTGATTCCTGGGATGTCAGGACTTTCATATGAAGAAAGACTGCATAGACTTGGCTTGTACTCGCTAGAATTTAGAATCCTTTAGAACCAAGATGAGAAAAACATTTTTCACACAGAATGTGGTAAATCTCTGGAACTCTCTGCCACAGAAGGTAGTTGAGGCCAGTTTATTGGCTATATTTAAGAGGGAGTTAGATGTGGCCCTTGTGGCTAAAGGAATCAGGGGGTATGGAGAGAAGGCAGGTACAGGATACTGAGTTGGATGATCAGCCATGATCATATTGAATGGCGGTGCAGGCTCGAAGGGCCGAATGGTGTACTCCTGCACCTATTTTCTATGTTTCTATGTTTCTAATAGTCTAGAAATAATTATGTGGTGCTACGCTATTAAACTTTTAATACTTATTAAGGGTTCCACTTTTAAGTTTTAAGGGTTCCAATCCACAACATCACCTATCGATGTATTGCAGAGATGCTGCCCAACCCATTGAGATAGTCTGGCACTTTGTGTCCTTTTGTGTAAACCAGCATCTGCAGTTTCTTGTATCTTACCTTTTAACAATATTGACTAAATGTATACTAAAAAGCTGTGAGATAATGCAGCATTTCATTGCTCTGTTATCTGATAGTTCAGCATCGTTAGTTCCTCCAGCACCCTATTTCCTGGAGACACGGAGGCCGCAGATGCTACCACAACACAATGACACAGCAAACAAGTTGCCGTCTTACAGCGCCAGACACCTGGGTTTGATCCTGACTGCGGGTGCTGTCTGTACAGAGTTTGTACGTTCTCCCTTGTGACCACGTGGGTTTTCTCCAGTTCTCCGGTTTCCTCCCATATTCCTAGGCTTCGGTAAAGTTGCAAAATTGTCCTTAATGTGTAGGATAGCGCCAGTGAACGGGTGATCACTGGTCGACACGGACCCGTGGGCTGACGGGTCAATTTCCACGCGGTATCTCTAAAGTCTAAAGTAAAGTCTAAAGTCTAACCTTGACCTAAAAATAAATTGTATTGGGGTATTAGTAACATCTAATGATCCAGAAAATCTGATCGTCTGGCACCATCGAAGCCCTGATGGTGCTGGATTATTGGATTTTTACTCTAGTGGTTTTCATGACCCAATTTCATACAAAATCGACACAATTATCAGGCACTGGTAAATTTCTTCCCACTAGAATACACAGATACAGCCCAGCATTATTGCTCCCAATCACTCTGTTTACCCAGTCCTTCAATTGAGTTTTTCAGGTCGAGACCCTGAACAAGGGTCTCGCCCAAACGTCACCCATTACTTCTCTCCGGAGATGCTGCCTGTCCCGTGGAGTTACTCCAGCTTTTTGTGTCTATCTTCGGTTTAAACCAGCATCCGCAGTTCCATTTTATCTATAGAGTGGCTTTGTATGAGTTGGGTCTTACGAAAAAGAGAGTGTGTGTCTATGCCCTTCACAAGCACTGGTCATTGCCGGCTTGATTCAACCCATTATCGTCACTAAAATTACTTCAGTTCGAAACAAAAACCTTTCTACAGATACATGAAAAAGGCACAAAAAATTAATCCTTCTAAACGTACATGATATACAGGTGCACTAACCACAAAAAAAACATTGAGACACAACCAATAAATCAAAGACTAATTTGAAAGGCTCCAGTAAGTATTACATAGCACAATTACATGTGGCAATACTAAAATTATCACCTAGTTTTCATAATGATGAGCAGAGCATGCAAACAATGTGTACTCAGTTTACATCTCAATGGTGTACTCCTGCATACAATAATGATTTATTACTACAACCTAAAACTCAAGTACATTAATCCCTCTGTGAAAATGGTAAATAATTTATCTTTCTATAATCACTGGGGGACATCGGTGCAGCACAAATACTGCACAATTCTTCCAGTGTGAAGAGAAAGCTCTGAATTATGTCTGAGGTGCACTGCAAATGTTACGGCAAACTTTAAATCAGTAAGTGAGGGGTCCAAAAACTAAATCTTATCTTGGGCAATAAATTTAAGGAAACAATGGGCGTTTTTATATACTTATGTATGATGGACTGAACAGAAAATAAATGAACTTATTAGAGGAATAGGCGATTTATGGCTTCTCTTGGTATTTAAGGTCACATTCACTTAATATACCATTGTTCATTCATGAGGTATGACTGGAAGTGTAGATGGCAGAGAGTTAACTATGTAGTCAGTGTGATAGAGATGTATGTATTTCCTGCAATAACTCCCAGTCTGGTAACAAGGACCCGAATGCTTCTTCCAATTTGGCTTTTTCATTCAGCAAATAAACTGGAAGGAAAGTCACCTTCACACAGTCAGGGGCACCATTTCAGCTGCCCTGTCTGTGCTGCCACTGTCCTTTTTACAGGATGTCAGAGGCTTTTACTTCTCCTTTGAAAAAAAAAAGAAATTTGCTGTTGAATGCCTTTTCCAATCAGTGTCATTTTAATTTTCCCGAGCTAGTAATTAACTTCCTGCTTAATTTGTCACACTTAATTTAAATTCTACCGGGACGGACCTGCGCTGATGGTGAGGTGTACAACGCTGGCAGCTGTGTCGGACAGAGGCAGTAGCCGCTGGCAGTCCTAATTTGTCATCTTTGATTAAAATTCCCCTGTCAAAGATTGAGGCTTCATAATGCGACTGGCATTTTTGAGATTGGGCAACAAATGTGAAAGTAAAAGTAGCAATAAGAATGAGTTTGCTGGGATCAGCATAATCAGTTCCATAATTGACTGTGTCCTTGGAATAATGTACAGTCGCAGATGATTTATGAAGAAGGAATGGTGAGTTCAACATAGAATGACAAGACCCGTGTCTGCCTTAGGTTTTAAACAATGAAGCAACATTAAATATTAAATCATATTTAGTGTTACAAAGCTTGTAACAATAACTTAACTGTACAATCTCCTTAGAAGGGTATTGTTATCCGCTTGACTGTATATGAATGTGTACCATATACAATTAGGCAGTATCTTAAAATAAAAATCTTATTTTTGCTGTCCTTAAAGTGGTGAAACGAATATTCAGCTACGATTTCCCTGGAAGTACCATCCCTTATGTACCCCGTCACAGAGGGAAATATATACTGTATTAACCTTCACTGTGAAATAAAAGCAAAAGATGCTGAGATTACTCAGCTGGCCAAGCAGCATCGGTGAAGAAAGAAAGAAGGTTCTGGTTTCAGGCTGCTAACCTGCCATCAAATCTGTCAATGACCAGAATCGTTGAATCTGTTTCTCTTTCCACAAATGCTGCCTGAATTGCAGTGCATTTCCAGCAGTTTTTATTTTTATTTCAGGTTTCTAGAGTCAGTAGCTATTTTGCTTTTGGTCTTGGTAGTGATGGAGCTGCCTGAGGAAGTCACCATAGCTATTTGACACTTGTCTTTAATTTCATCAACGTATGTGCAAATTTAAAGACAAATATTTATTGATGAATTGATTTAAATATACAGCATGGAAACAGGCCCTCTGGCCAACCGAGACCACACTGACCATCGATCAGCCGTTCACACTAGTTCTATGTTATCCCACTTTCACATCCACTTCCGACACACAATTTACAGAGTGTAGAAACGCAGCTGCTGGTTAATACACAAAAGGACACAAAAATAGATTTACAAGGATGTTGTCAGGACAAGAGGGTCTGAGCTATAGGGAGAGGTTGAGTAGGCTGGGACTCTATTCCTTGGAGCGCAGGGGGGTGAGGGGTGATCTTATATGGTGTACAAGATCATGAGAGAAATAGATCGGGTACATGCACAGAATCTCTTGCCCAGAGTAGGTAAATTGAGGACCAGAGGACATAGGTTCAAGGTGAAGGGGAAACGAATTAATAGGAATCTGAGGGATAACGTTTTCACACAAAGGGTGGTGGGTGTACGGAACAAGCTGCCAGAGGAGGTAGTTGAAGCAGGGACTATCCCAATGTTTAAGAAACAGTTAGACAGATACATGGATAGGACAGGTTTGGAGGGATATGGACCAAATGTGGGCAGGTGGGACTAGTGTAGCCGGAACATGTTTCACGGTGTGGGAAAGTTGGGCCAAAGGGCCTGTTTCCGCACTGTATCACTCTATAACTCTATGACAAAAAGTGCTGGAGAAACTAAGCGGGTCAGGCAACATCTCTAGAGAATGTGGATAGGTGATGTTTCGGGTCAAGACCCTCTTCAGACAGTTACAATTTACAGCGGCTAATTAATCTCCAAACGTGCGTGTCTTTGGAATGTGTGAGGAAACTAGAGCACCGGAGCAGTCACAGGGAGAACGTTCAGCATCCAAGGTCAGGATCATACCCAGGTATCTGGCGCTGTGAGGCAGCAGCTATACCAGCTGAGACACTGTGCCACACTGTTTAAAAATACAACATTTGCTATTTTTCCCTTCCAAACCAAAATCACTAAAGCCAATCTTAAAAAGTTTATTCCCTGCCCTAACGTACCCCCAAAATATTTAGCATAGACTAGTATTCAGGTGGCACAGTGGTGTAGTGGTAGAGTTGTTGCCTTACAGCGCCAGAGACCCGGGTTCGATCCTGACTATGGGTGCTGTCTGTACGGAGTTTGCATGTTCTCCCTGTGACCATGTGGGTTTTCTCCGGGTGCTCTGGTTTGCTCCCACACTCCAAAGACAGACAGGTTTGTAGGTTAATTGGCTTCTATAAATTGTCCCTAATGTGTAGGATAGAACTGGTGCACGAGGTGACCGCTGGTCTCGGAGGGCCAAATGGCCTATTTCCGCATTGTATCTCTAAAGTCTGAAGTCCAAAGTCTTAAGACCCAATTACCATAAGCCCTCTCTTCACCACCTCCAGTTTAAATTCCATTTGGAATATTTTGGAGGACCAAGAAACCAAGAACCCTAACTATCCGATATATCCGTGCCATCTGCAGAGCCATTTAATTCCTGCAGTCACAAAATTAAGAAAGGCGCCCATATTTTCACATGTAATTCTTAAAAAGGTGTTTAATATTTGCCACAAGATGTTATTGCAAATAATTATCAATTCTTAAACTAGTCTATACCCAACTGAAGACTCTGTGAGGAAAGCCATGGAGCCAGCAGCTTCTGAAGAGTCACGCCGTACTGAATAACCTCAGGGACCATGGTAACTGTACCACTTTCAAGAGTTTGACAGAGCTATAATATTTTCAGAATGAAGGGGTGGCACAGTGGCACAGCAGGTAGAGCGGCTGCCTCACTGCACCGAAGACGCAGATGCAATCCTGGCCTTGTCTTCTGTCCGTGTGGGGTTTGCACGCTCTCCCTGTGACTGAGTGGGCTTCCTCCGGGTGTTCTGGTTTCCTCCCACATAGCAAAGATGCACGTATTTGTAGGTTAATTGGCCCTCTGTCAATTGCCCGTCGTGTGAATGGAATGGATGCGAAAGTGAAATAACATAGAACTAGTGTGATCGATAGTCCGTTTGGGCTCGATGAGTCGAAGAGCCAGTTTCCATACTCTATCTCTAAAACTAATAACTAATAAAACTGAATTAAGGGGCAGTTTAAAACAAGGATATCATAGAAGCAAGGAATCAAATACATTCCCTTATTTACACCCTCACTAGGCAGGAAAGGTTGAGATGGGGCATGTGTTCTATGTATTTGAAACAAAAGACTTCTAGATTTTGAGCTGGTACTTTCTATTAAAGGTGCTATGAATTGGTGGAAACAAGAAGAGGTTCTGTGCAAAACAATGAGCAAATCTTAAGAGTGACACTCAACAGCAGTAGTAAGACAGTGTGGCATTGCCTCAGCGCTGTACTTCAGATGTATGGTTGGACTGAAGTCTGATTTATCTCTCAGATGGATTCCACCATGATGAAAAATGGCAGCGGTATCCCCAGGGACCTGGCCAATAGATATCCTCTGATCAATATCATTAAAGTTATCATGACCACAACACATTTCAGAAGTAGAAACAAAGAAAGGGATGGCATAGTGGCGCAGAGGTAGAGTTGTTGCCTTACAGCACCAGAGACACGGGTTTGATCCCTCTGAGTTCCTTCAGCAGTTTGTATCTATGTTTTTTTTTAATCGCCACTTACCTAGTTTACCTTTTTTGTGTGTGTGCATCATTCAAATAACTGGGGCGGCCTTACATGAACCTGCTATGGTTGGGACAGAGCTAAGGGGGCAGATACAAGGTTTATCTGGCTGCTTCAATTTAGCACCTTGCCTAACTGCTCTGGACTTGGTGCCATGTCTAAGGGTTTGGTAGGTGTTAGCTTTGATATGCCCACATCATTTCTCCAGCATACCTCCACACTTCACTGCACAGTCGCAGATGCAAGTGCCCAGCTAGCCAGTGCTTCCGTACAGAACCGGCGGGCAGCACAAGGTTCACATTGGTGCAATGGTAGAGCTGCTGCCTTACAGCGCCAGAGACCTGTGTTTGATCCTGACTGTGGGTGATATCTGTGCACAATGTGTACGTTCTCCCTGTGACCACGTGCTCTGGTTTTGTCCCACACTCCAAAGACATACAGGTTTGTAGGTTACACAAAAAAAGCTGGAGAAACTCAGCGGGTGCAGCAGCATCTATGGAGCGAAGGAAATAGGCAACGTTTCGGGCCGAAACCCTTCTTCAGACACGTTGCCTATTTCCTTCGCTCCATAGATGCTGCTGCACCCGCTGAGTTTCTCCAGCTTTTTTTGTGTAACCTTCGATTCTCCAGCATCTGCAGGTCCCTCTTAAACACAGGTTTGTAGGTTAATTGGCTTCGGTAAAATTCTAAATTGTCCTTAGTGTGTAGGAATTTGTTAGTGTATGGGGTGATCGCGGGTTAGCACAGACTTTAGTGGGCTGAAGGGCCACGCTGTATCTCTAAAGTCGAAAGTGTAAACTGCAGATGCTGGTTAATACACAAAAAGACACAAAGTGTTGGAGCAACTCAGTGGCCGGAATGTCACCTATCCAAATTTCAGTACTTGGCTTAAATCACGTTGGAAATTCCTAAAAAGGCATGTAAGTCCCCGAATAAAATAAATTATTTCTCTAATTTCTTTTTTAAATGGTCATTTTGGCCTATGTCCACTCTAAGCTTGAGTGTGCATCTCCATCCTACATGTATAATTACAAACTTCATGCCACCATGAAGATAAATGTCCCTGTGCCTGTAATGTGACAACTAATAATGTAATGCTACCAGTACACATGCACATTTGGGAGATTTAACAGACCAAACAAGTGGGACATTTCCAATTTTCCTTGTCTTTTGTTAATGTGCTGTTGTCTCAGGAAGACTTTGACTTTAATTTATTAGCAGTTGGCCTAATTCCATTATGCCTCGGGAGGGAACCTCCATCTGCCACCATCAGCTATTTTCTCTTCAGAGGTAAACTAAACAGCCAAATTAGGTTGTAAAAGTTCTATCAAATGAAACATAATGGCCACAGACCCAAGAAAAATAGGACACAGAAGTTCATTTCTGACGAAGATTGGCCTGGCTGTTCACGTCAGTGAATCTGATTTAATGGAAACATTTGGTCGAGATTGCTCTTCAGTTACTGCCCAAACTATTTTGACTAATGCCCAGATTAAATATTTCTGACTGTTCTCTTGATCCACAATTAGCTGCACAAAATGCATGGGAACAGAATGAAGCCATTCTTTGATTAATTGGGGATCATGGTTGATCTACATTCACCTGCCATTTTATTTTTTAAGATACACACAAAATGCTGGAGTAACTCAGTGAGTCAGGCAGCATCTCTGGAGGAAATTAATAAGTGACGATTCTGGTCAAAACCTCCCTCCAGACTGCTGGATCTTAAACCCTGTCTGAAGACCAAGTTCGTTTAATTTCATAGATCCTGTCCTTTGATTGCATGCACAAACCTTGAATTCTTTAAACATCTCCTTCATTCATTGTCACAGAGCCAGGCAGCATGATAAAAAGGCCAACTTGATCACGATGACCAACATGCCCCATCTACACTAGTCCCACCTGCCTGCATTCTGCCCATATCCCTATAAACCTGTCTTACCCATGTACCTGTCCAAATGTTTCTTACACGTTGCGATGGTACCTGCCTCAACTACCTCCTCATGCAGCTCGATCCAGACACCCACCACCCTTTGTGTAATAAAGTTACCCCTCAGGTTCCTGTTAAACCTTTCCCCCCTCACCCTAGACCCATGTCCTTGATTCCTATACTCTGGGCAAAAGACCCTGTGCATTCACCTGTTCTATCCCTCTCATGATTTTGCACACCTTTATAAGATTGCCCCTCATTCATCCTCCTGTGCTCTAAGGAATAGAGTCTCAGCCTGCTCAACCTCTCTCTATGGCTCAGGTTCTTGAGTCCTGGCAACATCCTTGTAAATCTCCTCTGCATCTTTCCCAGCTTGACAATGCTTTTCCTGTAACATGGTGACCAAAACTGAACATAATACTCTCAATGTGGCCTCAACAACCTCTTAAATAGTTGCAATATGACCTCACACCTTTTCCACTCAATCCGTAGTTTCATCTACTGATAATCCTTCCTACTCTACTTTGGTCAAATAGGGCCTCATTGCCCAGAGTCAGGCTTAGTGCTTATGCAGATATAAAATTTGATTTGTGACTCACCATTCTCCCCCTCCATCTCAATATTTACTGATATCATTCTATAATTACCATTAGCTATGTGTTACATCAGATTAATCACTAATTTGCGATTATTACTCATCATTCAACACATCATGAAAACAATGCTTGCTGCATTAAGAATCCATGTTCCTGCAAGCAAAATATTGCTGTTGCTGGAAATTGGAAAAAATAGAAAATGCATCATGGAGTATCTATGAATACTTTTCAGAAAAACATTAAAAAGTTATAGATTTAAATATATGTATATTTTTTCCATTTGCATGTTTCCCATTGTTCCCAGTGTGTAAATGCCAATGATGACTTTCTCTTAAATGATTTAAACGTGATTCGTATCCCCTGGTTTTGGACCTTGCATTGTTGTCTCTGAGCACTTGGGGCTTGTGTTTCAGTTACTTTTTGTTGGATGTCAAAGGTCCATTGAAGGAGCCAAATTGAAAATGAAGCATTAAAAGGGGAAGTTTACATTTTGGAATCCACTGAAGATTTGTGGCCAGCTTTTATGAGGTCAGCAAAGATCACCATTATTTCTTACCAAATATTGTAAAATCCTGATCAATAGTAAGAAACAAAAGTAAAACCTTTGTTGATAATACAACTTTTTTGTGTATTTTGTATATATGATTGTGAGAGAATACTCTATATATTCCGGAGAACGTACCCTGACAGATGATGTTATTCCTTAAACCATTGAATGAGAATGACAAATGACTTAAATGATCACATCTCAACTACTTTTCCATGCCCAGCTCTGTTTTAACAGAAGTGATCTTGTAGAAAACTGTATTGATTTTGTGATTAAAAAGTACACAAAGTGCTAGATTAACACAGCAGGTCTGGCAGCATCTCTGGAGAAATGGATAGGTGACGTTCCGGGTCGGGACTAGCCTGTAGAAAGGTCCTGACTCGAAACACCACTTATTCATGTTCTCCAGAGATGATGCCTGGCCCGCTGAGTTACTCCAGCACATTGTATTTTTTTTTGTGAACCAGCATCTGCAGTTCCCTTTGTCTACATTGGTTTTGAGATGTTTTCCACTTTTGTTTATAACAAGGTCTTTGGCAAACTTCAACGATTAATATTTTCAGGAAAACTATCAAGTTCCCCTTTTGCCGGCATTCCAGTTTAAACCAGGCTGAATACATTTTTACGGATTTACTGTATAATATTTGCAATTTATACTCATACAGAGAGAGGAACAAGTTACCATTTTTCATTCAGTTCAAATGAAATGACTAGGTTGGAACCGCAGGAAATAAGACCCAAGATTAACAACCTTTATTGAGGAATGTAAAATGAAGTAATTAAAATAAATACATGCCAGACTAGAATACAAATCATTACACAGGTGAACTCTTGACTGATTTTAAGTTAAATATAAAATATAATAAATATTTGTTTGGATAAAACTTAAATTCAAAAATTGTTTATATGTTAGAGACATGATTATTCTATTTAACAGAGAAAATTAAATGCTTAACTTCCCCTACTGTTCATGAAAATCCATGTGTACACCTTCCAACAATAAATGTCTGAACAGAGATCTCCCTGTGTGTGTTTACTCTGAATGCTCCGGTTTCCTCCCACACTTCAAAAACGTATACGTTTGTAGGTTAATTGGCTTGGTATAATTGCAAAATTGTTCCTAGTCTGTAGGATAGTGTAAATGTGCAGGGATTGCTGGTCAGCACGGACTCAGTGGGCTGAATGGCCTGTTTCCCCGCTATATCTCTAAACTAAAAACTGAAAATGCACAAACTATTATTTTTTTTATCTGCAGGGCACATCTCCTGTAAAGAGTTTATTTTTAACAGATTTTTTTACGGATGGGCAATTGTCTCTTTCCATTTCTCCTGTTAGAATACATTTTAAAGGAATAATTATGTCAGAAATTCTGCAGAAGAATTTTTACAGCATTGGTATAAGTGTGCTTCTCCCTATACATTATTTCTGATGACTTACGAGTGAGATATGACATTCATAAACAGAATTTGTTGCTGATTTTGTTACCATCAATGTCTTCCTGACTTCTCTTTGACCAGGACTTTCCTCCGACAGATTAAAGCAGGTCAAAGACTAGAAGGAAAGGATACTGTAGCTCGCCAATATTCCAATCTAGTGATATCTTCAGAGAAAACGTATCATTCCAGACTAATTTTATTTAGTAGTATTTTTTTTCTTTCAAAACGTATATTGATCTATTTATGAAACATGCCCAGGGCCCAACTATTTAAAGATTCTAGGCTGTGCGTGAATAACTCGCTGCACAGGGACAGCAAGTTGTAGTCAGCAGATGCACTGTCGTTTAGATAAATGCCTGACAAAGACAAGTATTTTTCGCAACCAAAGTATATTGTTTTTGTCAGTAAGGTGGCAGTTGTTACTGGTGAATGGAAGGATAACCGGACCAGCCATTTTAAACGCAATGGCTACAACGATCATGCGGGGCCCAGGTCCACCCCGGATCCTCCCAGAGCCCAGCTCTCATCCACAAAGATCGAGTTCAGAGAGTGATGGATTGCACTTCGTTTTCAGAGATGGGCGGTGGCTGGGTGGCGGCACAGTGACGCAGCGGAAGATTTGATGCCTTACAACGCCAGAGACCCCAGTTTGATCCCGACTCAGAGCGATGTCTGTACGGAGTTTGTTACTTGGATAAGATCTTCTGCAAAATGCAGGTTAAGATTACTTCAATGTCCACTCCATTCCCTATAACTCTTCATCAGGAAAAGCGCATTGGTATAAGAAGATTAGGAGCCTAAACAAGTTCACTGTCTCAAGGAATCAGGGTATGGAATTCCCTAGCAACCATAACAATGAGAGAAGATTTTTCCTGGGTACAAAGATCAAAGAGAATGCACAACAGCATTGTCTCTCACTAACTAGAGATGGGTAACAAATGTGGGCTTTGTCAATTATTGTCACATTATAAGTATAAATTTTTTTTTTTAATTGATTTAAAAAAAATTAGTTTTAACATTTAGAACATCTGGTCACTTTTGAATCTGGACTGGCCTTGTGGCTCAGGTTGAGTTGCTGCTTTAAGGTGCCAAAGACTCGGATTCAATCCTGACTTTGGGTGCTGCCTGTACGGAGTTTGTACGTTCTTCTTGTGACTGTGTGGGTTTTCTACGGAGTGCTCTGGTTTCCTCCCATATTCCAAAGACGTGCAGGTTAATTGGCTTTGGTAAATTCCCCCGAGTGTATAGCATAACATAGAACAAGTGCACGGGCGATCGTTGGTTGGTGCGGACTCGGTGGGCCGAAGGGCCTGTTTTCAACTGTATCTCTGAACTAAAACTAAACTAGTTTGGTGAAGTGTTCACCTCTTTCGTGTCAAGTACAGATTGAGGCTAATAATTTTAAATGTTTTTTTCCTGGTTTTACTTCACATTTTAAGCAGTAGTGTTTTTTAGTTCTATTTCAAATAATAGCAACAGAATCAGAACATGTAAAGAAAAAGTAATTTTCAAGCATTAAATAGAGAAATGTTAAGTCTAACTCATTTAGATCCAGTTAAACGAAAGTGGACAAGCAAATTAATGACTGACATCTGCATGGTTCATTGCACCTTCAGTTTTAACCTGCACAACTGAGGTGACAGCGAGATCATCCTCTTGTAGCCAGCAGGGTCTATCATTTAATGTGCACATTGACATCTGATGACAGCTTCAAAACCCAGATGTAATTATTTCTATGGCCTTGGCAGGAAAGTTATTGTCACTCCAGTTTAAATTCCAACTTAAATACCATGTTTGCGAATAACATGGTTCTAGATTGTCATATTTTTAATGATGAATTAGTACAAAAGTACTTGGATAAAATCCTGAAAGACTCTGTGAGTAATTCCACAATATATTTGTTTAGTTTAAAGATACAGTGTGGAAACATGCCCTTCGGCCCACTGAGTCCATGCTGACCCGCACCCTATCCTACATATCTGTGACAATTTACAGAAACCAATTAACCTACAAACCTGCATGTCTTTGGAACGTGGGTGAAACGGGAGCACCTGGAGAAAACCCTCGTGGTCCAAGGAAGTCCAAAGTGGTTGTGATCAATTCTGTTTACAATGTTCAATTATATTTAGATTAAAAAAATATATATATGTGTATATATATTTTTTTATAATCCCTTTATTCCAAACAAAGACATTGCCTGCTTTATGCAGAGTTTCCTGTGCACTTATTCCTTTAATGCTTCATCTCAATAGCCATTGTGTTACAAATGTGAATTTGAACAGCTAATTTAGTTTTAGTTTAGGGACACAGTGCAGAAATAGGCCTTTTGGCCCACCGAGTCTGCACCAACCAGTGATCCCAGCGTTTTAACACTTTCCTGCACACACAAGAGACAATTTAAACCCCTTTTTCACGGGGCGACTTGACGCAAGAGGTTACCAGAGTTTAACCTCGTGGGAACCTCGTGCGATAACAGTACGGCATTCGTGGACCACCGTGGACCACCGTGGCGCTAACGGCAGGTAATCGTGTAACTTGGGTACTCGGGAGAAAATTCAAGCAAGCTTGAATTTGTCCAAGAGTGACTTGTACACTTGTGGTTGAGCATTGCAACATTTTATGAACGTAGTGGCCAGTGCGATATCCGTAGTAACCCTTGCGGTTACCGTGGGAACTCCTGTGAACGGTAAACCCGGAAGCTGGACAGAGGGGACAGAAGGTGAGTAAAAAAGGTGGTCTCAATATCGCCAATGGAACATGTGTCCATCGAGGACGTCCCACCTCATTGTCATTGTTGGAGAATCTTTTTAACAGGAACACGCAGAGATGGCTCCCAGAAAAGCTCAAAGAAAGGGGGTAAAGCGTGTCAGAAAGGTTTTTGCCATGCAGGAGAATGAGGAGGAGACGCAGCAAGAGAGACAGGTGGAGAGGCAACAGGAGATGCCAGAGATAACACTGCCTGTGGGCTCCTTGGAGCAGGGAGAGGGTGAGCAAGGTGGATTTCAGATTGCCTCCCCAGTAGCCGTTGTAGGAATAGCCTCTACAGACGCTTATGCAAAGGGAAGATGGCAGAAGGTAAGGCCATATAACTTCTCCAGGGAACAAGAGGGGGAACTTGTAGAATGGTACCAATTTAACGAGATTCTCTACGATAAATCCAGAGAGGATTATAGAAACAGGGAGAGCAAACGGAACCTGCTGGAGACGAAGGCTGCGGAGTATCCCGGGTGCTCATGTGAGTATATATAACGATATATCAGTTCATCAACAGGAGAACCATTTAATGTTATCCAAGATTTAAAAACATACAATATTATAGATGTAAAAGTGCTGTTTTTGCAGTTAACTTAAACTTCTCTTATAAGTCTGTCTGTGCCCTGCAGCTGCAAAGTAAAAAAGTCGCAGACAGCTTTTACACCCTCTGTGTTTGAGGTTGAAATCACGTCTCTAAGTGCCATAAAATAAATTATGACATCATTTGTGCCACGTGATGATTTAATTGCACTTGACAGTTTACAATGTTCATTCAAGATTTAACGGGAAAGCTCAGGAGACGGACAAGTCATTCGCACAAATAACAGAAATGCCGAGTACCGTGGGAACTCTTTGTTTACCCCCCCCCCCCCCCCGTTATATCGTATGATATCGTGCTAGACCACGACCACTTCACTCTGGTCACATCTTGCGTCAAGTCGCCCTGTGAAAAAGCCCCATTATACCAAGCTAATTAGCCTATAAACCTGTACGTCTTTGGAGTGTCGGAGGAAACTAAAGATCTAGGAGAAACCCACGCAGGTTGCGGGGAGAACGTACAAACTCCGTACAGACAGCATGTGTAGTCGGGATCGAACCCAGGTCTCCGGCACTGCAAGCGCTGTAAGGCAGCAACTCTACCGCTGCACCACCATGCCGCTCAAAGCTAATCTCATCGGGTTATTTCACTAAGGCCAAATCTACTTTTGTTCTCACCAGATGCTAAAATCGACTTGTGTACTGTAAGGCTCACAGAATGATAATGTCAGCAATGTATTTTCTTGGCCACAACAAACCTCTCCCCTGGTCCTGATCAGTGGGCTCAGCTCAGTCTGATCATCCCAAAGATCCTCTTGATCTAGAGGAGACACTAAATGTTGAAGTAACTCAGTGGGTCAGCCAGCATCTCTGGGGAACATGGATAAGAGACTTTCGACTGATTGGGGTCGGGGGAAGCTGGAAAGCTGGAAGTTAGGAGGAGCAGGACAAAGCCTGGCAGGTAATAGCATGAATGTGTATAAAGGCACTTCAGATGCTGGTTTATACCTAAGATAGACACAAAATGGTGGAGTAACTTAGCGGGTCTGGCAGCATCTCTGGAGAAAAGGAATGGGTGACGTTTTCAGTCAGAACCCTTTTTCAGACTAATTGATTGGTTGACTGGTTAAAGATTTATACAGACGAGGAGTGTTTTTGAGGACACAAAGTGCTGCAGCTTTTCTTGATCTGCATGCATAGCTTTAACCTGCAGAAACTCTACAAGCTGAGTCACATTGTTTATCCTCTTCTCTACTCCAACTCCCACACTAGGAACTTTTTTCGCTGTAAATGCTGATGTACACTGTTGATGTAGATCTACAATTTTAATTTTCTGACTATGGCAAGGAACAAATGCTTTTAAGAGTGCTTGCGTAATGGATGTCCACTGCAATACAAATTCAGCAAGATAGTTAACCAATTAAGAGCCTGGGCTACTACAATGGATGTGGGAATGGTTTTCTCCACACATTTCTTAGAATTCATGTACTCACTACTGTAGGAAGTAACAGCAGATGCTGGTTTTCACCAAAGATAGACACAAAATGCTGGAGTAGCTCAGCGGGTCCAGCAACATCTCTTTAGAAAGGGAATAGGTGATGTTTCGGGTTGAAACACTTCTTCAGACTGAGTCAGTGGGGAGAGAGACGAGAGATATGAAAAGGTGCAGAAATATATATCGATATAATTAAAAGTCTCATCATGACCATTTCTTGTTTGCACTGTGCTTTGATTTTAGAAAAAACGCTACCACATCTGGCTGTGATTTTTTGGCCATCTTACTCAGAGTCCTCCCCCGCTGCATAGGCCCCGAGGATTTTTCCCATCGATGAAAAATAAAAGACTTATTGATGTTTAAAAATTCTTGAGATTCTCTCTCATGTGAATCACTGCCACAAAGGCCACGCCCCTTCTGGTGGGAGGGGGAGGAACTATAAAACCGGGAAGTGTGGGCGTGGCTCAGTCTGTCTGTAAGATGATGAGGGAGAGGTCACGAACTCACTGTCTGAGCTGGGAAACTACAGAACACTGTGAGTATGCAATGTACTTGAATAAATGATTTGTTAGCCCGTAATGAACATGAAATGAGCAATGGCAATGGAAATGAAGTGAAATTGCAATCAGCTGTTTGGCTTGAGCCTGCCCTGTGCTTGAAAGTGCAATGGCAATGGAAATGAAGTGAAATTGCAATCAGCTGTTTGACTTGAGCCTGCCCTGTGCTTGAAAGTGCAATGACAATAGAAATTAAATGAAAATGCAATGAGCTATTCAGCCTGCCCTGTGCTTGTAACTGCAATGCAATTGGAAATGAAATGAAATGAGTTGTTTGGCCTGCCTGAAACCACTGATTTTGGCCCACAAGGCCCCTATTAGCCGAGAAACCAGTCCCTTTTGCCTAAAATGCCCCTATTAGCCCAGGAGGTGCATTTTAGCCCTAAAGGCCCGTGCCCGGCCAGGAAAAGTGCCTTTCACTGAGATGTCACTCAGATATTTTTTTAAAGTCCTTTCGGCCCATCAGGCCTGTACTAGCCCAGGATTCCCTTCGGCCCATCAGATCAGATCGGCTGTGTCTCAAAGTATTCTCACAGAGTCTCCCCTGAGCTGCCAGAAGGCCTGAGTGACTGAGCTGCCAGCCCACCAGGCTTGAGTGACTGAGCTGCCAGACCAAGAATCCATTCGGCCCACAATGTCCATACTAGCCCTCTGGAATCCAGTCCCTTCGGCCCACAATACCCATACTGGCGCTGTGGTGTTTATCTTATTTGTGTGGTGCATGGTAACTCAAATTACACGGCACGAATTGGTGTAAATGACAATAAATGTCCTTTGTCCTTTGTCTGTATCAGATTCAGATTCAGATTCAGATTCAACTTTAATTGTCATTGTCAGTGTACAGTACAGTACAGAGACAACGAAATGCATTTAGCATCTCCCTTGAAGAGCGACATAGCAAACGATTTGAATAAAAAAATAATAAGTGTCCATTGCTGGTGATCTGCATCGAGGTAAAGAGTGACAGCCGCCGGAAAAAGCTGTTCCTGTCTGGTTCGGCAACGGAAAAGCGCCTCCCGGATGATTAAACTCCACCCCTTTGCTGAGCGCCCTTCTGCTTTGGACAGACTCAATGGAGGGGAGCGTGGAACCGGTGATGCGTTGGGCAATTTTCACCTGTGCCTTTGGGCAGAAGTTGCCATTACTGTGATGCAGTTTAAGGATGCTCTCGCAGAAGTTCACCAGGATCTGAGAGACAGATGGACCTTCTTCAGTCTCCGCCTGATGGCCTTCTTGATCAGAGTGATTGTGGGTGACTGAGCTGCCAGGAACCTGAAGCTAGAAACACGTTCCACCTCCGTGTTAATGTGGATGGGGGTGTGCGTGCCGCCTCTGGACTTCCTGAAGACTGAGCTAAGGGCAGGTTGTTGTCAGCCCAAGAAGTCCATCCTCGGCCCACAATGTCCATACTAGTACCATGTACCCTTGGAAAAGCCCAGTCCCTTCGGCCCACACTGGGGTCTGTTGGTTAGAAACCCATACAGAGGGCGCTCGATGCCCAGGTTGAGTTTTATCAGTTTTGATTATGGTTTGTGTGGTGCAAATTTTCACGGCACGAATTTGTGTAAGTGACAATAAATGTCCTTTGTCCTTTGTCTGTATGATGGGGGTAAGTGCAACTGGGCGGAAGTCGTTGAGGCTTGCCGCAGTGGAGTGTTTTTTGGCTTTAAGGCAAGTGGGGACCAAGTGACAGGTTGAAGATGTCAGTCCAGTGACGCCGTAGTCCTACTCAGTGCCACGTACACGTCGTAGGGGGTGAGTGTGAGGGGTTGGTGATCGGCACGTAGCACAGCCTTGATGGCTGTCTCTAGATTGTCCCTGTCAAAGCGGCCTGTATGGAGTTTTGTAAGTTCTCCCTGTGACGCCGTAGGTTTTCTCCGGGTGCTCCAGTTTCCTCCCACACCCCAAAGACGTACAGGTTTGTAGGTTAATTGGCTTCGGTAAAATTGTAAAAATTGTGTCGGGGGATTGCTGGTCGGCACAAACTCAATGGGCCAAATGGGCTGTTTCTGTGCTCTATCTCTAAATTAATCTAAAGTAAAGATGACGTTTTGGTTTGGGACACTTCTTCTGGCTGGAATCTGGGTTCTTGCAGAGTGAGTGGAGGGCTGAACGTTCAGGGGGGGAGAGGTTAGAGTGAGAAAGGGGAGTGGAAAATTTGAGACGGTTGATGTCCCGCTGGCTGTTTAAAATAACAAGATCTAAAGCAAGTAGATGGCCATGAGGGGGAGTCCAAGAGGAGGGAGAAGGGGTTATCACGGGGGGGGGGTGAGGAGTCCTTCTCATGGAAAAACGCTTTGAAGCGGAGGCGACGGACGGAAGAAGAGCTCCACACTGTGGCGGACGCAGAACTCATTGAGATGGGAACGGAGGGGAACAAAGGGGAGCCTCTGCTGAGGACAGACCGTTCGGTATCCAGGAGGAGGAGGTCAGGGGGATGGTGAACACACGGCAAGGATAGAGGTTGGGGCAGGAGGAAGGCAGATGAGTGGACGGAAGCCGAGGCGATGTCTGGTAAGGGGGTGGAGGGTGGTCAGGGAGGAGGGGGGTATGATGACTACGGTATGGATGGGGAGGAGCTGGGGTCATATGATTTAAGGGGGATAGGGAAGGCCCAGTAGACCAACCACTGAGGTTCCCTGTGTTAGGGGGATGAGCACTAGGACCCAGTTAAATAAAGTGTGTGATTTGAAGATAATGAATGGTGCATTTATCTTTTGCCTTTGGGACGAGTTTAATTCTTCCTGATTTTAACTTCAGCACATATTATAGTCTCAGTTAGCTCTGGGTAATAAATCTTGGCAGTCTCACGATATTTATCAGCAGATCTGAGACTAATCTAGAAAACGTTTTTAACTTCTCCCAACACTGATCATCCACTCAACGTAGTTACAAGGAAACGCGGAGGGGTTTGGAAATCAAATGAACCTCTTGGCTTCCTTCCTTTCCCCTGCGGATGGACCTTCCCCTCAGCAGCACCGTGTTCCCTCATCTCTATGGTGTCAAGGAGAGAGCACTTTAACACCGTCGGCCTGTCTGCTGGCAGGCAGTGTCCAAGTATAGTGGCAAGCGAGAGTTCATGCAGCTGCTGTATGGCCACTGCAGCCTCTGTCTGTTCATTGGGAGAAAACCACAGAAGTGAGTAAGTCAAGTGAGGTTGTCCCAATTTAACAAATTTCATTGTGGAAACAAGTAACAGCAGATGCTGGTTGAAATATATAAAAGGACACAAAGTGCTGGAGTAATTCAGCAGGTCAAGCAGCAGCTCTGGAGAACATGGATAGAATAACATTCTTAAGTCTGAAGAAGGGTCCTGACCCGAAACGTCACCTATCCATATTTTCCAGAGATGTTGTCTGACCAGTTGAGTTATTCCAGCACTTTGTGTCCTTTTATGTAAATCAGCATCTGCAAGTTCCTTGATTCTACATGTGTCGAATATTACCCCAGCTTATGAAAGGACAGATCAGAAGCCTGATAACAGAGGGGAAGAAGCTGTTCCTGAGAAGGATGAAGGTTTCAGAGAAGGAATTTGAACTAATGTAATGAAATGGAAATGCAAATGCTGGTTTATTCCAAAGAGAGACACAAAATCATGGAATTTGAGCTGGCAGCCGAAGCATCTGAAGGCACAGAACCAACACTGGAGTGATTAGAACACATCTCACTGAGCTTTGCTGGCTGTAAATCTCTGCCTTCTGTGCATGCACTTCCGGGCTCATCTGTCTTTGTTCCATTGTTGGATTCCACATGGAGTCTGGCAGCAGGAATCCTGCTGGAATTCCCCAGGGTTATTCTGGAATATTGAACCAGGACAGATCCAATGCAGAATTCAAACATCTGTTAATTGCAATGGTGATAACAGATCTGCAAATGTGGAGGTGACAGAGGTATTTTGCTTTAATTGTTTTACTTTAATGTTTTTAATTATTTGTGAATTTTTAATTCACTACTTTATCTCTCCCCTGATTCTACGTATCAGGGGAGAGATACGTTTTTTGCCTTCCATCACAGCGAGGAGGAGATGCGCTGGGATGGATGTCTGTGTAAATTGTGTTGTGTCTTGGGTCTTTTTCTTCTTTTTGTATGTATGACTGCAGAAACAACATTTCATTTGGACCTCAACGAGACAAATAAATTGTATTGTATTGTATTGTATTCCAATTATTTTAAACAAGCGGGTGGTGGGTATGTGGAACGAGCTGCCAGAGGAGCAGGTTGAGGCAGCTACTATAATAACATTTCAAAGATATTTGGACAGGTGCATGGATAGGAAGGGTTGAGAGGGATATTGGCCAAACAGGGGCAGATGGAGTAGTGTGGATAGGCATCTTGGTTGGCTTGAGCAACCTGCTCTAAAGGGCCTGTTTCCGTGCTGTATTGGCTCTCTGGGTTTGGATGTCACTGAGGTGACTGGGTGTTACTGAGAGAGTCCTACAAATTTGGCTTGTACTCGCTAGAATTTAGAAGATTGAGGGGGGATCTTATAGAAACTTACAAAATTCTTAAGGGGTTGGACAGGCTAGATGCAGGAAGATTATTCCCGATGTTGGGGAAGTCCAGAACTAGGGGTCACAGTTTAAGGACAAGAGGGAGGTCTTTTAGGACCGAGATGAGAAAATCATTTTTTACACAGAGAGTGGTGAATCTGTGGAATTCTCTGCCACATAAGGTAGTTGAGGCCAGTTCATTAGCTATATTTAAGAGGGTTAGATGTGGCCCTTGTGGCCACAGGGATCAGGGGGTATGGAGAGAAGGCAGGGATGGGATACTTGTATCTAATGGCGGTGCAGGCTCGAAGGGCCGAATGGCCTACTCCTGCACCTATTTTCTATGTTTTTATGTTTCTATGAAAGGAATGCTGTGATTTGATGTGCGACCTCAATGGGCTCAAGGCTACAAATATAGTCTTTGAGTTCTAAAAGGCTGGTTCCCATTAGTTTGAAGGCTTGACCTAAATCTTTCAAAACAAGATCCCTGTGACCATCCAGTCCACTGTATCTATGGCTGTGTCAAGTTATCTAGCCATCCTCTTTGCTTTCTACAATATGAATGCAACTGGCCAGTGCACAGTAACAGAATGCTTACTTCAGTATCTATAATATTTTGAAGCCAAAGTTTATAGAATCAAGGGGGGTTGTTTTATTTGCTTGAAAATTAACACAAAGAAATTTCACTTGAGCCTTTTTGAGTTAGGAGCTTCTTCAAAGCAATCCCAGTGTGGCACAGTGGTGCAGTAGGCAAGCTGCTGCTTTACAGTTCCAGAGATTCGGATTTGATGCTGTCTGTACGGAGTCTGTACATTGGGCACTTTGAGCACTTGGGCATTCTCCGGTTTCCTCCCACATTCCAAAGACGTACAGGTTGTAGGTTAATTGGGTTCTGTAAATTGTCCCTAATATGATGGATAGAACTAGTGGATGGGTGATCGATGGCCGGCTTGGACTCAGTGGGCCGAAGGGCCTGCTTCCATTCAGTAAACTCTAAACAAAACTAAAATTACCGATTCACCCAATTCTCTTTTATGGGGCTATTTATTCAATATAAATTATTTCCGATTAGTGCAATTTGGGAAGAAATAACCAAGGTGATGTTAACTATCACCACAGGGGAAAGAGAGACTGATAGCACCAGATCAATCTGCTTTAGATGTCAGTAGATACCTATATTTTTTTGGCATAGAATAAAGGTGCTGAGCTAATGTTAAGGAACCGGTTCAAAATCAGGTCTAATGGTGATAAGGGCACTTGCGGAGGTCAACATGATTAAATGCTCCTGGAACATTATCTGCTCCAGGAATCATGGAAATGTCATCAGTATAATAATACTGATCATGGATGAATAATATAAATGTCATTGATAGGTTAAAATCATGGACATTTTTGCCTGATTACCTTGGGTAATTGTGATAAATTGCTCAGAAGTACAGCTTGAAATGTTATGGCACATATACAGGCCTTTTGGCCCATTGAATCCATGTCAGCTCTTGGTGGACGTTCCATTCCCCCGCTCATTTTCCACAGCCCTCCAATTATTTTCAACATGAGAGTCTAACCACCTTTCTTTGAGATTTAACACAATTGCCATTGAAATGGGCGGCACGGTGGCACAAAGGTAGAGATGCTGCCTTACAGCATCAGCGACCTGGGTTCAATCTTGATTACGGGTGCTATCTATCCTGTGACCTGCGTGGGTTTTCTCCAGGATCCCCGGTTTCCTCCCACACTTGTCCCCAGTGTATGTAGGACTAGCGTTAGTGTACGGGGTGACTGGTCAGCGAGGGATGTGGGAATAATGTATGGCACCCGAAGAAAAGCCACACAAATCGACCTCCACACAGACAGCGCCAGAGCTGAGCTTAGTAGCTGGGTTGTGAGGCTGAAGGGCATCTGCCCACTCACTGTGTCCCTCCTCGAACACAATCTGGACCCACAACTTCTGCTATCCAGAAGGAAAAGAATAGCAAACACACGTTCCCCTCGAGGTCACAAAACCCTCCTGATTTGAAAATATATCAGCATCCTTGCATGGCTGCTGGCTGAAGCAACTAAACTCACTGTTTGCAATTTATTGCAAGGTTCACAAAAACAGCTTCCCACTATCATCTCAAGGGTGATTAAGGATGAGCAATAAACATTGGCCTTGCCAGCAAAATACACATTCCATGTTTGAATATAAAAACTGGTTGATTTTATTTTGTGTTAGCTTCGATCAAGTCAAGAATTTGTGAGATTAATTCTGAGTAAAGATTCAACCTGAATTTGTATTTTTATCTGATAAAAACAAATCTAAAATAGGCTAATCTCTCAATATGCTTAATCTAAGAACTTTTGAAAGAAACAATGCAGGTAAATCGTCAAGAATATGAGATAAGTTTGTAATTAACATGACTGAACATAACGCACACAAAAATTCAGAGTTCTAAATATAAAGTAGGAGGATTTAAAACAAATAATAGAAAGGTGAAATAGACACAGGAGTAAAATGGACATAAATGGCTCAATTGTCGATATTGTGGATTATGGCTGTTTCACTTATAACAAATTTATAACTTGCTCTCAGATATCTACTGTCTCTATTTATTCTCGGGAATCTGAAATTTTCATTCACCTGAAAGAAGAGGCTATTGAAAAGAGGCAAATAACTGTATTTATGTAGCACCTAATTCTGGCCCAAATTCTTCAGATGGCAATGCAGAAACTGCCTATTGTAGGCGTTGGGAAAATTTCCGCACGTTCCCACTCCCAGGCTGAACACAAGTGTATTTTGCTGCCTGTGTAGGAAGGAACTGCTGATGGTAGTTTACACCGAAGATACCTGCAGATGCAAAATGCTGGAGAAACTCAGCAAGACAGGCAGCAGAAAAGGTTGGTGACATTTCGGGTTGAGACCCTTCTTCAGACTCAAGAGACTGAAGAAGGGTCTCGACCTGAAACGTCACCTATTTTTTTTCTCCAGAGATGCTGCCTGACCCGCTAAGTTACTCCAGAATTTGTGTATTTTGCTGCCCATTGATAAGTCTTTGAATGTCCTGGCATGATCATTTGTAAACGTACAGAAATCCAGAGGTTGCTGTTATTTATACATTACTGCAGCTTGCATTAGTGCAGGAGCGAATCTGAATGAAAGAAATCATTCCCTTCCTGAGCCTATGCCAACAAGTAAGCCAACTTTGTGCATTGAAGGCTTTGGTGGGATGTGAAATTGCGCTGTTCTAAGGGGAGGCGGGTACATGCCAACTGAAGCTGATGATGAGAGAAAGACAGATATGCAATCACCCTGGAAAATGAAAATTCTTCCTTCTGTGAAGAAGCAGGCCAACGAGAAAACTAAAAAGATAAGTTGCTCAGGTCAGTTTCTTTATGCAATTTGATTACTCTTCATAAGTTCATGTCAGGAGCAGAATTAGTCCATTTGGCTCATCGGGTCCACTCTACCATTCAATCATGGCTGATCTATCTTTCCCTCTCAACCCCATTCTCCTGCCTTCTCCCCATATCCTTTGACACCATTATTTATTAAGAATCTACCAATCCCCGCCTTAAAAACACCCAATGTCTTGGCCCCCACTGCCGTCCTTGGCAATGAATTCCATTGGAAATATGTCAGAATTCACAGCCTAGATATCTAAGATATGAACGTTAACCAACCCAAATGATGAGAAAAGATGAGTTGAAATACTTTGCTTTCAAGTATAGTTCTAGCTGCCCTGTTTTGAATGGATTAAAGTTTCACCGTGTCAAACAGATGAGGTGGATGCATCTCAATAAACAACTTAAATTTTTCTTTGCAACTCAATTCTTCATGGACTATGTAGTAGGAAAAGATTAGTGTTTTTTTCAATTTATTAGTTGGCATATCATTTCAATTTCCTGCGTTAAAGTACTGATGATCCATTGAAACTTTAGTCAATTTGTTAGTGGTATTATTTTCTGAGACTAAATGGTACAGAATTAGCGATACAGTCACCAGCACTGGAAGATACCCTGAAGGGATAACAGGAGAGCACTTACCTGCCTGATTAGTGATGATGGTGAAAATTGCAAACTGTCTGGGGACCATACTCTCACCGGAAACCCCATTCACTGACTCGATTTCAAACGTGTAGTTCATGTGAGCAAGAAAATCCACAACGGTCACGGAGGTATTCGTTAGACCTGTGTTACGGGGCAAAAATCGCATCCCGCCTCCACACAGCGAGCATTTCTTTGGGCTCAAGCCGCACATCTTACAGATGACGTTGTAGGTCAGGTCCTTCCGTCCCCCTGTGTCAACTGGTGGGCTCCATTCCAGGATCAGCGAGGAGTCATTGATGTTAAAAATTACATTTCGAGGGGTAGAAGGGGGCCCTGGGGGGGGGACAAAAGATAAAAGAGAATATTAAAACTACTTCAGTTTCAGCATCACTGATTCTCAGAAGAGTCCTGACCCAAAACATCACCTACCCATGTTCTCCAGATATGTTGCCTGACCTGCTGAGTTACTCCAGTACTTTGTGTCCTTTTGTGTATAAACCAGCATCTACAATTCTGTTTCTACTAAGCTTAAATCTATCAAACCAAGAGCACCATGGTTTTTAGATATGTTAGAACTCCGATTGTATTATAATATAAAATAAGAAATGTGGAGTACCAAGTCATCTTAAACCTATAATAACACAGGATATTAATATTGAAATGTCAAGGCTGCTGGCTCCATTCAGTCTGAAGAAGGGTTTCCTATTCTGGAGATACTTCACCTATTCTCCAATACTCCAGCATGTTGTGTCAATTTTCGGTATCAACCAGCATCTGCAGTTCCTTCCTACACTACATAGCTCCATTTCCTCAACTGCTTCTGTGGACAATCAATCCTACATTTTTGGAATAAAGTATCCACTAATTGCAATGCAATGAAATATTATTTTCTTCCCAGTCTGCAAAAAATAAACCCGTGAAAAGTTGCCGTGAAAGGCATGATGGTGGATCGCAGGTAGGAGTGTAGCAGATGTGTGTATTATTATCAATGTAGAGTACAAGATGGGCAAAACATGAACACAATATATTAAGATGTAGCCTTTAGCCAAATTCAAATGGAATTTGAATTGAACATCCAGGGACAAAATGGCTCACTTCTTACAAAAACAAAAGATATTTCTTCTTTTACATTATGGAGATTATTCCAATCCAGACCAGAGCTCCTCCTTGTTATGCCGATAATCCTAAAATGGAAAGAGTTTATGGTAGACACAAAATGCTGGAGTAACTCAGTGGGACAGGCAGCATCTCTGGAGAGAAGGAATGGGTGACGTTTCTGATCGAGACCCTACTTCAGACTAGGAATTTATGGTAGTTGAGTTCAATTACTTGTGGATATTAGTCAAGGGAAGAACATATTTCCTCATTTAGGACCAATTGTGGCTAAAAATAATTTAATTTTGCTCTCTTGGTACAAATGTCAAAGTGCAGGAATGCTGTTCCTTGGAACCAATTCAATGTCATGTTGCAGTATGCAATGTAAAGCTATGATTTCAGTGCACTACACAATTCTGTATTAAGCAGCAAAGCACACAAAGTAACAACAAATGAAACTTATTCAATCAGTAACAGGATCGCTAATTTGACCTACTGCAAAATGACAAGGTACAGACGCAGCTCAAAGGAACAAGTAAATAGATGACTGATTTTGCTTTAAATAGCACACATATTTCCCTTAAGGTTAAATGGCAATAGCAGTTTAGTATTCAAAATTGCATTCTTCGGGTATTCGTGCAGCAATTATCAACATTTATATTGCTTGGAAGCTTGATGTTATATCTGATGACAAGATAACCTATGCCCATCTCCACAGGGTTGCCAGGCCTTAATCCATTTGAAGCTGTCTGTTTGTGCCTTAGCTATTACAGTACATTCCTGGATGGGCTTGCTCTTCCTCTCTTTAAACCATACCAGTGCTTCTTAAACTATTTCAGTGTCATTCACCCTTGAGTTTATCACAAAATGTCATTCACCCGAGACAAAATTTTCTTAAGATTTTTGATAATTTCCTTTGTGTATAATATATATAATTTATTTTGTCACATGAGCAAAAAAACATAAATTAACTCATTTCTTAAATGTTTATTTTATTCAACTTTAAGACCATCCTAAAAATATGTAAAAACTAGGAGTGAAAAAAAAAGTTTGATTACCACTTGAGTTGAGAAATCATTCTATTAGAATGATAAAAAAAACCATTCGAACACTGGGTCTAAACACTGGGCTTCAGCCCCATCCTACCCTTTTGGGCTTTGATTACTGCAGTTTTTTTCTTGGAAAATAGCTCAAAAAACCATGGAATTTGTGATCTAATATATTAGTATCCAACCAATAAAACTTTCTATAACTCTCCCCGACAAAAGCTCACAATACCACCAAATATCAACTTTGGTAGCAAAATTGCTACAGGCAATCCTCCTACGGCGATCCTCCAGTGTTGCCATTCATAAATTTATGATACCACTAGCTCGTCTGGTCTTCCCTAAAAGGTTCTATTACAGTAAATTTGGGAAATATCCTGCTACTTTGAAATTAGAAAACCATAGGTAGAGAGAAACCCACATATCAAATTTCCAGTTCCACTGCCATTAAAACCTATAAGAGGAGCTTACTAACCACTTTAATGACAGTGCCTTTTATAAGTATAGAAAAAAAATATATATATATGTGTATATATATGAATAAATTAAGTAATTCACTCTTCATTCACCCCTCTGGTTTCATTCACCCCAAAATGATTTCATTCGCCCTTGGGTGAACCATTCACCAGTTTAAGAAGCACTGAACTAGATGATCAAAGATTGTCACACATGAGTGGCGGCACAGTGGTAGAGTTGCTGCCTTACAGCGTCAGTCACCCAGCATCGATCCTGACTATGGGTATTTTCTGTCTGGAATTTGTATGTTCCTCTTGTGGATTTTCTCCGGGTGTAGGAGAGTGTTAGAGTACGGGGTAATTACTGGTCGGCGCGGACTCGGTGGGCTAAAGGGCCTGCTTCTGCACTGTATCTCTAAAGTGTAAAGAATTACTTTTTACCAGACCATCCACATTTCAGTTGCCTTACACATTGCTTCCATTTTAAAACCTTATTTTCAAATCCTTTCTTGGTCGAGTCTCAACGTACTTCATTGACATCTTCCAGCCTTTTATCTCATCTCTAATTCTCTGTAGGTTCAATCATTCCGCCATGGTTAGCCAGACCTTCCATTTTCAAGGCAGTAAGTTCTGGAATTCCTTCTTTACAATTGTTCAGTCTCTCAATCTTTCTCAGACACAAAATGCTGGAGTATCTCATCAGGTCAGACTTCTTCTATCTGAAGTCAGGTCCCGATCCAAAATGTCACCTATCGATTTTCTCCAGAGATGCTGCCTGACCTGCTGAGTCACTCTACCATTTTGTGTCTATCTTTGGCATAAACCAGCATTTGCAGTTTCTTTTTTTTATTACTTTTTAGCTCAATCTTTCTTTCCTTCTGTAGATTGTGTCTTAAACTGAACTCTGAACAAGTTTTTGGTCTTCTAACCCCAACATTTCCTCCTGCACTAAATATTTGTCTCATTACTCCAAGATCATGTTGGGATATTTCAAGTGTTTTTGCCAATGGAAATTGTTCCTTTTATATTGCTATGTAATGATAATTCCATGGCATGCTTTCTTTCCTCGTTGTTTCCTTAGTTGGGAGATATGTGTAAGCCTATTGCTTTCCATTTGTAGGCTTACAGAAAATGCAGGGTTTGTTTGCTGGTGAATCAAACTGAATCAGTTCACAAAATATGAACAACATCACTCATTCCAGGCAGATGCTGTGATTGTCACGACAATCACAAATCTCCCCAGTGAAGTTCCTGGGAAAAGCAGCTCCATAGCCGAGCCACCTCTTTTGATGTCAGTAGAAGGGATCAATTTAGTCCTAACCTACAATTTTGTCCATCTCTGCTGGAATTCTCCTTGACACAGAATCTGAAACATTTTAGTTACAAATTATTCTGGGGTAAATTGCTGCCTTGTAATGTCAAAAATAAACACGCTACTCACCAGTTTAAAAGTACTTTGCTTATTCTACTTTTTATTCGTTGTAATCTCATCTCTGTACTGTACACAGCAAATTTGGCAAATGAAGAAGACAGATAAAGAATGTGAATATTCAGCATTCTGTTTTATAAGTTCAAAGCATGACCAGGGACTACAGATGCAGAACTCTATCTGGTATCTCCTCTCGTTCCTAACTGCTGCTCTAAGATCAGGTCGCCTCTCTGAACAAAACGGAATAGGTGACTGAAGAAGGTTTCCGTCGCAAAAAGTGACCTATTCCTTTTCTCCAGAGATGCTGCCTGACCCGCTGAGTTACTCCAGCATTTTGTATCTATCTTCGGTATAAACCAGCATCTACAGTTCCTTCCTACACATAGAGAATACTGGAATTCCTTCTTTAGGATAGGCATCTGGGAAAAATTGGCAATGAGTTAAAAGATTATTTAAATACACAACAAAATAGGAACATAATATACTGGAAATGCTCAGCAGGCTTGGCTGTATATGTGGAAACAGAATTAATCTTTCACATCAATGACCTCTCATCAGATGTTTCTCTCTTATTAGTTACTCCCTCATCTTGACAATCCTGTAATTCTAATGAAAGGCCATCAAACCAAACTATAATTGTCTCTCTCCCTTCACAGAGGCGGCCGACCTGCTGAGTGATTCCAGCACTTTGTGTATTGCTCAAGATTGCAGCATCTGCAGTTCCATATTTTGTGACAATTATCTCTCTTTTCTCTGTGGAGGCTGCCTGACCTGCTGAGTGTTCTGCCTGATCTGCTAGCACTGTGCTTCCAGTTCAGATGCATTATTTTATGTTTGTACATTTTACACATATCATCTCCTTTGGGTTTGCTCATGATGTGTTAGGATATATGAAGATGTACTCAAGATATGTGAACAACACTTTGGTTCCTGCAGAATGGAGTTTAGTTAGGATGTTACATTTGTGAATAAATACTCAAGCATTTCCCTTTCCAAAACACGACAAAACCATAGTGCACAAATAAAATCATCCGTGGATCTTGCTTTGCCACTTTTATTTCTCATTTAATTTAATATGTAGAGTTGAAAAAAAAATCCTTGTGATAAACATTAAAAAAAAATGATATTCTGAGAAAGATAAATCATTAAATGTGTAAATAATTTCTAATGTTTGTGAGCTGTGTCCTACTCTGATTCTCAGTCTGAAGAGGAAACTTGAATTAGAAACATCTGCATCAATTTACCATGTAACTATCATAACTGTGAATTTCCATCTCACTGATTAATAGAGATCATCTCTCTCTATGTAATCTTCTGCATCTTAAAGACTGTAAAATGTCTCTCCTCAGCCTCCATCTGGCAATTAACTACTATACATAATCTAATGTCTACCTCTATAAATAAAACACTGATTTTTGACGAAATCTTAACAAAGAATCTGCTCTCCAACTGATATCATTATCTGTGTGAAACCAAGGCTGTATGTTAACACCTTTATCTCCTATCAGTTACATCCTTGCCAGCACATTTACAAAACTGTAACGTCCAGGTTCAAGAACAGCTTCTTGCCAACTACCATCAGGCTATTGAATGCTAAGAAATCCAACTAAACTTAGAACGGCCTGAATTGCACAAGGGACTTCGAGCTTTGTTTTGATTTTTTTTTAAATCATGATTTTTCTAACAGAATGTTTTAAATGTTTGTTTATGATATTATCTATTGAGTTCTGTATTTGCAAACCCGTTGTGCTGCTGCTGCAAGTAAAACAATCACTGTTCTATTTCAGTGTATATGACAATGAAATAGGCTTGACTAATGGACACAGTGCTGGAGTAACTCAGCAGGTCAGGCAGCTGTCAATAACAAAACTGCTTGAGTAACTCAGCAGATCAGGCAGCATCTCTGGAGAACATGGGTAGGTTACGTTTCAGATCAAGACCCTTCTTCAGACTGATTGTAGGTGGGAGGGGAGGGAAGAGGCCTTGCTCTTCCATGATATTTCCTCACGTGATGTCACTTTACGCCACCCTGAAAGAGTTAGTTATTAATTGATTGTTGTCATATTTAAGCTTTCCTGTTGTAAAAAGCCAATTATAATGCATGATGGGATTTGGACAACTCCCATCATGACAAAGGTTTTTTTTACTTAAGTTGACACAGCTCACTTACAAGTTTTTTTAATGCAAGTTGAAGAGGTTAATCAGATAAGAAGGGGCCAGAGGATGCCATTGGGATGACTGGCTTTTGGCAAAGAGTGAAAAACAACTCCATCTTTGGAGGTGGATAATGGTTTCTTATACATTACATCATGCAATTGGTTTTATGTCTGTACGTATATAAGCTCGGGTTTTCTGGTATTTCTTTGTGTGTGCTGCTGGAGATTCAGACGTAAAACTGTTGCCTCTGGGTCTTTAGGTCCACACCCGTCAGACGTTAAATTAAAGCTTTGTATGGTCTTAAGAATTTGTACTTTGTCTATCTTTTTAAGAACTTTTACAACCCCACCTCTAAAGAAGAGTCCCGACCCAAAAAGTCACCTACCCATGTTCTCCAGAGATGCTGCCTGATCTGTCGAGTTACTCAAGCAGTTTTGTTATTGGCACATCAATCAATTTCTGCATTTCTTTGTTCCTACACTCTTGACTAATGTTCCTCTCCAATGCCTTTTATTCCCCTTGATGATTTTTTGTTAATTTTATTCATTAATGTTCATTAAATTTCTGTCTTTCTTCCTCCCTCGTAATCCTTTGAAATCCATTCTTGGTGTTTTGAAGTGTACTCTTCATATTTGCTTGTTATTATTTGTTGTGAACACTGTATGAAGTTGTAATATTCAGTAAAAAATTCTAAGGTTGTTTGCTGTACATGTCTCTTTTCTCCAACAGGTTGAAAACAGTATACTGATGGCACATTGGCGCAGCGGTAGAGTTGCTGCCTTACAGCGCCAGAGACCCAGGTTCAATCCTGACTACAGGTGCTGTCTGTATGGAGTTTTACGTTCTCCCTGTGGGGGCGTGGTGCCCCAGTTTCCTCCCACTCTCCAAAGATGTACAGGTTTGTGGGTTAATTGGCTTTTCATTAAAATGGTAAATTGTTCCTTGTGTGTAGGCTAATGATAGAGTACAGGGTGATCCCTGGTCTGTGCAGACTCGGTGGGACGAAGGGCCTGTTTCCGCACTGAATCTCTTAAAAAATGTCTAAAAAAGACAGAACCCAATGCTCGGAAATAAAATTGGACGTTCAACTTGATTACAATTATGAGGCTAGAAATGGAATTGCAGAAGAACTTTTTAATCAGTTTTATTTGTGTTGAAAATGTACTTTAGCCAGAGTGAAACTAAAATGATGGTTTTACATTATGGTGTAAATTCAACCAGGCACTTCCTTGTGTTGATTGTCCTTGCACGCTTGGCGTGATTTCTGTGTCACTTCCTCAAGGGAGGATGTCATTTCCCTGTGCTGCTTTGAGGAAATTAGACCAGGTTGCCCTGGGAGTGACAAATGACAAATGACAATTTGGTCGTCACTGCACACCATTATATTGAGAGCCTCTAAGGTCAGTGCCTTACTTTACTTTCGTTTAGTTTAGTTTAGAGATACAGCGTGGAAACAGGTCCTTTGGACCACTGAGTCAGCGCCGGCCTGCCGACCAGTAGATTAGCACTATCCTACACACTTGGGACAATTTCCAATTTTTACCGAAGCATATTAACCTACAAACCTGTACGTCTTTGGAGTGTGGGTGGAAATTGGAGCACCCAGAGAAAACCCGTGTGGTCAAGGGGAGAACGTACAACCTCTGCACAGACAGCCCCCATAGTCAGGATTGAACCCAGGTCTCTGGCGCTGTAAGGCAGCAACTCTACCGCTGCCCACTCTGCTTTTTAGTTCATTTTCAAGCTCAGATTTATTAATGTCACAAGTACCCAGGTAGAGTGAAAAACTATCCAATCAGTTCAGGAAATACCATACATAATTGCAATCATGTCAAACACAGTACAATAGATGGAGCAAAGCGGAAGACACAGAGTGCAGAACTGAGTTCTCAGCATTGTAGCGCACCTGCTCTAGAGACAAAGTCCAATGTCCGCAATGGGGTAGAGGTGAGTCAGACTGTCCCCCTAGCTATGGAAGGGCCGTTCAGAAGCCTAATAACAGAAGGGAAGAAGTTGTTCCTGAGTTTGGTGGTGCACGCTTTCAAGCTTCTGTACTTCCTGCTGGACAGGAGCACCGAGAAGAAGAAATGACCAGTGTATGCACTTTCAAGCTTGTGTGTTTTCTGCCTGACAGGAGCGGGGAGATAGAAGACATGATCTTCTGCACTCCACTCTCACTAAGGAACACCAATCACCTTAATGCCTGTCCACGAAACTTGGTCATAATATCTGGAGGCAGTAGCCCGAAACTGTCAAGTTCTTATCCTTGACCCTGCCTCCCTTCCTCTTACTTCCCACTATCAGTCTGAAGTCTGTGAAACGCCACCAAGCCATTCCCTTCATAGATGCTGCCTGATCTGCTGAGTTCTCTCCAGCACTTTTGTGTTCTACTCCCACTATTCTAATTACGGATCCTGCCTCTGGGGCATCCATCCACCTAGACTACTCACTGAGGCTAACACCTGTCTGCAGGCCATGAACCTTTCAGAGGACCACTGCAATTCCCCTGCCTCCCAAAACCCAGACTACTGTCAATATTGTAAAATGGAGAGTAATCACTCTTAACGGGAAACTGAGAAAATGGGATGCTCATTTGGCTGGCACAGGTTTGATGAGCTGAATGGCCTCCTGTTTTTCAACATTCCTCTATAGACTTGCCTGAACAGGATAAACTCAAACAAGCTCTCTAAATCATTTTAACAACTCTGAACTTGAAGGCTCCAAGATGGTGCTGGAAACATGGCTTGTGGTCTACTGTCTGACACTCTTGTACTTAGTATGATAGTGCCTAATATATAGTAGAGTGTCACTGAACAATGAGCAAAAAATAATAATTCCACTGTACTTTGTGGTGCAGCGGTAGAGTTGCTGCCTCACTGCGCCAGAGGCCTAGGTTCAATCCTGACTACGAGTGCTGCCTATACAGAGTTTGTACCTTCTCACCGTGACCACGTGGGTTTTCTCTGGGGGGGCTCTGGTTTCCTCCCACATTCCAAGGGCGTACAGGTTTGTAGGTTAATTGGCTTTGATAAAAATTGTAAATTGTCCCTAGTGTGTAGGATAGCATTAGTGTAAGGTAGGGGTCGCTGGTCAGCGCAGGCTCAGCAGGCTGAAGGGCCTGTTTCCCACCTGTATCTCTAAACTGAACTAAACTAAACATGACAGTAAAGTAAAGCTGAACCATTGATTTTTACTCCGGTAACACTGAGTTAAATAGCTACAAATAAAGCAGGATTTTTTAAGAAGCAAATGGTGTCTCTAAGAACTGCATAAACGAATCAGCTAATCACACCTTGACAAGTGTCCATCTTGTAGGTGAGTATTGCGTGGGGATGATATCTCCCCTGCTCAGCAGCTTGCTTTAACAGCTATTACCACCATGCGTGGGTTTGGACTTTCTAACACTTTGATTTGCATTATAAATATCACTTTTGAAGCATGTAATGAATAAATACAAAATTGCACATATCATGCAGTTCTACAAAGGATCCAAAACATCGAGGGTTATATCTCAGCTACTAATGAGACAAAATGTTTTCACAGCTAGGATGGAACTCCAGCAGCCAAACAATTAGGTAACAAGACTTTACTTTCTCAACGAATCAAAGATTAACAAGACGGAGGCTGGATACAAGTTTATTTGAAAGTGCCACCAAAAAGCTAAAAACTGGATAGATCTAAATCTACAAAAGGGAAACCAAATTCATCTTTAGACAAAGTGTTAGAGTAACTCAGTGGGTCAGCCAGCATCTCTGGAGAAAAAGGATAGGTGACATTTTGGGTTGGGCCCCTTTTTCAGACACGGTCCTGACTCGAAGCAGCACCTATCCTTTATCTCCAGAGATGCTGCCTGACCCGCTGAGTTACTCCAGCATTTTGTGTTTAACAGTTATGCACATAGACTCTGATGAACAATATTGTATTGTTTATCTTTGGTATAAACCAGCATCTGAAGTTCTTTCCTAGAACATGGATTGGTGATGTTTTGGGTTTGGACCCTTCTTTGTTCTTCCGTCTGAAGAAAGGTCCTGACCCCCTGAAATGTAGCCTCTCCATGTTCTCCAGAGATGCTGCCTGATCTGCTGAGTTGCTCCAGCATTTTGTGCACTTTTATTGCAAACCAGCATCTGCAGTTCTTTGTTTCTACTTTTATCTTTTAGGAGAGCATGAATAAATAGCACTATGTACCTCTGAGGCTTTCATCCATCAGAATCAGTCAATTGTAATATGTAAATTCAAAAGTCATTCGCACATGGAGGACCACAGTTTATGTATATAAATTGCACAAGGGCAGGACTAGTTTGGTGTCAGGAAGGTACTTCTTTCCCCTGAGGACGGTAAGCCCAGGGAACAAGTTGGCAGATCATGCAGTGAGTGCTGATTGATTGTATCTCTACAAACATCAGCTGCATGAGCTGCTGGCTGTAGCCAAGATCATCCACTGTACAAGGGGAAGCTTGACGGCTGTATCATGGAAACCTCCTGGTGCTGCTGATAGGGTCTCAGAGCTGGCAGCTTAATCAGTTGAAACAAAGAACTGCCTCCTCCATTGCCAGAGTGAGGCCACACGCAACTTGGAGGAACAGCACCACATTTTTCGCTTGGGCAGGTTACAACCCAGTGGTATAATTGTTGAATTCGCTATTTTTAAGTAACATCTACTCACACATGCCTCCCCTCACCCCTTGACCCTTTCCTCCACCCTAGTCATTTTACCAGTTCCACAGTTCGTCCCTCATTGCACCCCCCTTGAGATCACACTTTCCCTAGCTTTAGATCATTTGTGGTCGGCCTTGATTAGTCCTGGTCTTTTCTCACTCTTCACCCCCCATCCCTTGTCTGAAGAACGATCCCGACCCGAAATGTCACCTATCTTTTTTTTTATGCTGCCTGACCCGCTGAGTTAAGGGCCTGGCCCACCAGCATGCGACTGCATACGGCAAGCGCGACCTAACGTGGTCGCTTGAGCCGTACGGTCCCTCTTCGATCGCCGGAGCCGTATGGAGTTGTGCGGAGCTGGGCTCCGAAAAACTGACACTCCAAAAATTCCGCGCGGCAACGGCCTGCCGGCCCACAGCCGCATTGAGGCCGTACGCACCGCCTCGACGCCGTACGCAGTGTCTTGACGCCATACGTCACGCGCAAACATCCCGCGGACTTCGCTCGAACTTCACGTCAACTCGTACAGGATCACTCGACCTCCGCGCGGCCCCCGCTTCCGGTTTGGACGCGCTCGCCGCATGCAGTCGCACGCTCGTGGGACAGGCCCTTTAGAAACATAGACATAGAAACATAAAATTAGGTGCAGGAGTAGGCCATTCGGCCCTTCGAGCCTGCACCGCCATTCAATATGATCATGGCTGATCATCCAACTCAGTATCCCGTACCTGCCTTCTCTCCATACCCCCTGATCCCCTTAGCCACAAGGGCCACATCTAACTCCCTCTTAAATATAGCCAATGAACTGGCCTCAACTACCCTCTGTGGCAGAGAGTTCCAGAGATTCACCACTCTCTGTGTGAAAAAAAAGTTCTTCTCATCTCGGTTTTAAAGGATTTCCCCCTTATCCTTAAGCTGTGACCCCTTGTCCTGGACTTCCCTAATATCGGGAACAATCTTCCTGCATCTAGCCTGTCCAACCCCTTAAGAATTTTGTAAGCTTCTATAAGATCCCCTCTCAATCTCCTAAATTCTAGAGAGTATAAACCAAGTCTATTCAGTCTTTCTTCATAAGACAGTCCTGACATCCCAGGAATCAGTCTGGTGAACCGTCTCTGCACTCCCTCTATGGCAATAATGTCCTTCCTCAGATTTGGAGACCAAAACTGTACGCAATACTCCAGGTGTGGTCTCACCAAGACCCTGTACAACTGCAGTAGAACCTCTCTGCTCCTATACTCAAATCCTTTTGCAATGAAAGCTAACATACCATTCGCTTTCTTTACTGCCTGCTGCACCTGCATGCCTACCTTCAATGACTGGTGTACCATGACACCCAGGTCTCGCTGCATCTCCCCCTTTCCCAATCGGCCACCATTTAGATAATAATTTACTCTTGCACTTTGTGTCTATCTTTGCGTTAATTCTGCTTCTCTTTACACATATGCTGCCTCGGCTTGCTCAACGTTTGGGCATTTTCAGTTTCTGACCATTCTTCTTCTGAGGTCAAAAGGCAAGATACATTTTTCCCTAAACTTTCTTACATCTCCCATACCACGTGTGCTTGGGGTTGGGTTCAGGGCTTGGAGGGCAGGGTGGTGGTGTGATTTTAGTTTTGGTTTTAGAGATACAGTGTGGAAACAGGCCCTTTGGCCCACTGAGTTAGCGCCGACCAGTGATCACCCATACACTAGCTCTATCCTACACACTAGCGATAATTGTTTTATAGAAGCCAATCAACCTACATATCTCACAGGGAGAACGTAAATACTCTGCATAGACAGCATCCGTGATCGAACCCGGGTCTCTGGTGCCGTTAGGCAGCAACTCTACCGCGACACCACTGTACCACCCAAATTGTGTTAAAGTTACCCAGAGGTTGGGAGTTGGGCTCCATCAGCTGGTCCTATTTGATGCAAACCGATAGTGGCAAAAATAGCTCAAATGAACCAATTAATACCAAATTCATGCATTGCAAGCAACACCACTTGGCCACTTGAGAAACCTCCCATATTTTCAGATATTGAAAGGAAAATATTCAGATGGAGGACTATAAAAATAACCTACAAAACTGTTGTGTTCTTCTATCATCTCTACATGGTGCACTTCAAACTGTTCTACTTTTCCGGCTAACACAAAGTGTTATGTTTCTGCAGGATGCCACCATCTGTCTATTTGAGTAGAAAATTAATAGTCTGCTTGGAATGGATTCAGAGTGGACACGAACATCTGCTTCCAAGCTCAGAACAAAAGAAGCAAGAATCGTTTTTAATTATTTCAAGAGCAAAAGGAGAACATTGAGAATAAAGTTCTCTACACCTCTTATAGAAGTGTACAAAATCATGAGAAGAATAGATCGGGTAAATGCACAGAGTCTTTTGCCCAGAGTAGGGGATTCAAGAACCAGAGGACATAGGATTAACGTGAGGGGCGAAGGATTTAATAGGAACCCGAGGGGTAACTTTTTTACACGAAGGGAGGTGGGTGTTTCGAATGAGCTGTCGGAGAAGGTAGTTGAGGCAGATACTATCGCAACGTTTAAGAAACATTTAGACAGGTGCATGGATAGGATGGGTTAAGAGGGATATAGGTTGAATGCAGAGAGGTGGGTTGGGGCATGTAGGGCTGAAAGGCCTGTTTCAACGAGCTTGAGGCTCAGTTAGTGGACGAACTTGAGGCTCAGTTAGAAATTGGCAAGTATGATGTTGTGGGAATTATAGAGACATGGCTGCAAGAGGGCCAGTGCTGGGAACTGAATATTCAAGGGTATACCTCCTATCGAAAAGCCAGACAGGTGGGCAGAGGGGGTGTGGTAGCTCTGTTGGTGAGGAATGAAATTCAGTCCATTGCAAGGGGTGACATTGAAACTGGAGATGTGGAGTCAGTACGGATAGAAGTAAGGAATTGTAAAAGTAAAAGACTCTAATGGGACTTATCTACAGGCCCCCAAACCGTAGCCTGGACATAAGGTGCAAGTTGAATCAAGAGTTAGAATTGGCATGTCGTAAAGGTAATGCTAGGTTGTTATGGGAGATTTCAACATGCAGGTAGACTGGGAAAATCAGGTTGGTACTGGACCCCAAGAAAGGGACTTTGTGGAATGCTTCTTTGATGGATTCTTAGAGCAGCTTGTACTGGACCCTACCAGGGAGAAGGCAATTCTGGATTTAGTGTTGTGTAATGAACCGGATCTGATAAGAGAACTTATAAGGATAAGGAGCCATTAGGAAGTGGTGACCATAAAATGGTAAGTTTTAATCTACAATTGTAGAGGGAGCAGGGTAAATGGAGGTGTCAATGTTAGAGTTGAACAAAGGGGACTATGGGGCCATGAGCGAGGAGCTGGCCAAGGTTCACTGGAAAGATACCCCAGCAGGGATGACAGTGGAACAATGGCATGTATTTCTTGGAATAATACAGAAGGTGCAGGATCAGTTCATTCCAAAGAGGAAGAAATATTCCCAGGGGCGACCGTGACTGACAAGGGAAGTCAGGGACAGTATAAAAATAAAAGAGATGAAATACAATTTAGCAAAGATGAGCGGGAAGCATGAGGATTTGGTAATGTTTAAAGTGCAACAGAAGATAGCTAAAAAGGCAATACGGGGAGAAACTACGAAGGTAAGCTAGTCAAGAATATAGAGGATGGTAAAAGCTTCTTTAGCTATGTGAAGAGGAACTGAAGGAAATCCACATTAGGCAGGAAATGGTGTTGGGTAGACTGATGGGACTGAAGACTGATAAATCACCAGGGCCTGATGGTCTGCATCCCAGGGTACTTAAGGAAGTGGCTCTAGAAATCGTGGACACATTGGTGATAATTTTCCAATGTTGTATAGATTCAGGATCAGTTCCTGTGGATTGGAGGGTAGCTAATGTTATCCCACTTTTGAAGAAAGGCGGGAGAGAGAAAACAGGGAATTATAGAGCAGTTAGCCTGACATCGGTGGTGGGGAAGATGCTGGAGTCAATTAGAAAAGATGAACTAGTGGCACATTTGGATAGCAGTAACAGGATCGGTGCGAGCCAGCATGGATTTACGAAGGGGAAATCATGCTTGACTAATCTTCTGGAATTTTTTGAGGATGTAACTAGGAAAATGGGCAAGGGAGAGCCAGTGAATGTAGTGTACCTGGACTTTCAGAAAGCATTTGATAAGGTCCCACATAGGAGATTAGTGGGCAAAATTAGGGCACATGGTATTGGGGGTAGAGTGCTGACATGGATAGAAAATTGGTTGGCAGACAGGAAACAAAGAGTAGGGATTAATGGGTCCCTTTTAGAATGGCAGGCAGTAACTAATGGGGTACCGCAAGGCTCAGTGCTGGGACTGCAGCTATTTACAATATACATCAATGATTTAGATGAAGGAATTCAATGTAACATTAGCTAATTTGCAGATTACACACAGCTGGGTGGCAGTCTGGACTGTGAGGAGGATGCTATGAGAATGCAGGGTGACTTGGACAGGTTGGGTGAGTGGGCAGATGCATGGCGGATGAAGTTTAATGTGGATAAATGTGAGGTTAACCACTTTGGTAGCAAAAACAGGAAGGCAGATTATTATCTAAATGGTATCAAGTTGGGAAAAGGGGAAGTACAACGGGGTCTGGGGGTCCTTGTTCATCAGTCAATGAAAGTAAGCAAGCAGGTACAGCAGGCAGTGAAGAAAGCGAATGGCATGTTGGCCTTCATAACAAGAGGAGTTGAGGTTTGGAGCAAAGGGTCCTTCTGCCATTGTACAGGGCCCTAGTGAGACCACACCTGGAGTATTGTGTGCAGTTCTGGTCCCCTAATTTGAGGAAGGACATTCTTGCTATTGAGGGAGTGCAGCGTAGGTTTACAAGGTTAATTCTCAGGATGGCGGGACTGCCATATGCTGAGAGAAAGGAGCGGCTGGGCTTGTATACTCCAGAATTTAGAAGGATGAGAGGATAGTTTATTGAAACATATAAGATTATTAAGTGTTTGTACATGCTAGGGGCAGGAAACATGTTCCCGATGTTGGGGGAGTCCAGAACCAGGGGCCACAGTTTAAGAAAAAGGGGTAAGCCATTTAGAATGGAGATGAGGAAACACTTTTTCACACAGAGAGTTGTGAGTGTGGAATTCTCTGCTGTAAACATTAGCCAGAAACCGTGTTTGATTTAAACACATCTTTAATGAGCACTAAAGCTTAACAGCGTTGATGACAACAGATTATCAGTGCATCCTAGCAGCTCGAACTGGCAGTGCCAGGAACGAGTGTTCGTATAAGTGTTACAGTGGGGTGGAGTTAGTGATGCTGGCTTATGTGTGATTGGTTCACATGCACCATCAATCTACATCTGCCTCAGAGGGCGGTGGAGGCCAGTTCTCTGGATACTTTCACGAGAGAGCTAGATAGGGCTCTTAAAGATAGCGGAGTCAGGGATATGGGGAGAAGGCAGGAACGGGGTACTGATTGGGGATGATCAGCCATGATCACATTGAATGGCAATGCTGGCTCGAGGGGCCGAATGGCCTACCCCTGCACCTGTTGTCTATTGTTTCTATGCTGTAGGACTCTCTGATTCTGTCCAAAAGCTGTAAATGTGCTAAAAATTAGTGCCAGAGTGTTCTGTTCCACAACCAAAATTCTACTCCATCAAAGTAATTTGTCTTCCATGTTCATAAATCATTGAGCAAATCCCCAGGTCTACATAGATCATCAGGCGTTAATTTACAAAACGTTTACATCGTCCCATGTTCCCATTGATTTACATCATTGTATCATCACCAGGGACAATCTGGAGTGACACTAGCAGCCTACAGTACCTGCCTTTACAATGTGGGAGAAAATCCATCAGGTAACAAAGAAAACATACAAACTCAATGTAGATAGAACAGGAGACCAGAATTGAACCTGGGGCGCTGGAGATGTGAAGCAGAATTTTTAATTTTGTTTACTTTAGTGTAAATTAGAGATACAGCGTGGAAATAGGCTCTTCGGCTCAACAAGTCCGTGCCGAACCCAGGTCCAAACCAAGGCAGCAAATCTACAGCTGCGCCACCACGTCACCCCTAAATTCTACTCATTACACCATTGTGTTATTCACTTTATCTCTAATCATGTGTGAATATATTTGGTCTTAGTCTGGTATCTCCAGTTTGCATGTGATCAGAAGCAACCTCCCATGCTTTTTAATGGAAGCACTGATTGTTTTAAGACAATGCAGGCGACGATTTAGTGACAGGCAACAACAACGATGGATTATTTTATCAAATACAACACTGTGTCTGCAATTGGTTTCTAAAACTGAAGAACAAACTAGAATCTTGCAGATGGGTACAAACTATGCTCATCTTAGCTGCGATATCACTTCTGGGCAATGCCTTGTTCACTGGACAAACTGCAACCAAAAGAATAACAGATAATTTAGCATCTCTTTGTCCCATTAAACTGTAAAATTAGAGATTTAAACAAGTGTTCTTGTATTTTGCAGACATACATAAGGATGTGTGGTGAGTTCAGCATCTACCTTTGCGACGGGGGTTTAATTGGACATTGTTTTCACAAATGGTTTTTCTTTCAAACACGCAAAGTGCTGGAGTAGTTCAGCGGGTCAGGCAGCATCTCTGGAGAATGTGGATAGTCGACATTTCTGGTCGGGACCCTTCTTCAGATCCCTAATGAGTCTGAAAAAGAGTCCCAATCTGAAACTTCTCCAGCACTTTGTGTCCTTTTGTTTTGTCCATATCTGCAGCTCATTGTGTCTGGTTTTACTTTCAAATTGGTTCTTCCTAACACTATCATGAAAGGAGGGCAAAAACTTGTTGCATGCAGTTTTATTCTATATTTCTGCAGATTAAATATTCGCCTGTGAGGGAGAATGTCAAATTCAGGATCTAATTGCTGTACAGAAGAACCACAAGGCTGATTACCAGTGCTGAAACTCTGGGCAGATTCGAAAAACATCAGTTCATAACTATGCAATGGAAAAGATTAATCCATTATACAGTCAAGTTAAACCACAACTAGGGCAACGATACAGACTGGACCAAAGACATTTACATGCATGGGCTTAGTATCAGTCTGCGCTGAGGAATGGAGTTATAAAAACTGGGGTCATTCCAAGGAAGACACATATACATTTATAAAGGGATCACAGGCTTCCGTGGAAGTACGAAATAGACTGTCATTTGTCATTTGTAATCAAGTATTAGTGCGTTTGTTTGTTCACAACGGCCGTGAAAAATCAATTATGTTTCACAGGTAAATTCACAAATTATTATTTTTTTAATCTTCTGCAATCTTGATCTTTATTACCAACATACCAACATTCTTGTTACTGTTTTTTTTACACCTTGTGCCAGAATCTAACATTGACATTTAGTTCCAGGTGACGTTCAACAATACCCATCTAATTTCAGATCCGCATGCAGCATGGCTGCAGATAAACAACTCCCACAGGCCACTTTGTATGGAGGCTATTTTTAACTCTAATTTTGAAAAACAGCAATCTTGTTTCATCAAAGCACATGACAAATTATAAATGAGAGTAGTTTCTCCAAACCTAGTTCTGCTGAACTAAGTGGTGTTCTGAGTGCCGTTACATGAAGCATATCCATGATTAAACTTGTCTCATAGAGGAGCAGAGACAAAGCATTCATTTTATGTGCTCAGGTTTTCCTTTAGTGTACAATTTGAATAAGATTGGAAGGTTAGGAGACCATAATCTTCCCCACAAATAATAATGAATGCATGATAGGTAGTGAGGTTAAGTATTATACATCACTTTTAGAATTTTAGTTTCGTTTAGTTTTGTTTAGAGAATTTGTTTGCATAAAATTATCAGTGGAACCTAACAATCATTCAAAATAGAGGGTGACACAATGGTGCAGCTGGTAGAGCTGCTGCCTCAAAGCATCAGACACCCAGTTTTGATGCTGACCTGTGTGGAGTTTGCACATTCTCCCAGTGACCAGGCGGACACAACATCACGGAGCTCGCGGTCTCTGGACAGAGAATGACTTCGGGAACTCCAAGTCACAGGCGCTTCGCCGCGATGCGGGCTTCGATCACTCCGGCTGCGGGAGTTTCATTCGCCCCGACGTGGGAGGTTTGACTGCCCCGAGGCGGAAGCTTCGATCGCCCCGACACATGGTTCGACTACCCCGACCACGGGAGAATAAAGAGGAAGAAGACTGGACTTTTTTGCCTTCCATCACAGTGAGAAATGTGGGGAATCCACTGTGGTGGATGTTTATGTTAACTTTTATGTAGATGTGTGTTTTGTTGCTTTTTTTTCCTTTCCCGTATGGTTGTATGGTAATTTGCATATCACTGTACCTTAATTGGTACACGTGACAATTGACAATAAAAGACCTTTGAAATCTTTGAATATGAGTTCGGTCAGTGGTTCTCGACAGTAAATGAGTCAAACAGACAAGCAAGATCTCATCTGCTAAACTAAATGATTTTGTCTGGTACATTGTAAGAAAGCCACAATTAGTTAATGGAGGAGAGAAAGGAGAAAATATAAGCCTGAATATGTTATTGAGTCATAGAGACATATAGTGTGGAAACAGGGCCTTCGGCCCGACTTGTCCACAGCGACCAACATGTCCCATCCACATGTCCCACCTGCTTGTGTTTGGCCCAGATCCCACTAAATCTGTCCTATCTATGTGCCTGTTCAAATGTTTCTTAAACATTGCAACTGTACCTGCCTTAACTACCTCCTCCGGCATCTCGTTCCATACACCCACCATTATTTGTGTGAAAAAATTATACCTCAGGTTCCATTAATGTCCCCCCCTCACCTTAAACCTCTGTCACCTGGTTGTATTAATGTGTGTCAGCAACTCCCGTTCAGGACAGAATCTCCTACATTCAGTCATCTAACAATTCTTACAACCAATGGCCATTTTAATTAGATATTAGGCCCAGCATCCAAGGAACTGGAGCTGGAATGGAGTCTTTGGAAATTTGATAGAGAAGTCTGCCAAGGATAAATCATAGCAGTGCACAAACTGCAGGTAAATTGCTGTCGCACCACGTTACCTCCCTCTGGAGTTTGTCGCTTTAATGTTATTCATGAATATATTTGAATTTAACATTTGGAAATGTATTATAATTCATTTCTGATTTGATTTACAAATTCATAATTATACCTCAAAATTAAGAAAATCTTTTTGAATTGATGTAAACATGTATTAATTAATAAACAAATTAAGCAGCTAATTTATGGATGAATTTCTAAATGTATTAATTAACTTTGAGATTATTTTGTCTTGATCCTGAAATGCTTTAATAATTTATGGATGAATCTATAAACATATTAATTACCTTTTAGTGCATTTAAACACTCCTGTGTCATATAAACACTCACAATGCTGCAAGCTGCAAATGGCTGCTTTGGAATGAGGGCTAAATCCTTCAATTTGGGTGTAGTAGGAAGGAGAGTTTGAGGTCGAGTTAAGCACGTCACTTGCATTCTCTGAATGCGTGTCTCTATATACCACTTATTACAAGTACAGCAGCTGCTCTTTCACAACGTGCTGGAGTAACTCAGCATCTCTCGAGGACTCTGGGTTCCCGAAACAATGCCTATCCATCTTCTCCAGAGATGCTGCTTGACCCGCTGAGTTACTCCAGCACTTTGTGTTCCTTTTTGCAAACCAGCACCCGCAGTTCCTTGTCTCTGCAGCTGTTGTTTCACTCCCAGTTGAATTAAGGAGAGCATTTAATACCTGGGACATTAACTATTTATATAATTATTCAATTAATTATATTTATCACTGTAGAATTATTTATAAACTGATAAGTAAGTAATCTGGAAAACAATAGTGGAAGCTATTGCCAATGTAATCTTATTATATAATACTTCAGTTTTCATTTCACAAATAAATTCATTAAAAAAATACATAATATACAATTAAATGCGATTATGGTCATAATTAAATAGATATAGAATAATGAGCAACAGGGACGTTATATATACATGGCCCTGGTGCTCATTCTTCAACAACAATCATGAATTTTAACTAATTCCTAACTTTTCTATAATCAATAAATTGAAATAGTACAAATTTACTAAAAAGCATTATTTTTACTTTTATTACTTTTAATTTACTTATATACTGTATGTAGTTACTTGGTTACATCTTACGGACCTGAAGAAGGCTATAAAATACTGCGCACACTTCTTTCCTGCTGTATAATATTTGTTGTGTCAAAAGTTTCATCTATCTATCTATCTATCTATCTATCTATCTATCTATCTATCTATCTATCTATCTATCTTGTAAAACTCTGTGGCTGCCGCCTGCCGTCCGGCTGCCTTTCTGCCTTTTGATTCGTTCCATCGTGTGATGTCACAATGCCCAATGCTCGCAGATGTCCAATCGGAATGGATCCATTTACATGTACGTCTGCCGGCTGCCTTTCTGCCTTTGATTCCTTGCCACGCCGAATCCAGACGCACAATCGGCGAGATCTTGTCCATTTCGGTAGAGAATTCACTTTTCTTTCTAAGTATTCGCTCCTCATTACATTTCGTCGTCTTTAAGTACACGTTTTTAATCAAATCCTTCTTTCCCCCCCCACTCCCTCCCCCAATATTTCAAAAATAAACTGGCTTCTCACCCATAGAAGCAGCTATTTCGGTAGACATTTCACTTTTCATTCCAACTATCCACTCCTCATTAGATTCCGTTATGTTTATGTACACATTTTTCATCAAATCCTTTTCCCCCCCACTCACTCATTTTGTCGCCTCCTGCTGGCCAGCGACCATAACGGCTGCTGGCGCCTGCATCACGCCTCAAAGACGCCATTTAAAGCCAGCCGCACTGCTGATTCCTGAGCCGCTTGAGTTGGAGGACCACGTCTCCCGTGGGGGCTACGGGTAGGGAACGGCTGCGTTGGGGGGCAGACCCAACGGGTCTGCCCTTGGTCTAGTATAAATCTAAAATCTGGATCTGTTTATATTTTGTACGAGGCATTTTTAGCATGTTAGATGTATATTTCATTATGTATAATGTTTCAACTTTTAAAATCTGAAACCTTTAAGAAAATGCAAGTGATGCAGGAAAAAACAGTGGTGCAGCCTGCAGAGCTGCTGTCTCACAGTGCCAGGGACCTGGGTTCAATTCTGTCCTCAGGTGACGTCTGTATGGAGTTTGTCAGTTGACCGCTTGGGGTTTCTCCCACATCCCAAAGATGTATTGGCTAGTAGATTAGCAGGGCCACTATATGTGGTATTATGCAATAATAGTGTAAGGCTGAGCAGAGGGGCACTAGGACCCTGCCAGAAGCCAGGCTCCAGTAATCTGATGTGACTGGAACCCAGGGGGTGGGCAGTTAGAGAGAGGCCTGGGCTTACACGAGGCTGTTGCAGTTGCTGCTGTTATTGTACAGATTAAAGGTATACTCTGTTTACGTCGTCGTACGAGCCTTATTACAAGCATAACCCGACATGGTGCCAGAACTGGGAGACTTGTAAGCAAGAAAATATATAAAGAAGAAGAGGACGGTGTATCGTTTTGGCGGGAAATAGGAGACGAGCTGGCAGATATGGCGCAACCTACACCCACTGCTACGTTCACAATACAACCTCCAGAGCCATTCGATTTTACCAAGCCTCAAGAATGGGAGCGTTGGATCAGGAGATTCGACCGCTTCAGGCTTGCAAGCAATTTAAACGCGACGTCGGCAGAAAACCAGGTGAACACGTTAGTGTATTGCATGGGCGATGAAGCAGAAGATGTGCTAAAGGGGCTAACGCTAACTGCAGATGAGAGGAGGGTGTACACGGATGTCAAGGCAGGCTTTGATGCATTTTTTGTGCCTAAAAAGAATGTTATCTATGAAAGAGCCAAGTTCAATCAGCGTGTGCAACTGCCAGGAGAAATGGTGGATTCCTTCATCACTGCTCTATACGGATTAGCCGAACACTGCAACTATGGACAGTTACAGAACGAGCTGATCCGCGACAGGTTAGTGGTTGGGCTGAGAAACGTCTCATTGTCCGAAAAGCTACAGCTAGACAGAGACCTAACCCTTGAAACTGCTATAACAAAGACAAGGCAGTCTGAAGAAGTTAGACGACAGCGGTTTGACTTAAGAGGAGAAAATAGCGGTGCTAGCAAGTGCTCAAATGTTGATGCTGTGCATGCTAAAAGCTACAGAAAACCCAAATTTCCCTCAAAGCCTCAGCCACAAGCACAAACACCAGGCAAAAATAAATTTAATACACAGCCACAGCCAGGTTCAAAGGCCTGCTATAGATGTGGAAAAATGCCCTCGCATGGAAAATTGGAATGCCCTGCTAAAGATGCTGCGTGTTACAACTGTGGCAAAAAGGGACATTATGGCAAAGTGTGCAGAAACGGTGCTAAATCTCTCAATGCTGTCACTACAGAGGAAGAAGAGAGCTTTTTCCTGGGATCCGTGGATGCTGGAAAAGACCCGTGGACGGTGCAGCTACAAGTGAGACAAAAAAAAGTGTGCTTTAAAATAGATACTGGTGCTGATGTCACCGCCATGCCAGCGGAGGTGTACCATGACATTACAGGGGGGCATGATGTGAAATGCCTGGCAGTGTCGACACGCCCATTGTTTGGGCCAGGGGGCAATGCACTCTCTGTTCTGGGCGTAGCCAGAGAAACACTGCGCAGAGGCAACAAGACAGCCATAGAGGACATTTATGTAGTCAAAGACCTCCACACTGCACTGTTGGGAAGACCTGCCATAGAAAGGCTTCAGCTTGTGTGCAGGGTTGACGGCATCACCTTGGGATCAGAGGACACCAACATCTATGTAGACTCTGTCATCAGCAACATTCCTGTCAGTGGAGATTATCTGAGCAGCCTACGGGAGCACCTACAGGCAGACAGCACATGCTCTGCACTGATGGAGTACTGCACAGACGGCTGGCCCGACAAAAGCCAACTGCAGGGAGTGCTGAGACATTACTGGGCTGATAGAGCAGTGCTGACTGTGCACGATGGGCTGCTGCTGCGGGGCACGAGGCTCGTCATCCCATCAGCCTTACAAGGTGATGTGCTGCAGAGACTACACGAAGGACACCTGGGGGTGACAAAGTGCAGGGGCCGGGCCAAACAGACGGTATGGTGGCCAGGACTCAGCAGCCAGCTGAATGACATGGTGCTGAAATGTAGAACCTGCATCCAAGAGCGAAGGAACGTCAAAGAGCCGCTGATGCCAACGGAGATGCCAGACAGGCCTTGGCAAACCTTGGGAGCTGACCTATTCACGCTGAAAAACAAGACTTATCTATTAGTCGTAGATTATTTCTCAAGATATGTGGAAGTTGCGCTACTATCACCCACAAGGTCCACAGATGTGGTGGTGCACCTGAAATCCATATTTGCTCGTCATGGAATTTGTGAATTTCTTAAAAGTGACAATGGGCCCCAGTTCTCAGGTAGCCACTTTAAATCCTTTGCAGCAGAGTATGGCTTTATGCACATCACGAGCAGCCCCAGGTTTCCTCAGAGCAATGGGGAGGCGGAACGCGCTGTACAAACCGTGAAAAACCTGCTAACAAAGGCGTCAGACCCATATCTTGCATTGCTGGCCTACAGAGCAACCCCTCTACGGAACGGCTATAGCCCGGCCGAGCTGTTGATGGGGCGCCGCCTCCGCACTACAGTTCCTGCCCTTCCAACCCTGCTGAATCCAGTTTTGCCTGACTACAACGCGCTGGGGGCCAAAGAAAGGGAGAAGAGGTGGAACGACGCAAGATCCTTTGACAAGAGGCACGGAGCGAGAAATCTGGAGCCACTAATACCTGGGGAGGATGTGTGGATCACCGATGCACGAGTCCAGGGCAAAGTGCTATCTACACACAATGCACCTCGCTCTTATATCGTCCAGGTGCCTCAGGGCACACTGAGGAGGAACCGGCAGCACTTGGTGCCGCTGCAGACCAACAGTGAGGTAGTCGACGCGGATGAGCCACTGGTGGGAGAAGAGCCAGCTCCACCAGAGCCAGCTCCACCAGACCCAGCTCCACCAGTGACAGCATCACCCAGCGGAGAGGGCCCCACCACAGAGACTGTGCGGACAAGGTGTGGGAGAGAGGTTAGAAAGCCGAAGAGACTTGATTTGTGATTGATTGATCTGTTTTCTACAATAAAGAAAAAGAGAGAGTGAAATGTGATGTGAAAATGTTCTGTAAACCTGTTACATTTACCTGAAACCTGAAAGAATAGTTCACAGTATGGTAACGTGTAAGTTATTTTATTTCTATTTTGCATGCTTAGATCAGGGACAGGTCTTCCAGCAAAAGGGCAGAATAAACCCCTTAAGACCTGCAGAGACAAAGGTAGTCCACCCTTTGTTCTCAAAGAAATGGAGATGTGGTATTATGCAATAATAGTGTAAGGCTGAGCAGAGGGGCACTAGGACCCTGCCAGAAGCCAGGCTCCAGTAACCTGATGTGACTGGAACCCAGGGGGTGGGCAGTTAGAGAGAGGCCTGGGCTTACACGAGGCTGTTGCAGTTGCTGCTGTTATTGTACAGATTAAAGGTATACTCTGTTTACGTCGTCGTACGAGCCTTATTACAAGCATAACACGACACTATAAACTGCCCCTGGTGTGTAGGTGAGAGGTAACATCCGGAGACACTGATGAGAATGTTGGGGGAATTAAAAAAAACAGACTACTATAGGATTACAGTAAATGTGTGGTTGATGGGAGAAAGGGCCTACTTTAGTGCGGTATCTTTCTATGAGGCTCTACTATATAGTTACCTGCTGAAAGTAAATCTGAAGGATTAGATTATATTTGTTATTTGAGTTTAGTTTAGAGATACAGTGTGGAAACTTGCGCTTTGGCCCACTGAGCCTGCGCCAACCAGCGATCACCCTGTACACTAGATCTATCCTGTACACGAGAGACAATTTACAGAAACCAATTAACTCCCAACAAACCTGGGAGAAACCCGGAACACCTGGAGAAAACCCACGTGGTAGCAGGGAGAACAAGCAAACTCTGTACAGGCAGCACCCACAGTCAGGATCGAACCAGGGTCTCATGAGCAGTAAGGCGGCAACTCAACTGCTGCCCACAGTGCTGCCATATAGTCATATTTTAGCAAAACTTTTCACCATGTGAAAACCTCTTCAAGAATCGCGTCTGGGTTGAATCGTGACCATCAGAATGTTGTCCGGGTCATTCCTGGGCACTGTTTACATTGGCACAGTACAGATCTACCCAGCATGTCACAGAACAAATAACACCATAGGTCGCGCAGTTACAATTTCTCCACCGATGGCAGAAGTTGAAATTTTGGGAGGAAACCAATCCCATTCATTCATCATTCACAAAATTAACGAGGAAAATCAAATACCAGATGGCACATCTTTACGGTGAGAGGGGGAATGACTGAAAGAGATCTCCTGGGCTTTTTATTTTACATGGAGGATGGTGGGTGCCTGGAACATGCTGACGGATATGGTGATGAAGGTAGATACAATAAAAACATCTGAGAGACTTTTAGATAGGCACATGGTTATGCAAGGAATGGAGGGATATGGATTATGTGCAGGCAGATAAGAGTTGGTCTTGGCATCATGTTCGGCACAGACATTGTGGGCCGAAGAGCCTGTTCCTTTGCTGTACTGTTCTATGCCCTGTGATTACCTTCTGCAAGGTCTGAAAACAAGGCAGCAATTAAAGAGTGCACTGTCATACTTAATTCCTGCGCACACACTCTGCAGTTTTACTTATCTCTGGGCGTCAGGAGCTCTCCTCATTGATCACAGTCTGTCTTTAGACAACCATTTGTGACTTACATGCTGAGATCAAGGTAAGTTAGCACACGGCTGACAGTGGATTGCTGCTACTCACAGGACGGGAATGATGGGGACAATTCATTGCACAGGGTGTGAGTGAGACGGATGCACTGCAGGGCAGCGTCCACACTCCCCCACAGGTTCCTCCTCCTCCCTGGTAGCATTTGCTGCCAGCTCCCAGTGGCTGCCATGGGGAGACCTCTCCAGGTGCCCACTCACTTCATGCCAAACAACATGGCCTGGCAGTGGTGTGGCAGCTGTGAGCTCTGCATTCATATCCAGACGGCAGACGACTGCTTTTGCGCGTGAGTCACAGGCCAAATGCTGCAGCCGCACTTTTCAGGTTTTCCTACCCAATTTTGCCAATTCTCTCAAGAGGTAGAAGTCTACAGTATATTAGCTCCACATAAATCAACTATTCAGCGAGCCATGAGTTTTGTCACACAGGGAGTGGCGGGTACCTGGAATGAACTGCTGGCGGTGACATGGAGGCAGATACAATAGTTGCATTTAAGAGGCTTTTGGATAGGCACATGGATCTGCTGGGAATGGATGGATATGGATCACACGCAGGGAGAGGAGATTACTTCAACTTTGCATCATGTCCGACATGGACACTGTGGACCGAAAATTCTTGTGTTAAAAAATAGGACACAAAGTGCTGGAGTAACTCAGCGGGTCAGCCAGCATCTCTGGAGGACATGAATAGGTGACATGTTGGGTCATAGGTTCATACGTTATAGGAGCAGAATTAGGCCATTCAATCATGGCTGATCTATCTTTCCCTCTCAAGAACATTCTTCTGCCTACTATCCACAACACTTGACATGCCAACTAATCAATCTGTCAATCTATGCCTTAAAAACACCCTTCTGGAGAAGTGTGCTGACCTGAAACTTCGCTTATCCACGTTCTCCAGAGATGCTGCCTGACATGCTCTGTTACTCCAGCACTGTGTTCTTTTTTGTAAACCACATCTGCAGTTCCTTGTTTCTATACTTTCTCTGTTCTGGTGTTGCACTTTGCCATGAAGTAGGAAATGCAGTTTCTAAGGTTGTCCCTTTAGTTTAATTTTGTTTAGTTTGGTTCACTTTAATGTTATGTGTACCAAAGTACAGTGCAGAGCTGTTTTGTTGCATACTATCCAGTCAGCAGAAAGACTATGCATGATTACAATCAAGTCAACCACAGTGTACAGATACAGCTTAAAGGGAATAACGTTTAGTGCAAGATAATGTCCAGTAAAGTCCGATTAAAGTTAATCAACACCGGCTGATTTCACAATCAGACGTGGTGTTGCTACAGCTTTCTGCACCATCTCTGCTAGCTCAACCACTCTCTGGATTACCGAGCCTGCTTCAGGTTTACTTCCACAGGTAGAGATTAATATGCTCAGTTAAACCTCTAACACCATGGGGGAGAAATTAAATTCACAGTCATCATTTCACAACTACTCAAGCCCCAGCAGTGAGATGCATCAAGCTATCAAGAATGTGATTGCCACTTACTGCCTTAATTTCTAATGAGATCCCAATCTGACTTGAATCTTAGGAAAGACATAATACAATATACAATACAATACAATTTAGTGCTGGAGTAACTCAGTGGGTCAGGTAGCATTCCTGAAGAGTGTGGATAGGCTATGTTTCAGGTTGGTGCCCTTCTTCTGACCTGGACACACTACCCCAACCACATGTGCTTCCCTAACACTTGCCTGTGTCGCCCACTTGTGCCTCATGGCTTCCAGCTCTGGTTCCAGATCTACCAATTTGGACCCGACCTGGATTTGAGGGACCAACGCTCAATCCGTCACTTCTTGCCAGAGTTCTCCTTCCATACCCTGCATCCCACACTGGCCACCATGCCCCAGCACCAGCAACCCCTCATTCTGTCTCTCCTGTAGCTCCTGGCCTTACTCACACAGACCTTCAATGGACCTCAACTCTGATCCTGACGTGAATCTTTGATTGACTAGATTAGCAAGAGCAGAACTTCCTTTGATGCCTTGACTTCTTTCCAAATTCCTCTACTATTTTTCTTATCCAATTCCTTCAATTTTATAAACTATTTATTTGCTTTAATATTCCTTGAATTATAAATGCAAAATCTATGAACTTTTATGTAAAATTAAGAGAGGCGTAGACAGGGTAGACAGAACCTTTTTCCCAGGATGGAAAATAAAATACTCGAGTGCATAGCTTTAAGGGGCTGTCCCACTGCGGTGACCTAATTCGCGAGTTCAGACGAGTTTTCCCTCGACTCATACTCGCAGCATGGTCGACACGAGGTCCTAGGAGGTCTTTGTAACTCTCCTTCATGCTCGAGAGTATTCTTTGCGTACTTGAGGTCTCAGCTAGGTCGCGGCATATTTTATAACATGCTAAAAAATGCCCGCGAGTGTGTGCGTGTGTGTGCGTGCCTGCGTGCGTGCATGCGTGCGTGCGTGTGTGTGTGTGTGTGTGTGCGTGTGTGTGCGTGCGTGTGTGTGTGTGCGTGTGTGTGTGTGTGTGTGTGTGTGTGTGCGCCAACGGTCGATCCGGCTCGTGGTTTCATCGCTGACGGTCGATCCAGCTCGAGGTTTTTCAAGCGAGTGCCCTCAAGCTTGAAAGTCGGAGACAGTCGCTGAGAAGTCACGTCAATGCGTCAGGCCCTTAAAGATGAGAGCTTTAAGGTGATATGGTTAATATATGATGAGTGTTTGAAGGCACTGGTCTGCACTCGCTGGAGTTTAGAAGGATGAAGGGGTACCTCATTGAAACTTACTGAATAGTTAAAGGCCTGGATAGAGTGAATGTGGAGAGGATGGTTCCACTAGTGGGATAGTACAGGACCAGAGCCTCAGAATAGGCTCAGAATAAAAGGACATACCTTTAGAAAGGAGTGAGGAGGAATTTCTTTGATCAGAGGATGGTGAATATGAGCAATTCATTGCCAAGTCAACGGATATTTTTAAGGCAGAGATTGACAGATTCTTGATCATTAAGGGCATCAGTGGTTATGAGGCAAAGGCAGGAAAAAAGGGTTGAGAGGGAAAGATAGTTCATCCACGATTGAATGGTGGAGTAGACTTGATGTATCAAATGGCCTAATTCTGCTCCTAGAACTTATGAACATGATTCCTTGATCTACGAACCTGTGACATTTTTAGTGATTAGGTATATTAGACTATAAGATCTAATGTTAGTGGAAAATAATTCCAATTCCAAATACATTGCCCAATAATTAATGGAGAGCACAAGCATCTGCATAGAATAAAGGTGTTGAAGTGGGTCAGACAACATCTCTGGAGGACATGGATTGGCAACATTTAGGTCACGACTCTTCTTCAGTCAATTACTGATGTTTAACTCAGTTACTGCCATTTTATTTTATATGAAGGCTGTGACCACATCTGTGCCTTAGATCAGTCACATCCATATAATTTTATATTAGTTTAGTTTAATTTGGGGAATCAGCATGGAAACAGCATCTTTGGCAAGCGGGGTCAACGCCGACCATTGATTGCACTAGTTCTCTTTTAACCTACTTCCTCATCCACTTCCTACACACTCAGGGCAATTTAAAATCACCCAAAATCAGGGTTGAACCGGGGTGTCTGGCCTTGTGAGGCAGCAGCTCTACCGCTGCGCCACTGTGTCATCTATATTCTGCCTAGCGGCACCTCCCTTCCAATAATTTCAATCAAACAGTATTCAACAAATCAGCTACTTGTAAGGGAAAATCAAGAGAAAACTGCAAACGTTGAAAATCTAAAGTAGAAATAGAAATTGGTGGACATGCTCAGCAGGTCAAGCCACATCTGTGGGAAGCGAAACAAAGGTAATGTTTCACGTTGAAGACCTTTCCTTAGAATGCTAGCAGGATCTTTGACGGGGGGTTGGGGGAAACTTTTTTTTATCTCTTACCTTGACGGAGATGCGACGTTTTCCGTATCGTATCTTTGTCCGCACTGCGGCCTAACATCGAGGAGCTGGCTGGCTGGGGTCCAACTATGGGAGCTCCAACAGCGGAGCCTGCAGGACTTGACATCGTGGAGCTGACGGTCCCTGTCGGGGATCAACCTCGGAGCTCTAACTGCGGGAGCCTGCAGACTTTAACATTGTGGAGCTCGTGTTCCCTTGTTTAGGGACCAACCTCGGGAGCTCCAAGCCATAGGAGCCTCGACCGCCTTGATCACGGGAACACCGATCGCCCCAACGCGGGAGCTTCGATCGCCCCGACTGCGGATGGTTCGACTCCCCCGACAGCGGGAGAATAAAGAGGGAAGCAGTTTAAACTTTATTGCCTTCCATCACAGTAAGGAATGTGGGGAATCCACTGTGGTGGATGTTTATGTTAACTTTTATCTAGTTGTGTGTCTTGTTGCTTTTTTTTAGTATGGCTGTATGGTAAATCGAATTTCACTGTACCTTAATTGGTACACGTGACAATAAACAAACCTTACACCTGAAATATTGGCTCTATTTTTCTTCGTACTGATGCAGCTTGACCCACTGAGTAAATCAATAACCTTCTCACCCATTCACTGGGACCAAACTCCCCATCACCGACTCCATCTACACTTCACGCTGTCTAGGAAAAGCAGCCGACTATATAGAAACATAGAAACATAGAAAATAGGTGCACGAGTAGGCCATTCGGCCCTTTGAGCCTGCACCGCCATTCAATACGATCATGGCTGATCATCCAACTCAGTATCCTGTTCCTGCCTTCGCTCCATACCCCCTGATCCCTTTAGCCACAAGGGCCACATCTAACTCCCTCTTAAATATAGCCAATGAACTGGCCTCAACTACCTTCTGCGGCAGAGAAAAACTTGTCCCACCCCAGTTATTCCTTCTTCTCTCCGTTTCCCATCAGATAGAAGATACAGAACCCTGAAAGAGTGTACCATCAGACTCAGTAACAGCTATTTCCCCTCCATTATCAGGTTTCTTCCATAAACTAGGATACTGTCCAATTCACCTCTACCCTATTGTGGATATTGTATGCCTCTGGAATTGGTAAGTTACAATGTTGAGAGCTCTATTCTGCACTCTGCATCTTCCGCTTCACTTTACCTATTGTACAGCTTGATTGTATTTATGTATAGTATTTGTCTTGAGTTGATTGGAAAGCATTCAAAACAAAGCTTTTCACTGTACCTTACATGTGACAACAATAAACCTAAATCCAACAGTTCTTCATCAACAAACCAACTTCTCATGCGAAGACTGCAGGATATCAGATTGCAACATATTAATAATCTCATCAGTGCGGATTTCATGTCAATAAAATGTTTCTTCCTATTGTCACATTTCCACATCGTTAATTCCCAAATTGACGTTTCTAATAGAAATTGTCCATGTAAATTTGCCACACTGTTAATCTCTCCCACCACTGACAGCATCATGCTGTTCCAATTTTGCAAGACTGCACTGCATTGAAGCTGTGATGCTTCCCAAGTTTTGATATCGGAAAATAAATGAAAATACATCATCAAGGTACAATTTAATAATAAGGGAGTTTCAAAATGGATCAGAATTACAATGGTGGGAGCTCAACTAACTATGTCCATCTTCTAGAAAGAAAGAACTACAGATGTTTGTTAATACACACAAGGACACAAAGTGCTGGAGTAACAGCAAGTCAGGCAGCATCTCTGGAGAATATGGATTGGTCATGTTTCGGTTTGAGTCCTGAAATGTCACCATGTTCTCCAGAGATGCTGCCTGAACTGCTGAGCACTTTGTGTCCTTTTATGTCCACTTTCCAACCACATTTCACCCAAAGATAACTCTGAGCCTTGACCCATGCAATGCTATCGTGAGCAACAATCCTAGAATGGATCCAGTGGACAATGGAGAGCTATTTGTGTTCAATGCTCAACTATGAGAAAGGTCATTGCTACTGATATAAGCTTTCTAATCGAGGGATATTTCTTGTGCTCACTATTCACCTCTGAGAACGGTCATTGTTATTGATGCAAGCCTTCTTATCCAGGGTTATATCTTGAATTTAATTTTCCAGCTGCTATTGTCAGATTCAAACTCATGTCACAAGATGAACATTTTTTTTCACACAGTGAGTGGTGGGTGCCTGCAATGTGCTGACAGAGGTGGTGGTCGAGATAGATATGATATATATTTTAAGAGGCTTTTGGATAGGCACGTGGATATGCGGGGTATGGAGGGATATGGTCATGTGCTGGCAGAGGAGATTAGTTTAACTTGGCATCATGTTCGGTGCAGACATTGTGGGATAAAGGGCCTGTTCCTGTGCTGTACTATTCTATGTTCTCTGATACTAGTCCAATAACTCAACCACCTGTCTGGCTATATTCAATGAACATTACAAATCCCAATTATTTGTGTGAATTATGGGGCACAATGGATGCCCACATTGTATTGAAGGCTGTATTTGAAGGTTAAATATTGAATTGATTAAAAAATTGTTTGATTGATTGAAAGATACAGCATGCAAACATCCCTTTCTGCTGGTGCAGCTGGTGGACACTGAGTATCGATCACCCATTCACACGAGTTCCATGTCATCGCCTTGTTCATCCACTCCTGACACACGCGAGACTATTTTCAGTGGCCAATTATCAAAAAAACATGCACAGGTTTAGGATTTGGGAGTAAACCGGACTACTGGGAGGAAACCCATGAAGTCACAAGGAAAGCATGCAAACTCCACACAGACAGCACCCGATGTCAGAATCAAACCTGGATCTGTAGTGTTACGAGACAGCAGCTCCACCAGCTGCACCACTGTGTCGCCCTTTTATATATTAAATATATTTTAAATAGATTGTTTATTGGCATTATACTTACTTTTATATAGCATTTATACCGTCTTTCCACAGAAGTGAAAGTAATTTAAAGAGTGTTTAATAGTACCGTCGTTGCTAATATTGCTGATTTAACCCATTGGTGCTGATTGCATTTCTTAACAATATGTTCTTCTGGTACTACTTACTTTCATCTCCCTCTCTATTGTTGGCCATGCATTCCCCATCACGCGTTCCTCTTCTGCTTCACCTGCCATGCTCATCCTGCGTCAGTGTTGAGGAATTTCCCACAACTTCCCATGTGGGAGTGCAGTCAGGAACACAATGGTGAACAGCTACCGGCAAGTTCGGCACCTCTATGTTTGTGTGTGTGTAAGCGGGGATCAGGGGATCAGGGGTGGGAGGGGGAAGGGGGAACTGTTGGTATTTTTCTGTTCCATCAGGTTCCATATTTGAACAAGTTACTTTAAGTGGGTCTTGCATCATTACCGCCCATCAACCAGGGGAACCAATAGCTGGCACAGCCAGAGCTTATTGTTCAGCTGTCTGGCAATGCTGCCTCCACGCTGCACTGAAGCACCACAAATTGTGACTCCAAGTCCGACACCGTCCAAGGATGTTGACGTAAATAAGCAGTGTATGGTTTTGTCAGGAGGAAGGTAGAAAGTGAATTACACCTTGGATATGCTGGTCTTTCTGTGCTTCTACAAGCAATGTGTCAATTTAGTGGCTGTATTAAAGGTGGGAATATGCTGGTCTTTCTGTGCTTCTACAATGTGTCAAATTAGTTGCTGTAATGAAACTTTGTTGAGAGACAATCAAATGCAATAATTCATGATTATTTTTAATCAGATTGTAGGGACTATATCTTGCACTGATCATTTTTCCTTTATCCTGTATCTGTACATTGTGGACAGCTTGATTGTAATCACCTATATTCTATCCGCTGACTATAAAAGCTTTTCATTGTACACGGGACATTAAACTAAACTAAACATACATTAACAAACTTACATTAGGATTTCTGCCATAAGACATAGGAGCAGAATTAGACCATTTGGTCCATAGAGTTTGCTTCGCCATTCAATCATGGCTGATCTATTTCCCCCTCTCAACCCCATTTTCCTGCCATCTCCCTGTAACCCTTGGCACCCTTACTAATCCAAAGCTATCACTCTCTGTTTTAAAAATACTCAGTGACTTGGCCTCCACGACTGGCTGTGGCAATGAATTCCACAGATTCACCATCCTCTGGTGAATCTACACTATTCCCACCTTTATGTGAGAACAAAAGCAGAAGGATAATCTCCATGGACCTTTATGAAGTATAAGTTTCTCTGAGAATGAACATTGCAGAACTATGAGAGGATGTGATGGTTCTTCAAACATTACCATCCAATTGAGCACAAGGTTAACGCCAACATTTCCTTGCACATGTGCTCGCAGTGCGCTAACACGCTCTTTCTATACCATTATTATACTGCAGATTGAGCAAGACCTTGTAGATCCTGGCCCATCCTGAATCATCACCCACAGCTCTTCAACCCTGCTGCATATTCAGAGCTGCATATTCAACGGTGCATGCATAGAAATCCTGGACTTACTAATATTTAAATGACTAAAAACCTGCAGTTTAATTCCGAACCGTGGGCATTAACCCATGAGAACTGGCCCAATTCTTTTCAAATGAACTAATTTCATGGAACTAAGGTACATGAGTAAATTAATTGTTTTAAAAGGGAGAAATGACCAATGGTAATCGATCCCGCAGTACAAGCAATGTAACTTTGTTAAAGTGCTTGGGTGTACATGCAAAGCAATACCCACCACGTTCCTATAATTTGTTGCAATACATGGCTGAATAATAAGTAACCCTTTTTTGTATGGTTACAGGAATTCTAATAATGTCATTTTCTCTGTGGAAGAGGCAGTCAGCTTCACTGCTTGCAGGTTATGCTATACTTGGGGAAATCCAAACTGTTAATTGACACAAGCGATCAGTTAACAGTACCTGACGTCTGAAGCGCATTGACTGTAATTACTCTGCGGTAAAATAATTTATTAACCAAAAGAACTAAATAAAACATCATCTCAGTCTATAACATCAAACTGACAAACCTACTTTAAATTAGATTAGTTACAATTAAAAAAATCAAATATGTACAACTCTATCAACTCGGGACTGGTTTAGATCAGTATCTTGGTCGGCATTGCAAGTTAGACCGTATGATTCTAGATGAGATGCCAACGCTTGCATCAATGCTGAATGGTATGTCCAAGGAACAAAACTGATTTGATAGATTTGTTTGATGTGTTTGCAAGTTTCACCCTTCTCTAAGAGATGAAAAATATGTTGAAACAGCCACTATTTTCAATTTAAAACATGATACAAAGTGCTGGAAAAACTCAGCGGGCAGCATCCCTGGAGAACATTGAATGGTAATGTTTCGGATGGGGACTCTTCTGTAGAGTTGCAGCCTTCCTGACTACGGGAGCTGCCTGTAGGGAGTTTGTATGTTCTCTCTGTGATCGTGTGCGTCTTCTCTAGGTGCTCCAGCTTCCTCCCATACTCCAAAGATTGTATAGGTTTGCAACTAATTTTTTTCCATACATTGCTGGTCTCAGTGGGCTGAAACGTTTGTTTTCCACGCTGTATTTCTAAAGTAAAGTTCAGATCCATCCAGGTCCTCCAGTGATGGTGCCTGACCCGCTGAGCAACTCCAGCACTTTGTGTCTTTTTTGTAAAGTGGCATCCGCAATTCCATGTTTCTCCCTTTTCGAAATTTTCCTTGTTTGTATCGTGCTGTATGATTCCTTTCTTCTGTAATGCAGGGGAATGAGGAAGGGTTGGGGAATCATGGTGAAGGTCTCAGTGCATCCTCTGTTCCATATCTTCAGGTTGTTGAACTTCACACAGATTTCACTCTGGGGTTACTTCATGCTGATTCACATGATGAATGATTAAATAGCTTTTTAATTGCTGTTAAATTATTCCAGCTAAACTGTGATTTCATGCAAATTCTAAGCCATAATGGCATGCAGTGAATCATTTACCAAGATTTAGAATTTGGAACAATGTGAGACGATTAATTCTAATTTTGTAACAGTGGAGAATTATGTGCGCGAGTGGGCATTTATGAATATATCCTGATTGCTTTGTTCTGGTTTATGCAGTGGAAATGGATCGTTCGACACGGGAACAGAAGACAGCAAATCTAAACCACAGACAATCCTGATGTGCGCAGAGTGGAAGTGTTAAAATGCCATTAATGAATCAGGATCTGAGCATGAAATTACAAGTGGATTGAAATCCTGGAAGGAACTTTATTACTTTTAGTCCACATTAACAGAAACACCAGGACAACAAAGGTGAAAGACCATTATTGGAAATTAAATAAAGAGCAGCTGTTCCCTGACCTTGTGGAAATTAAGTAAAATTCAAAAGTGTTATTATATATCTTAATTAAATCTCGAGTTAATTCATTAGATTTTGATGCTTGTTAAAGCAATATAATTTCAGTCAGCGAATAGAATGGGGTGGATTATAGTGATGGCTGGTTGATGATTCTTTAGACTTTAGACTCTAAGGGATACAGCGTGTAAACAGGCCAGGCGGCCCACTAAGTGGACGGCGACTAGCGATCACACCGTACACCAGGGGTTGGCAACCTTGTTCTGCAAAAGGGCCCGGACACATGTCTGTGAGCGGATGGCAGGCCGCATCTATCACGTGTACACATGGATCCCGCCACTTCGAGGACGCCAATAGTACTCACTTGTCCCCGGCCTATTGACAACCCCGATCCCGACCAAAGATCATAGAGTGGATCTTTGATCCCGACAGTGAAGCCCAGACGCAGAAGGTGCACGACCGTGCCAGCGGCTTTGCGCAGGATGCGAAACAGCCAGAGCTCGGCGCTCGGCGCTCCTTGGCGCGGCTCCACCATTGCGGCTCCAGCGCAGGCCTCCTTTAGCCCTTGTGTCACCGTGCCTGGGAACCGCGGCCTCAGGCCCGGGTGGTCCTGGAGATGAAGGAGGTCTGTGGGCCGGATTATTAAGGATTATAGGCCACATGCGGCCCAGGTCCATAGGTTGCCGACCCCTGCCGTCCACTAACACTATCCTACACACTAGGGACAATTTACAAGTTACAGAAGCCAATTAACCTACAAACCATCACGTCTTTGGAGTGTGGGAGGAAACCAGAGAACCGGGGGAAAATCCCGTACAGACACCACCCATAGTTAGGATCAAACCCAGGTCTCTACTGTTAAAAAAAAAAGATAGACACAAAGTGCTGAAGGAACTCAGCGTGTCAGGCAGGCAGCATCTCTGGAGAAAATGGACGTGATATTACGGGTTGAGACCCTTTTTGAGACTTCTGATCCGAACTGTCACTTGTCCGTGTTCTCCAGAGATGTTGCCTGATCCACTGAGTTACTCCAGCACTCCAGCACTTCATAAATCAGCATCTGCAGTTTATTTTCATTACTGTGCTTTTTTTCCCTTCCCAACATTATTTTAATCCACATTCATGCTTTCAATTACCACACAGGCACCTCATATTTTCCATGTGTTTGATTTATTCCTTTTTGAAATAATGCACTAGTTCCTTTTATACCAAAGCTTGATTTACACACTGGTATTTTTGGAATAACGTGTTCAAATTTACCTCTGACTGCATCATCGCATATATGTTTAATTTATGTGTTTTTGAATTATAATTTATGTGTTTTTGAATTATGCACCAACCTTTCAAGCATGTAACCTTGGCATAAAGCACGAGGTGCCTGTACTTATGAAAGGAATTGTATTTTTTTTTAAAAACCTATTTAAATGGGTTTCAGCTGTTTCTAAATAATCCTGGTCACCAGAAACATTCAGAAACTGTGGGACAGGCATTGGACAGACATTTGGCAGCTCAAGCTGTCAGTTAGATTCACCTATGACTAGTTAATGTTCGTGGACTGCACATTGGCGTAGCGATAGAGTTACAGCCTTGCAGCGCCAGAGAACTGGGTTTGATACGGGTGTTGTCTGTACACTTTGTATGTTTTCCCCGTAACCGTATGGGTTTTCTCCAGGAGCTCTGGTTTCCTCCCACATTCCAAAGATGTACAGGTTTGTAGGTTGCTTTGGTAAGAATTGTAAATTGTCCCAAGAGTGTTTCGGTTACTGCTAGTGTATGGGGATCGCAGGTCGGTGTGGACTCGGTGGGCTTTTCCATGCTGTTCTCAAAACTATAGTAAACTAGACTGTTCTGCCTCATTGAACGGTCATGGCAACAAGATGCAAGTCACAAAAGGCAAGTGCATCCCAATGGAGCCGGACAGGAGACGTAAGGATAGTGACTCTCTGGCTTGTTCGCAAATGAGTTTCCGTTCAGTGGCTCAATGGCACTAATGATTTGGTGCTAAATTCAGTAGCTTCTCCTTGACTCTGAACTATCTCTTTGGCTCATTGTTGACATTTATAGTGCTATGTATTTTAGAGCCAAGTATTTAGACATCTGGTGTGGATTCTGGCCTTTCGGCCCACCGAGTCCGTGCCGACCTTCGGTAACCCATACACTAGTTCTGTTATCCCCCTTTCTTATCCACTCCCAACATACAGGGGCCAATTAACCTACAAACCTACAAATAGGTGGACAGACTTCCTTTTATCCAGAGATGTTGCCTCTATATAAATAACAGTAAGAGTACGTGGCATCAACTCTGGGAAGAGAATGTGAAAGAGATGACCATGAGTTGGATAGAAGTGAGGAAGCTGTTCGTTAGACTGGATGTCTGAGCTATCAAGCTCCTGCATCTACTCCCAGAAGATTGAAGAGATGGAAGAGAGAAAGGGAATGGCTAGAGTGGTGGGCATTCTTGACAATACTTCCAGCCTTCCTGTCACGACGCACCGTCAAGATGGACTGGATGGAAAGGAGTAACAAGGCTGGACTGTGCTGTGTTCACCACTCTGCATATTCAACCGGTCAAGATCAGAATAATTGCCCTACCATGCTGAGATGCTTGTCAACTTGATTGGGCAGCACAGTATTGCATCGGTAGAGTTGCTGCCTCACAGCACCAGAGACCCGGGTTTGATTCTGACTACGGGTACTGTCTGTGCAGAGTTTGTATGTTCTCCCTGTGACCATGGGCTTTAACCAGGTGCTCCAGTTCCCCCCCGCATCCTAAATACTGCCAGCGGGACATCAGGTGATTCGTAAGAGATCTTTTAAATAATTTATCAAATAGCTGTAAAAATGGGATTGGATTGGTAAAAAAATGAGTTATTAAGATGGGAGTAAAGGGAATAGAGGGATATGGATCATATACAGGTTCGATACTGACCAGGGTTCTGTTGTGTAGAGGTTGCATGTTCTCCCTGTGACCATGCGTGTGGTTCGGTTTCCTCCCACATCTCCCATCTTTTTAAAATTTTATTACATATTATCAGTGCGTATTACGCTTACAGGCCTCTTAAGTTGCTACAAGTAAGAATTTCATTGTTTCGCTATCTATACATAACTAAAACTCTGATCTTGTTATCTTCCGGTCATTACGTGGTAGCGCTACGATTTTTCGACAGCTTACTAACCGTTCTCCTGCGCTGCGATTGCACCCCGTTTTGTTTCGATCGGTGGTCTAACGTAAGCTTTAGTGAGGTTTAAAAATCTTAAAAACCGCGTATGCGCAGATCGAACTCCTCTCCTGCCGTTCAGCGCAGCATCTTTTCTCCTGTCACTCCGCGGGATGGTCTGCCACTTCCTGCGCCATCGCGACTTTATTACAGGAGCGGTGGATGGCCGGCGGAGGTTTCCAACTGGACACAATTTTCGGAGGGACTGGAAACGGCCCGGCCTCGCACGGCACGGGAAATGTCGGCAAACGGAAAGCGGAGATTCTGATCTTGGCGTAGGACAGCGCCAGCGACCAGCGACCGCTGTGTCCGCTCCAGCCCCTTCCCCTTTGGTCCCCCTCGCTAGCTCCTGCCCCGCTCCCCGTGATAACCCCACAACCCCCGTATTTTCTCCGAGCTCTCTCCCCCTGCACCCACAACCCCCACTCCCCCTGCCCACACACTCCCCTGCCCACACCTATCTACCCCCCACCCACACCCCCCTCCCCCACACCCCCCTCCCCACACCCGTCAGCTGCGCCTGCGCAGTAATACCTGCGTGTTCTATGTCTCGATGAGAACCCAATGGACGGGAATGGCTGCGCCGCCGGAGAGCCGCTAAGAGTGGATGGGGGGGGGGTTGGGGGGGGGTGGTGAGTGAGTGCGGGGGGGGGGGGGGGGGGGCAAGAGGTGGAGTGGGTGTGATCTGAGGAAGGGGGATCAGGGACGTCACAACGGGAACCTGTCAGCCGCGCCTATGCAATAGGGGCTATGGGTGAGTGGTGGAATAATGTACGGGTGAGTGGGGAATATTGCATTGGGGAATGGGTTGCGTTGGGGGAACGGGTGAGTGGTGGAATATTGCGTTGGGGAATGGGTTGCGTTGGGGGACCAGGTCTCCCGTGTGACTGGGTCCCACTTAGTCCAGTCGGTACATATAACAATTAAAAACTCTGACTCTTAGTCCATCAAAACATTTCCCATAACATGGTATGCAGAACATTATACATTACGTTTTTAAGAAGGAACTGCAGGTGCTGGAAAATCGAAGGTACACAAAAATGCTGGAGAAACCCAGCGGGTGCAGCAGCATCTATGGAGCGAAGGAAATAGGCAACGTTTCGGGCAACCCTTTGGCCCGAAACGTTGCCTATTTCCTTCGCTCCATCGATGCTGCTGCACCCATTACACATTACGTGATTGCAGCCGAACAATTGTTTTCAATATGTGGTGTAGCAAAATGCATTATTTAACTATTTGGAGAACTCTGGAACAACTGCTGCAATGACTTACTTGTGCAAGCCATGGTAGGTGGGTCTTTCTCTGCCCTGAAGTAATTTTTCTCGCACTCACACACTTCTGATGCATCATCATGGGAGAAGCTGTGCGGAGGACATTTGGAGCACTTGAGATTTCCAGCAAAAGCTTTGTAGAATCCCGGTCTGCAAGCTAAGAGAGTAACAAAATATATGAATTTTAAAGCAACTGACCACAATTCAGTGAATGTGAACACTAGAGATAATGACACACACTCCCCATGCCTGGAACAAATACACCACTGTTTTACGAGTCAGTTCCCCACAATTCTCAACCCCTCAACCTTTCTGAGGGATTTTAACTATCTCCATCTTAAATACAACAATGTGAATCACTCTCAGTCATGTCATGTCTCGGAAACAGAGTAGTTGCCAGGGTCTCGAGGTATTGGGAATAAAGCCCAGCCTGGACTGACTGGGATTGGGTAGCAGGATTCTGAGGATCATTGACGTCTTAACAAAACCTTGATGAGGATACCAAGCAGGCTCCAAGAGAAGATTATTGGGAAAGGGGAGGGATATGTGATATTGAACACAGGAAAGTTGTAGCTGGAGTAGGCACCAGCCCCTAAGAGCCTGCCCTGCCGTTCAGTATGATCATGGCTGATCTATGCTGGCCTTATCTTCTCTTCCATGTCAGTTCTTCACAATCCTCAATCGCTCAACTGTTTGGAGGATTTTACCTATCACCATCTTAAATACAAGTAATGATCTGGCTTCCTCCATCCTCTGGGGCAGAGAATTCCAGAGATCTGGGCGGCACCATGGTAGAGTCGCAGCCTTATAGCACCAGAGACATGGGTTCGATCCTGACTACGGGTGCTGTCTGTATGGAGTTTGTACGTTCTCCCTGTGACTGCATGGGTTTTCTCCGGGTGCTCCAATTTCATCACAGACTCCAAAGATGTATAGGTTTGTAGGTTAATTGGCTTTGGTAAAAATTGTAAATTGTCCCCTGTGTGTGGATTAGTGCTAGTGTATGGAGTGATTGATGTTTGGGACGGACTCGGTGCGCCGCAGAGCCAAGAGCACCCATTTGGCCCATATCCCTCTAAACCTTTCACCAGTGGTACATCATGACTGCAGTGTGCATCATTTACTAAGTACTCTGCAGTTACTCGTTTAGCCTACTCTAACTGCACTTGCAAAGCCAAAAACATGAAGTGGCCAATTTGGGAACTCCAAGAGTGTTCTGATCCATTCCGACGTCGGAGTTTCGATCATCCCGACAAGAGGGCTCGTACATCGGGCCGTCCGTAGCGGCGACTGCGGAGGGTTCAAGGCCCCGACCACGGGTGAACAAAGTAGGAAGATTGACTGAACTTTATCGCCTTCCATCACAGTGAGGAATGTTGTTTCCACTGTGATGGATGTTTAAGTTAAACTCTATCGTGTATTGTGTTCTTTTAACTTGTATGGCTGTGGTGCATGTGACAATTAATGTGAATTTGAACTTGAACTTCCACCACCAAGAAGGACAAGAGCAGCTGATGCACTGACAACTCCACCATCCATATGTTGTGAACCTAAGTCTCTCACCATCTACTTGGAAGTAAATCCCTGTTCTTTCTTCATCACCTGATCTAAATTTAGTTTTTTTAGAGCACAACGTGGAAACAGGCTTTTTGGCCCACCGAGTCCACACTGACCAACGATCATCTGTACACTATTTCTACCCTTACACACTAGGGACAATATATAGAACCCAATTATCCTATAAACTTGCAAGTCTTTGGAGTGTGTGAGGAAACCAAAGCTGAACAAGTGAAATATGAGGTTCCGCCCCTCCAATATGTGTTTGGCCTCACTCTGACAGTGGAGGAGGCCTGGGACAGAAAGGTCAGTGTGGGAAGGGGTATTAAAATGTTTGGCAACCTCAAGATCGCGTATAGTCTCTGCCCCAACTACCTTCCTTGGCAGGTCATTCTAAATACCCATGTGAAAATGTTTCTCCTCAGATTCCTATAACATCTTTTCCCTCACACCTTAAACCTATGTCCTCTGGTTCTTGATTCCCCTACTCTGGGCAAAAGACTACGAATGAAAACAAAAAAAATGGTAGATGGCATTGAATTCTGGATCATGGTTTGATTCAATGTCAATGGGACAGAGAAATTGATAGTCAGATCTCCACATTAACGTGACATAGTGGGAAACCCTAATTGTTAATAAGAGTATATATATTTGAGAAATTTGGCTTAACATATTATTGTGTTAACAGTTCTACATTACTAACATCAAAGCTATAGTCACTAGATATAGACAATAGGTGCAGGAGTAGGCCATTTGACCCTTCGAGCCAGCACCGCCATTCAATATGATCATGGCTGATCATCCACAATCAGTACCTCGTTCCTGCCTATCGATGTTCGGTGTAACCTACTCAAAACTATTCTAAAATTACATAATTGAGACTTAATCAAATATTTTTGGTATCACGCTAGCCAATTCTTTCATTGCCAAAATCATTTGAACATTGTGTATGGAATCAAATGTGTCCTTAGGGTGGAGGTGGGGGAGAGAAGATAAAATAGTTGTCTATGCTAATTATTTTAGGAAAAGATAGCATGAGTGCAAAATGGGATCATATTTTATACATAATTGTTTTAGTAAAATTACTGTCAGCAATCATTTCAGTCTCCTGGTGGAGGAATTAATTGCAATGAAGCTAAAGCTTCTCTGTTTGTATTTTTGATTAGAATTGTTTCAGCTCTAATTTACTCCAACAGTATTTTTAGAACATATTTATTATGTTTAAAGTAATTTCCAGCATGACAATGAAATTATTTTTCTCAATGAGTACCTGTCAAGGAGTAATAACAGGGCTGCAGAGTGGGCTATTTTCCACTTTGCTCTCCCTGACAGCATCCAGTAATATTAAGTATGACAGCTTTAATGCAATGCAAATCTCCCTCAAACTGCCTTGAAACCCACCTCAAAATATATCTTCAGATTATAACCCTTTATGCGTATCGTTTACACTTCATGAGCTTGAAATCTTCCCTAACCTGTGCCGTTACAGCGTGTTAACTGGGATAATCTTGCTCAAAATGTTTTTCGGTATTGGTGAGGCTACCCTAATCCACTCAACTAAGTGAATTCAAGCATACATCTTTCAGCTGAAGGTGAAGAGCATTGAACAGTACAGCATAGGAACAGGCCCTTTGGCCCACAATGTCTGTGCTACGGCCAAAGATTGGATCCGCAGCGGGGCCAGATTTAGTGTGGGGTCCGGGCCGGGAGAGGGAGTGTGGGGCCAAGCGGGAGAGGGGATAAGGCCTAGTGTGGGAAGTTGCGGGGAGGTTTACAATGTTTCTTATTTATTTTCTTCTTTTAATGTCCCGTGTCTAGTCTGAAATAAAGTTCATTATTGGATCAGAAGAAATATAATTGTGTGTGTTATATGATTATATCCTTCCATTCTTTCCCTGTATATATATATGTGTCTGTAGAAACTGCTTGTGAGCCTTCTTAAACACCACTATTCTTGACAAGAAGTATGAACTATTTATGAATCTAACCCTCACAAACCACCACCATCTCTGGGCTGCCCACGTTCCAGCTATCTTGCCCGCTATAAGATCTTTGCCCACCACTCTCTGGTGTAATAAACTTGACCCGAACAGCTCCTTTAAACTTTGCCCCTCTCACCTTCAAGCTATGACCACTCATATTTAATATTTCCACTTTCGGAAAAATGTTCTGACCTTCTACCCTATCTCTGCCTCTCATCATTTTATACACTTCTATTAGTTCACCACTCGACTTCTGGCTTTTCAGAGAAAACAATTGAAGTCTCTCCCACCTCTCCTAGCACGCAATAACCCCTAATCCAAGCAGCATTCTGGCAAACCTTTTCTGCATCCTCTCAAAGCTTCCATGACCTACTGGTAATGGGACGACCAGAAGAGCACACAAAACTCCAATGTGGCCTAACCAAAGTTTTATAGGGCTGCAACATGACTTCCCGTCTCTAATGCTCAATGCACCGACCAATGAAGGCAAGCATATCATATCCCTTCTTTATAAAGGATTTTAAACTAATCATAAGATCTAATCTTGAAAACAAAATCCAGGGATGCAGCAGGTACGGATGTTGTCGTTTAGGATTCTGCAGCTACTTTTCTCACGAACGTACAAACAAAAATGATTGCAATTACATTGTAGGTTTGAAAGGAAGTAGTTTTCCCGAACAATTGACATTCTTTGGCAGAGGGAAAGAACTTAATAATTAGATTACCGAAGTCAGGTCGCTTGGGAGACTGCCAGCAATTTTCTTACGCTCTGAAAATTTGATGGAAGGCTACATAAGAAAAGAAATTGATGTTCCCAACTAAAATTGCAAATCATAATCTTGTTCAAGGAACTGTGCGATAAGCACCCACCAAAATGAATCAGCATTTAAATGTTTTTATCTTTGTCCCGATATTCAAACAGAAGTTTGTCTAAATGAAGAGATCATATTATTCTAGAAATATAGACCGATTATTGCCAACACAAAGAAGTTTTCCCGCTAACTTATTTATTATTGTCAGTAATTGTTTTGACAGCAATTTCTGATACTGGCATTAATCCACAGTGTCTTCAAGCGTGGCATTTTCCTTCAAGGTAAGTTTTCAGTGTAAAATCTCTAAATTGATGGAATAATAAATAATTCACTTGGTGATCTGCAACATTAGGCTGAATTAGAAATGCACATATTTCATTGAATGCCAACTCAACGGAAGTGTTACCAGATGTTGATATCGGTCAAGACAGCACCTTCCACGATTTGTACTGTGAACATCGTACTCCTTATTGGAACAACAGTTGCATTTAAGCAGCTTCTATATGTTTTGTATTAGGTTTTTCTGGGTGCTCTGGTCTTCTCCCACATGTAGGTTGAAAGAGCTGGATCTTTGTACTTTAATTCACCTGATTGTTACCCTTCAATATCAGTCTACATATACCACTCTCCCAAGCGATGACATGGCATTGGGTGAGGCTGACGAGTTGTGTGGGGAAGTCAGGAGGAATCAGAAGCTTTTCTTTGTGATTATTGTTATTGCTGGTCCAGAATTTCACGGCTGTGGCAAATCACACATATCTGCTACCCAGGATGTCTGCACTCAGCTGATACATAGAACATAGAACAGTACAGCACAAGAACGGGCCCTTCGACCCACAATGTTTGTGCTGAACAAGATGCCAAGTTAAACCAATCTCATTTGCATGTACACGATCCATATCCCTTTATTCCCTGCACTTCCATCTAGAACCCTCTTAAATGCAACTATCGTATTTGCCTCCATTACCACCTCAGGTCACCACCATTCTCTATCCCTAGATTGTGTAGGATAGTGTTAGTGCGTGGGGATCACTGATCGGCATGGACTCGTTGGGCTGAAGGGCCTGTTTCCGCGTTGTATCACTACATTAAAATAAACAATTTCATGCATTGTGGTGGAAGGGTCGGAACTGTCAGCATATCTTTGTAGAATCCAGACCAAGTGTTTCTTAACTGTTAATGTTCTTTTAAATGAAATGTCATCGAATGTTGCAAATATGTTGCCAATAAGACATTGAATGGGTAGTTAGTTGTGAATGGTGTTATCAGTGATACTGTAGTTATTCTCAATATTAATTTACAAATTGATAACACAACTGAAATGTGAATAATTAATTTGAAACTGCAGTGAATACATACCATTTGACCAATATTTAGGTTAAAATAAACACTAATAATGAGGTATTTGCTATTTTGTACACTAATCTATGAACATTTCTATACCCATATGACCCAAATAAACCATGCCGTAGTATTTACAATTCTCTCTATAAATGGGAGCATAATAGATGCAAATTATTATACAATAGGAAACCTACTTTTCTACCAATGCATTGCAGATTATATAAATTTAGGTTAAATCAGTAAAATGGCAGCTTGATGCCACACTGTTTTTTCCTTTCTCAATGTAATTAGGGAATTCTTACTTTCAGGTATTTAAAAAAGATCATCTCTCCCAGAAGAAAATATTATTATTCTTATGTCTTCTTTTGCTCAAAACAGAAAGTACTGTTTGTAAACAAATTTCAGCACAAATTATGACATTCTGCATTTACACACTAAGAGAATCAGGCAGCATCTCTGGGGAAAAGGAATAAGTTAAGAATACGATAAGAATATGGCTGTGGAGGCCGTTTGTGGGTATTTTTAAAGCGGAGATTTCTTGATTAGTAAGAGCGTCAAAGATTATGGGGAGCAGGCCGGAGAATGAGGTTGAGAGGGAAAGATAGATCAGCCATGATTGAATGGCGGAGCAGACTCAATGGGCCGAATGGCCTCATTCTGCTCCTATCTTATGGTTTTAATGAATAAACCTTTACATTTCTCTGCTACCGTTTAGTTATTTAATAAATTCATGTTACTTTAACTCTCTGTTTTGCAATTCTACCTTTTCTAAATGTGTCAAACACTGCAATGTTTAATTCATAGTCATGTTATTTCTCTGGGCAAATTTCAATAACTCCTACTGTGTCTGATTCCTTGCAAATGTATTAATGCTCCAGTTGTTTATCTTTTTTTTAAATATTTTGCCTTCCATGGATTCCAATGATTTTATACGAAGCTTGATTAAATTATTTATTGTCTGTTCTTTTTTTTGTAATTGAGGCGCATTAAGCCCAGATGTACATCATCCTGGTAAATACCATTGCAATAAAACTGTTTAATAGTTTTATCAACTGCTCATTGTCACATGCCATTTTATCTTGGCTATCCCTTCACATGTTTTACTATTTAGCTTTATGTTCCTTCATTCAATTTGAAGTGCCTCTTTAACCTTCCAATTCTTTATTGACTTCATTCTTGATTTCTTTATATTTGGTAGGCACAAGGAACTGCAGATGCTGCTTTACCAAAAAAGACACAAAGTACTGGAGTAACTCACCTAGTCAGGCAGCATATCTGGAGAACATGGATAGGTGACTTTTCAGGTTGGGCCTTCTCCCCCCCCCCTTTACAATCAATCTGAAGAGGGGTCCTAAAGCCAAGTTTCACCCATCCATGTACTCCAGAGTTACTGCCTGACCCACTGAGTTACTCCAGCATTTTGTATTCTCTTTATATTATCTCTTCTTACACTCTTCTCAGCTACAGCTGCACCATATATATCCTTTTCCTTGCCTTCAATTTTCTGTCATATCTTTACATTTCGCAAGCTTAGAATTATTTTTCTCCTACGATGACTGGTGTATAATTTTTGCTATGTTCACTCCTGCTTTTGAGCAGAAAATAACCATAGCTCAACATGAAATGTATGCAAGAAGGGAATTGCAATGATCATTCTTGATTTTAATCTGCATATTGCTTGGACTAATCAAACTAGCAAGGGGATTGCGTAGGAAGGATTTGTGGACTGTGTCAGGGATTGCTTCTTCGAGCAATATATTATAGAACCTGGAGAAACAAGGAACTGCAGATGCCAGTTGACAAAAAAGACACAAAGTGTTGGAATAATTTAGCAGGTCACGCAGCCTCTCAGACTTTTACGTTTTGGGTCAGGACATTCTTCTGACCTGAAATGTAATTTATCCATGTTCTCCAGAGATGCTGAGTTACTCCAGCATTGTGTGAATTTTTAAAATTATAGAACCTGACTGGGAACAGGTTATTTTAGATTTATTCATGTGTAACAATGTAGGATTAATATGGGATCCTGGAGTTAAGAATACCCGAGGGTGTAGTGGCCAGTGACACTGTAGCCCATGAGGCACAGTGGCAAAGCGGTGGAGTTACTGCCTTACAGTGCCAGAGACCTGGGTTCAATCCTGACTGTGGGTATTGTCCATACAGAGTTTGTACGCTCTCCCTGTGACTGCGTGGGTTTCCTCTGGGTGCACCGGTTTCCTTTCACATTCCAAAGACATGCAGGTCTGTAGGTGAATTGGCTTCTGTAAAATGTTCCTAGTGTGTAGGATAGGACTAGTGTACGGGCGTTTGCTGGTTGGTGCTGTCCCGGTGGGCGTAAGTGCTTGTTTTCATGTTGTATCTCTAAACTAAACTTGTGACCAAAAGCTTCAAAACAAACATCCACAATTTAGATTAGGTCAAATGTAAAAGTGTGGACAAAAGGTGTCTAAAGTCGGACTGAAACAAAAAAATAGACTAAAGAAAAGTCCAGTGGATGAGCAGTTGTGAATAATTGAACGGCTATTTTGTAATGATCAGCAAAAATGTAAATAGAAAGAAGGTTCCAATGAGAAAGAGAAACCATCTGTCATAGTCATAGTTATACGCTAGTCCCACCTGCCTGCGTTTTGCCCATATCCCTCTAAACCTACCCTAAACATGTACCTGTCTAAATGTTATTTAAACATTGTGATAGTACCTGCAACTATCTCCTCCGTCAGCTTGTTCCATGCGCCCACCACCCTTCAAAAAACAAGTAAAATTCCTCAAATACCCATTAAATCTTCTGCCTCACCTTAAACCTATGTCCTCTGGTTCCCGACCCCCCTAATCTGGGTAAAAGACTGTGGCTAACAAAGGATGGTAAGGAATTACCATATAGATTAATGACTTGGCTGATGGTGCAGAACATCAAGTATTCAACTTTGCCAATGCTATGAAAATGGGTGGGAGGGGATACTGAAATGAGAATAATTGTACTTTGCAGCAGAATAAAAATAAATAGAATGAATGGATGAAAACTTGGAAAATGTAGTTTAAGGTGGAAAAGCACACCTTAGGAGGAGATATTACGTAGGAGGCATCTAAAGTCAGGTTAACACCAAATGTAGAGAGATTTTGAATGAGTAAACTACAGAGGGATCTTGGCATTTTTGTGCATGAACCACATCTTTAGGGGCGGCTCAGTGGTGCAGTGGTAGAGTCGCTGCCTTACAGTGTCCTTTGGCCCAACATGCCCACACCGGGCAACATGTCCCAGCTACACTAGACCCGTGCCTGCGTTTGGCCCATATCCCTCCAAACCTGTCCTATCTACATTCCCTTGCAATAAAAGCCAATATGTTATTTGTCTTCCTAACTACTTGCTGTGTCTGCTTGTTAACTTTAGTGGTTTAGACTTGCACTTTAGACTTCGGGTTCAGATTGTGCCCTGTGACAGCGCAGGTTTTCTCCGGGTGTTCCGGTTTCCCCCCCACACTCCAATGATGTACAGGTTTGTAGGTTAATTGGCTTCGGTAACATTGTAAATTGTCCTTAGTGTTTAGGATAGTGTTGGTGTATGGAGATTGCTGGTCGGAGGGAACTAGGCACAGACATTGGTAGCAGCCAGAAGAGATTCACTGCGTGAATGTATGTGATGTGGGAATTGTCCTACCACGTAAGGCTAAATAATTTGGATCTGCCTTTTCTGGCTTTCGAAGAATATTACGTTTAAGATGCAAGGAGGGCATGACAGATTTGAAGGGTTCCAACCTGAAACGTCACATATTCCTTTTCAACAGAGATGCTGCCTGACCTGCTGTGTTACTCCAGTATTGCATGTCTATGACCGATTAGACCTTTAGATGTTCTCAATAGTGGGAGTCTCAAATAAGGGGACATAGTTTCAAAATATGGGAGGTGGAACCATCATTCTCATCCAAAATGCGAAGAAATTTCTTCCTGTAGAATTTAATGAATTTCTGGAGTTCACTAATCCATAGCAATATGGAGGCCAGATGATTCAGAGTATTCAAAGAAGCAAATATATAATTGAAAGATCAGCCAATTGATGCATGAAAATATAGAAGTATCCTCATGTCCATATACTGACAAACCTTAATTCCCTCCTTTATCCTTGAGTGGTTCTACCCTCGCCCTAGTTTCCCTCTTCTTTTTAATGTAGATATTATAAGCCAGGGGATTCTCTTTAATCCGACGTAAATTACATTTCATGACCCCTTATGGCCCTCCTATTTTCCTGCTTTCTTTATATTCATCAAAAGTCCTGACTTTATTTTCCTAAACCTTACATGGTTTTCTTTAGAACCTTACATTCCTTTATCTATTGGACTACATTTACAACCTCTCTCATCATCCAAGGTTCCCATGCCTTGCCACCCATGTTAATCCTCATTACTGGAACTTTGATTCAATGGCTCCCACATGTCAGATGGGGAGTACAGAGCCAGGGGCCACAGTTTAAGAATAAGGGGTAAGCCATTTAGAACGGAGATGAGGAAAAACTTTTTCACCCAGAGAGTTGTGAATCTGTGGAATTCTCTGCCTCACAAGGCAGTGAAGGCCGATTCTCTGGATGCTTTCATGAGAGGGTTAGATAGAGCTCTTAAAGATAGTGGAGTCAAAAGATATGGGGAGAAGGCAGGAACAGGGTACTGAATGTGGATGATCAGCCATGATCGAAGGGCTGAATAGCGGTGCTGGCTCGAAGGGCTGAATAGCCTACTCCTGCACCTATTGTCTATCGAATTACCAATAATGACTGCTCCCAACTTACTCTCCCTAGTTCCAAGAAGAGATCAATAAATTGCCAAAAGCCTCTATTGTTGCCAAATTAGTTTCAGCAAAATTACATGTTATCCATTACGTTTTCATATGAAGAAAATGAGGCCGCATATCACTTGGAAAATAAACGTCTGTTGGATACGGGTAAAATGGATTGGGGAGTACAAAAAGGACAAGGTGAGGTGCAGATCAATGAGATCACGGTAAAAAGAATGAGTTCATAGATTATTTCTGGAGGGACAAAATTGAAAAATAGCAAAGTTAAACTGAATTTGTATGGAATTTTCAAGTGTGATTGAACGTCTGTGTGCAGTTTGGTCACTATATTATAATAAGGTATTAGAGGTACTGAATGGCACCAAGATTGTGAGGTTGGGTTCATCAAGAAAGGTCGGGTCTCTTAACTTGGCATGCCAATGTTGAAGGGTCAACTGAAAAGGCTGTAAAATTATGAATGGCTTAATTAAATAGCCCCTCTCCTTTGAGAAAGACCAAAACTAAAGGTTATTGGTATATGATGGATGTTAAATGGGAAATTTAAAAGTATCAATACTTAGTTTAGCTTAGTTTATTGCCACGGTAGAGTGAAAAGCTTTTGTTGCGTGCTAACCAGTCAGTGAAAGACTATATCTGTATGTGTTAGAAGGAACTGCAGGTGCTGGTTTAAACCGAAGATAGACACAAAAAGCTGGAGTAACTCCTGACAGGCAGCATTTCTGGAGAGAAGGAATGGGTGATGTTTCGGGTCGAGACCCTTCTTCAAACTGGTTACGGATAAGGGAAACGAGAGATATAGACGGTGATGTGGAGAGATAAAGAACAATGAATGACAGATATGCAAAAAAGCCATTGTAAGCTGTTTGTAGGGTGAAAAGGAGAAGCTGCTGTGACTTGGGTGGGGAAGGGATCGAGAGAGGGGGAATGCTGGGGCTACCTGAAGTGAGAGAAATCAATATTCATACCACTGGGCTGCCCAAGCGAAATATGAGATGCTGTTCCTCTAATTTGCGTTTAACCTCACTCTGACAACGGAGGAGACCCAGGACAGAAAGGTCTGTGTAGGAATGGGAATGAGAATTAAAGTGTCCAGCAACCGGGAGATCAGATTGATTTAGGTGGGCTGAACGAAGGTGTTCCGCGAGTTAACCAGGGAGTTGTGGAAGGAATGGTCTCTGCGGAAGGCGGAAAGGGGTGGAGATGGGAAAATGCCGCTAGTGGTGGAATCCCGTTGGAGGTGGCGGAAATGTCGGGGAATTATGTGTTGTATGTAACGGCTGATGGGGTGAAAGGTAAGGACTAGGAGGACTGTCTCTGTGGCGACTAGGGGGAGGGGGAGCAAGGGCGGAGCTGCGGGGTACCGAGGAAACACGAGTGAGGGTCTCATCTATGAAGGAGAAGGGGATAGATACAGTCTTCGCAGGAAGCAGGGTGGGAAGAAGGGTAGTCAAGATAGTTGTGGGAGTCAGTGTAATAGACGTCAGTCAACAGTCTATTTCCTGTGATGGAGACTGTGAGATCAAGAAAGGAGTCGGAAATGGGCCAAGTCAATTTGAGTGCATGATGAAAATAGATGGTGAAGTTGATGAAGTCCATGAGTTCTGCATGGGTGCAGGAGGTAGCACTGATGCATCCAGGGCTCTGGAACCCCAGCCCGGCAGATCCGTTTCCATAGCCGACTTTGCGGGCTGCTATCTCGCCCCCCCCCCCCCCAAACAGCATTCAAAGAAATATGGTTGATACATGTAATATCATTTCCACTGCCGTGTCTATAAGTATTGGCCGATTTCAAATTGAAACATTAATTAAATGTGGAAAAGCTGAAATTTCTATCAGCACATTGTCAAAACATACAACTTTAAATGATTCCTCATTTTCCAAGTGAATAGTTCATTGATTAGTAAATCAGTGTTCTTGATTCCTAAACACAATGTCACTCAGTTTATACGTGTGGAGAACAGTTTAAAAGCAGAAAATCATATCTAGGGTTAAATAATGTGCTCCCTAGTGTACAGAATGTTTTAGTCTCCAAATAATATCTGTATATAAGCAACACAACCACACAGGTATCCAAATATGCGACACAATGAGTCTAGTTTAGTTCAGAGATACAGCATTGAGACAGGTCCTTCGGCCCACTCAGTCCACGCCGACCATCGATTACATGTTCACACTGGTTCTATGTTATCCCAGTTTCTCATCCATTACTTACTGATTAGAGGCAATTTTACAGAGGGCAATTAACTTACAAATCCATATGTCTTTGGGATGTGGGATGAAACTGGAGCACCCTGAGGAAACCCATTTTCTTGGTTAATTAGTTTATCACTGGGGTGGGAGATTGCAACCTTCAAGTGGTCCACCCTGTTTCGACGAATGCAATCATCCTGGCATGCACAAATGGAAGACCAAACAGAACAAGTTGTCTTACAACTTTGGGCTGTGCACGCCATACGCAGGACGAAGTAGAGTTTACCGATAGTGTTCCCTAATTTTCAAACAATTTGATATGGGAAATATTAAAGAAGTCCGTGGCGGGGCTAAATGGGACATCGTGTGAAATTAGTTCGGTTTCAGAAGTTGTCTTTGCACAGTAAATTCAGTGAAGCATCAGGCTGAGTTGTTTGATTTAACAGAGTAACATTAGGGTGGAAGATTGCAACCTTCGCATGGTCCGCCCTGCTTCCACGAATGCAATAAACCCAGCGTGCACAATCAAATAAGATCAAATAGAACAAGTAGCCCTACAACTTTAGGCGGTGCACGCCATACGCAAGAAGAGGACATAGTAAGAAGACAGAGTATTATTCAACCCCGGAGAGAATCCACCATGAGGGCCTCACCCATTGGGAACTTGCTTTAGTAATTCAGACATACGCTCTTGATTATTTCCTCCCTATCAATGTTAAGATAAATTGATACTAAATCACTTTGACGGTACACATTATGTCCCTTGACAGGCATGTGTTCCAGGTATCCTATAATAATACTGTATTATAACCAGCTCTGCCGAAAGTAACTGATTTTTAGAAATGAAAATGATTGTATAAAAATTTTTTAAATAGAATAAAGAATGCTATACCAAAGGTATAAGGTTGGAGAGAGGTTTGAATGAATCTTCTCTGATTACTTGACACATTTCCTTTCTCTATATCTTAGAAACATGCTGAATAAAATCAATTTGGTTAGTCAATTTGGCTCCTGCTGGGCATGAGTTTACATCATAAAATAATTCAATATCAAAACTGGAGTACTTTTACCCACAGCTCAAACTATGTGATTGAGGAAATCAATTTATCCTCATATTAAGTCAAAAGACCGGTTTCCTCAGAGCTGGAGAACTATTACACAATACTGGCCAGGAATTAGGCATTTCTCTGAATTCAAAGCATTATATACTTGGCGAAACAAGGAAATGCAGATGCTGGTTTACCAAAGAAAGACACAAAATGCTGGAGTAACTCAGTGGGTCAGGCAGCATTCCTGGAGAACAAGGATAGATGCCATTTCAGATTGGGTTACTCCAGCTTTTTGTGTCTTTCCACAATATACTTAGCATTAAACTGAGATATTTTACCCTTTTCTCTTTTTTTGCAACCATTGCCACCATGAGGCTTAAGTTTGAGAATAATCAAGAACCAAAGTGCATCGATTTAAGGTGAGGGGGGGAAAGATTTTATGGAAACCTGAGGGGTGACTTTTTTACACAAAGGGTGGTGGGTGTATGGGACAAGCTGCGGAAGGAGGTGGTTGAGACAGGCACTATCGCAACATTTAAGAAGCATTTGGATGGATACATGGATAGGATAGGTTTATAGGCCAAAAGCAAACAGGTGGGAGTAGTATAGATGGGGCATGATGGTTGATGTGGGCAAGTTGGGCTGATGGGCCTGTTTCTATGCTGCGTGACTTCATGACCCTCCATGACTATGAGATGTATAGAACAACAACTATGCTCAGCCATTTTATACTCTCTTGAAATTGAGTCTTCGATCCAACACGTATGTAAACTCCTGCTTTACATATTTAATTTCATGCACAGTTCTGTGAATCTTTGTTGTATATTTTTCCCAATGTGCTTCTGACAGTGGCTTGCTCAGAAATGCATCTAAAATCCCAATTATCGTCCAAATACTAATGTCCTGCCCTGGAGCAGGAAGGGCAAATTCAACACTAGGTTTTTTTAGTCCTTTATGCTCCACTTTTAAACATCCGTGCAACGTGGCATCCATATAACCATATAACAATTATAGCACGGAAACAGGCCATCTCGGCCCTACAAGTCCGTGCCGAACAATTTTTTTTTTCCCCTTAGTCCCACCTGCCTGCACTCATACCATAACCCTCCATTCCCTTCTCATCCATATGCCTATCCAATTTATTTTTAAAATGATACCAATGAACCTGCCTCCACCACTTCCACTGGAAGCTCATTCCACACCGCTACCACTCTCTGAGTAAAGAAGTTTCCCCCTCATATTACCCCTAAACTTCTGTCCCTTAATTCTGAAGTCATGTCCTCTTGTTTGAATCTTCCCTATTCTCAAAGGGAAAAGCTTGTCCACATCAACTCTGTCTATCCCTCTCATCATTTTAAAGACCTCTATCAGGCCCCCCCTTAACCTTCTGCGCTCCAGAGAATAAAGTCCTAACTTATTCAACCTATCTCTGTAACTTAGTTGTTGAAACCCAGGCAATATTCTAGTAAATCTCCTCTGTACTCTCTCTATTTTGTTGACATCCTTCCTATAATTGGGCAACCAAAATTGTACACCATACTCCAGATTTGGTCTCACCAATGCCTTGTACAATTTTAACATTACATCCCAGCTTCTATACAATGCTCTGATTTATAAAGGCTAGCATACCAAAAGCTTTCTTTACCACCTTATCTATATGAGATTCCACCTTCAAGGAACTATGCACGGTTATACCCAGATCCCTCTGTTCAACTGTATTCTTCAATTCCCTACCATTTACCATGTACGTCCTATTTTGATTTGTCCTGCCAAGGTGTAGCACCTCACATTTATCAGCATTAAACTCCATCTGCCATCTTTCAGCCCATTTTTCCAAATGGCCTAAATTCCAGCTTTCTATTGTGGGTCTTCATGTCATCCTTGACATTTAAGCTTTAGTTTCTTTAACAGCTTTTGTAGAAGCATCTCATAAATCTCCTGTATTGAAATGTATGTCACCCAGTCTGTCTTCCTGACATCTGTAGTATTTGTCCCTCTAGTTAGCCATGCCCCTTTTTGCTGTTATATCAAATTTCAATACTTTTCCCATGCCTACGTCCAAAACATTTTTATAGATTGACAAGTCAAGAGGCGCTTAAATAGCATCATCAATTTTACAAGTATATTTACCGCCACCATGTTTTTAATCTCTTCTCCATTCCTCTATATTTTCTTTAATATAATCTGCCTTTTTTATATCAATTCTCTTGCACGTGGCAAAAGTTAAACAAAGTCCAGGTTCAGGAATCAATCTGAAATTTTTATTTGGTTCTTTTTCCAGAAATGCAGGCTGGTTTTCTTAGTACAATGTTTGTATGATTCATCTCTTGATTCACTACAACGGCATCTGAGATTTGGCCGAATAGTCTAGTACTTTTTGATTAAAAGTGTAAAATTAGCATTTTAGACTTTTAGAGATACAACGCGGAAACAGGCTCTTTGGCCCAGCGAGTCTGCGCCGACCAGAGATCTCCCCGTACACTAATACTATCCTACACATTCGGGACAATTTTAGAATTGTTACCAAAGCCAATTAACCTACAATCTTGCACGTCTTTGGAGTGTCGAAAGAAACCAGAGGACCCAAAGAAAATCTTCACCATCACAGGGAGAATGTACAAACTCCATACAGACAGCGCCCATACTCAGGCTCAAACCCAAGTCTCTGGCGCTGTAAGGCAGCAACTCTACTGCCCCTGTGCCGCCAATATAAAGGCCTCTGTACACTGGCCTCTATGTAAGGCTAATCATTTTCCTCTGGTTTATCACGTACCTCTTTCTATTTCTAATCCTACACTAATATATAGAATGAATTGAGTGCCAATTTATGCCAAATTCCCTTTAGGGACTGCTTGTTATTCTATTATAACCAATGAATGAAATGAATGGCACATGGAATTCTATTTCCAACATAGAACCGTTGATTGGCACAGTTAAGTGCCCTCAAGCCTACTTTAGGAGGAAATGCAAACCACCCATTTCAAGCTTAATAAGCGAGTTCGGTATTACAACTGCGCATGCTCAGGTCATGGGTCATACGGGATAAACATTCTAGCCAGCTGAGCTACTGTGTGTGTGCGGACCTGTGTATTCATTTCAACGAGATTTATAAATAAATGTATCCGTCAAATATGTCAACATTAGGCCACAGCGTACTGCAGGCTGCACAAATCCACAATTGTATCTACTTAAACAATTGACTCAATACAGCACCAGCCATGAAAACGCAAGAATGCATGGAACGAACCTGTCAATTATCAAATCCCGGGCATTAGCCTGAGTCACAGCCATTCAAATTCAATATTGATTTACACGAATTACAAGTTGTGTGGTCAACCAATTTGAGACAGTCCTTAAATTCCTATCTAAACAACCTTCCTGGATTGAAGGAAACAAGGAGAATGTGATGTGTTTGTGTGTGTGTGTGTGGGGGGGGGACTAGTTGAGAAACTGAACTAGAACTGGGACTGTGTAAGTAGTGTGTGAACAGCAGAACAAAAAAGGAAGCTATTGAGTTGACAAAATTCTAGATTAATTCCTTGGTAGAATAGTTAACAATTTATACACAATTTATACAGCGCTGTGTTTGTTTTGGTTTATCCCGAATGATCTTTGACAAATCCCATGATTCCTTGTGTTTATCGAGATACCAAACTCGCTTATTGAAAATTCCTTTGGCTCATCACTGGGCAACCAAAAAATCCTGTGTAGAAAGGAACTGCATATGCTGGTTTATACAGAAGGTAGCCACAAAATGCCGAAGTAACTCAGCGGGTCAGGCAGCATTTTTGGAGAAAAAGAATATGTGATGTTTCAGGTCGGAATCCTTCTTCAGTCTGAAAGATGAAGGAGGGGGGAGGGGGGTGGGGGGAACTGGAGGCGAGAAAAGGCCAGAACAAAACAGAGCTGGCAACAGGTGACCTCAGGAGACCATAATGGCCCACTGTTGGCTGGAGAAGATGGGCTAATGACAGGGATACAAGGATGCGAACAGTGGTAGTAAGACGACGAGTGTGGGAGGAAAGAAGGGATGGAATGGAATGCAGGGGTTACCTTCCATTTCATAGTAAATGAAAATAAAATGCAACTGTCAGCCACTACATTTGCCTGTGACAGTGGGGCAGATAGTGCAAGAAAATTGTCCCGTTATAATAAATCATATTTTGGTCTTTGTGCATAAACATGGTGAAATGTCACGCATAGTAATAATGCTCCACTACTACCCTATTAGGTTTGCTTTATTTTCTAAACAAAACTTATCTCCTAATGTAATTGACATTTAGTACATTTGCCTCAACATCATTGTCCACTGTTTTCTATAACAAATGTACAGCAAAGTACTTGTGTTTATACATGACCAAGGTGGACGAATAGGGCTTAAATACTCAAAAGATTGAGGGAACAATTCCATTTGACTTTACAAATTTCTAATTCTCCTTGGCTTCCTCCATCTTTCAATCTCCTCATCAGTTTTGCAGGCCATAAATAACCTTCCAATTACAATGTCCAAAAAGGCTTGTGTGCAATGTTACAACTTGCCACGTGTCCAAATCAATAAGTCACCCAATTAATATTTTTTGTACTTTTTAAAATTCTTCAACGTCCACTTGGAGAACATGGAAGTTACTAGATTTTGTAGGAATGTAAAAGTGATTGGTGAGTCTGAAAAAAAGCAATCCGTCAACTGAATTCAAAGTGAGTTGCGATAAATATCGGCTTGCATAAAACAGACTGTTTTCAAAGGTAATCTGACAAATGCCCATTATTGTTAACTATGTAAATATCATGGTTAATGAAATTAAATGATTTACTGAGCTACAAGTAAGAAGTTATATATTCTAACATTTTATTTGGATGGCATTGCAGCTTAATGTAATCTATGTTATCCATTTCACACAGAGGGTGGTGGGTGTATGGAACAAGCTGCCAGAGGAGGTAGTAGAGGCTGGAAATATCCCAACATTTAAGAAACAGATAGACATAGGACTGATATGGAGGGATATGGACCAAACGCAGGCGGATGGGACGCATGCAGCTGGAACATGATGGCAGGTGTGGGCAAGATGAGCTGAAGGCCTGTTTCCATGCTGTATCACTCTATGACTATGCTAGGTAGCATATTGATTCATGCCTATCACCTCTTTGTGGCCTCTCAATCTTATCGGATTGGTGCTGGGGATGAGGGGTGGCAGCAACTTTCATGCTCATATGTGGAACCACGAAGTGAAGGTAGAAAATGAATCATTTGACATGGCTTTTAGGCTTTTACACCGGGTTATTAAGGATCATTAGAAGTAGTCAGCTTGCTTGCTATGCATTAACCCTCAATGATACTGGACAGCTCTGCAAGTATATCAACTAATCTTCAGGGTGAAGGTGCAGAGAAGATTTACAAGGGTGTTGCCAGGACTCAAGGGGCTGAGCTGTAGGAAGAGGCTGAGTAGGCTCAGACTCTATTCCTTGGAGCGCAGGAGGATGCGGGGTGGTCTCACAGAGGTGTACAAATGCATGAGAGGAATAGATCGGTGAGACGTACAGAGTCTGTTTCCCCAAGTAGGGGAATCAAGAACCAGAGGACATAGGTTTAAGGTGTGGGGGGAAAGATTTAATAGGAACTGGAGGGGTAACGTTTCACGCAACAGGTGCTGTTTTCTGGAACGAGCTGCCAGAGGAGGTGGTTGAGGCAGGTACTATCACAACGTTTAAGAAACATTAGACAAGTACATGGATAAGACAGGCTTAGAGGGCCAAACGCAGATTGGTGGAACTAGCAGAGATGGGCCATGTTGGTTGGTGTGGGCAAGTTGGGCCAAAGGACCTGTTTCCACACTGCATGACTCGATGGAATGGATGAGATGTGAAAAATCTTGATTTTCTTTGTTTTGTTTATTGGCTTGTCGAATTTATTTATTTATTTATTTATTTATTTATCTATCCACCAATTATATTATTTATTTATTTATTTATTTATTTATTTATTTATTCCGAACAAGTAAAAACATTAAAGACATTAATCGTAACAAAATCGAAATTATCAAACAATTGGACATTACAAGCAAAGAAAAGAACAAAAAGCAAATTTCCAATGTCCAACTCTGTGTCTGTACAAGCTTGAAAAGGAGTGAGAGGAATAACTTATTAAATCTCACCCCTTTTGTCCAACACTTCTACCATATTTAAAAATCAATTCATTAATAATAATAATACTACCCCAGGCAATTTAGAATGTCACCACAAAATAGCTCAAAGCATTCCAAGTAATATGAAAATGTAAAAAAAAGAATTAAAAACATAAGTAGTTACTCTGACCTATAGATGAAACGGATTATTAGTCCAAGTGTCAATGTGGAGAAAGTCTTTGTCTTTAGAAGTTGGATTAACTTGATTGAGATTTCCTTTTGATTTGATGTTGAATTGAAACCTTGTTTGCTTGTTACAAAAGTTCAGGTGATATTAAGTTCCATTGGCTTTCCCAACACATTAGTCTTTCTTTTATAACTTCCTGAGTCAATATGACAATTTTGATTTTGGCACTGAATAAGTTAATTGTTATTTTTCAAAGGTGAGAGATCTCACAATATTCTGTTGTTCGGTGTGGCTGAAGGGAATGTTCTTAATGCTTCTGTCACATTAGTTTTGTTTAGTTTATAGATACAACATGGACATAGACCGCTCAGCCCACTGAGTCCACGCCGTCCATCGATCACTCGTTCAGACTAGTTATATGTTCACTCCCTGCACACTAGGGGCAAGATACAGAGGCAAATGGACCTACATACCTGCACGTCTATGGTATGTGTGAGGAAACCAGAGTACCTGGCGGTCACAGCGAACCCACTGAACCCACGCGGTCACAGGGAAAATGTGTAAACTCCACACACACACAGCACCCGAGACCAGGATCGAACCCGGGTCTCTGGCACTGTGATACAGTGGTTCTACCAGCTGCGCCACTGTGCCACCGGTCTATGCAGAGTTGGAATGTTTAAAGTGAACTATTATCCTGTATTTGTTCTGTAGCAGGCGTTTTAAATCCAATTAAAGCAGGCAAAAGCATAGTAGTGGCAGATTTTAAGGTTGACTAATAATATCATTCATCATTAAGCAACATTTTGATCAATTAAAAGTAACTCAGGCCAACATCATTTCATGTGAAATGAGGTTGTGTAATTTACATAGTTTAATGAATAATTTGTGATTAGTTTAACCCATGTTAATGGGTTCTAAAATTGCACATACTTGATAATGCTTAAATTCATGCATGATCCAGCCAAACCAATTTTTAAAATGTAAACACATGGAACACGAGATGCTGGAAACTTGAGCAAAGAAACAAAGTACTGAATGAATTCAGAGGGTCAGGCAGCATTTGTGGAGGGAATGGACAGATGGCCAGAAACTATAATCTGTCCATTTCCTCTGCAGATGCAGCCTGATCTGCTGAGTTTCTCCAGCACTTCATATTTTGTTTGCACAATGTACATCATTTTCCAAGACTCATAACAGCTTTTGAAAGAATCCTTTTTATAGTCAAGGTTAACCTTGAACAATTTTACACTATCAAAGAGGCTTGTGAAATCATTACTCATGCACAAATTGTAGTTTTTCTTTCCTTGTCAATTTATGGATGTATACATGGTTTGAAGTAGCTAATTTTATCTTTATACAGAATGTAGAAATAAATAACTGCAGATGCTGGTTAATACATAAAAGGACACAATGTGCTGGAGTAACTCAACAGGCCACGTAGCAACTCTGGAGAACGTGGATAGGTGATGTTTCAGGCTGAGACAATTTTTCAGGCTGACTGATCTTTATACACTAAGCTGCTGAGACAACCAGCTCTGACTATATCTTATTCACGCAACGTTTAAGGAGAACTCCTAATCAGAGAACTGAACCATGAACAATCCTACCAACAACCAGAGAGCAGTCCTGAGCTACTATCTACCTCACACTGGAGACCCTCGGACTATCTTTTATCAGGCTTTACTGGACTTTATTTAGTTTAGTTTAGTTTGGAGATAAGGGGACGGAAACAGGCCCTTCGGTCCACCGGGTCCGCGCAGACCAGCGATCTCCGCATATTAACACTATCCTACACCCATTCGGGACAATTTTTTTACATTTACCAAGCCAATTAACCTACAAACCTGTACATCTTTGGAGTGTGGGAGGAAACCGAAGATCTCGGAGAAAACCCACGCAGGTCATGGGGAGAACGTACAAACTCCATACAGACAGCACCGATAGTCGGGATCGAACCCGGGTCTCTGGCACTGCATTTGCTGTAAGGCAGCAACTCTACCGCTGCACCACTGTGCTGCCCTTATCTTGCTCTAAACATTATTCCCTTTATCATGTATCTGTACATTGTGCATCAATTGTTCTCATGCATTGTCTTTCTGCTGACTGGCTAGCACGCAACAAAACCTTTTCACTGTACCTCAGTACATGTGACAATAAACTAAACTAAATAAAAACTTTAAATTGATTTTAGACGTTTTTCAATCAGGATATGTTCCAATGAAAATGTAAAGTATCACGGCTAAATCTTTTTTTTTACAACTGGATTAATTGTGAATACAATTTTGAGAAGAAAGTTTGCTTTTGTATATTGAATCAC